>NC_044318.1:11258233-11600407 GCF_007474595.2 Lynx canadensis
CTCACTAAACAAATATCAATTAAGGATCCACAAAAGACACCAATTAAGGAACTCACAAGGAAGCCCATCGTTGATACCACTGTAAAGTGGTCCTACAACAAGATTGATAACCTGGTCTCTGAGATCCCGTGAGAACTTTATCAAATGTAGGGGGATGAGAAGGATTCCCAAAGGAAGAACAACTAAGCTGAAGTCAGAAGGAGTTAATCAGGTAAAGAGCAATAGAAATTATGTTTTTAGATAGAGAGAGTAGATATTCAAACATCCAGAGGCATGAGTGAGAAGGATACATTTCAAAAGAATCCTAAGTGGATCCACATGGCCCGAGTAAAGAGTGTGTGGGGGAAGGAGCAAGAAAGAATGCTGGGTAGGTGAGTGGGGGTCAGAACATTCAGGAACTTTGGCCTGTGTTGAGTTTCAGGCAGAGGAACAGCACAGTCTGGTTTGGCTCCAGAGTGTAGGAGAGATTACATACAGTGGAACCGAAATCCTGGGACCATGTTGGGGAACGGGTGGAATCCAGCTGAGCCATGGCAGTTTCACAAAAGTGTTGTTGGCGAAAGTGACGATAAACAGGGCAGTTCTAGAACTGCTTGGTGGTATAAGTAGGATCTGGTGAGTGTTTGCACCTGAGGGTGAGGAAGAAGGATGCGTCGTCGACTTGGACACCCTGTCACCAGTGGGTGAATTCAGGTCCACCCAGAGAGAGAAAGAGTATGGTGGGCACCACGATGGAGGAGGAGCTTTGGGAGGAAATGGTATGTTCTGTTTTGGACATGCACCTGTGAGGCACCCATGGAACCACATAGTAGGCAGGAAGAAATGTTAATACGCAGCTCAGATGGGAGATCTGGGCCAAAGAGTGTATCCAGGCAGCCTTAAAGGTAATAGTAATTGAAAACACAGGACTGGGTAAAAACCAACCATGAAAAGAGCATAAACAATAAAATATCAGGGAGATAAGAGGAAGACTAGACTAGTTTGGTGTTTTAGTCGGCTCAGGCTGCCACACCAGTAGACCTGCAGGAGTGGGTGGCTCGAGCAACAGAAATGTATTTTCTGACAGTTCTGAAGGCTAGAAGTCCAAGGTCAGGGTTCCAGCATGGTTGGGATCTGATGAGGTCTCTCCTGCTTTCTGGCTTGTGTCACCCCAACATGGTGGAGAGAGAAGACTTGGTTTGTTGATTGATTGATTGATTGATTGATTGATGACTGATTTCTGGCAGTATTGAATTCCAAGATGAATCCTCAAACTCCAGACTCCCACACCCTTTTGTCTGATCACTGTGACCCGCCCAACTTGCCTTCCAGACACACGATTCAAAAATTCCCTCTTTGCCCCAAGCTCATTTGAAGTTGTGCTTCTGCCTTTATATAATTTCTGAAGAATCCTCATTGATCCTGAAATTGCTGCTGTGGCCCCAGAAGCACGAATACTGTGACTTGAGGAATCAAGGGCAAGGAACTAGAAAAAACAAACAAACGTGTAGTTGTTTTGTAAGAGAGAGTCATTCCTTCCTTCAATGCACATCTACTGTCCTATGAGCAGATTTAACACTGAACATAGGTGGAACGGGATATGCGTAGCTGCGTGTGAAAAAAATCTCTCTGATAAGAAACTGTGTTGAAAATCCAACTTCAGGGCCCATTTATGGTATGACCTAATCTGCGCTCCTACAGTATTGCCTGCGTAGCAATACTATTGCATTTTATTTAACGCTGCAAGGGCAAACATTTTCATTTCCAGAAGGCAGCCAAAGCAGAGCCTCTCCCTTACATGCAGCATTGGTTTGGGGACGAAGACGGACACAGAAATACACTTTCCTGGATTGTGTCTTTTCTTGACTATTCTCCTCCACGGCGAGCATCCACTGACACTCGTAGTCAACATGCCCATCCAGAGAACGACATGTCACAGCATCGTCAGCACCTAGGAGGACAGAGGCTGATGGAGAAACAGACCTTCTGCATGGGGAACGTGGTATCTTGAGTTGCTGACAATTAATTAGTGATGAGTTTGTCGTGTTGCTTGTGGTCCAGGATGATTAATCTGAGTCTGAATTCAACTAAACCATTAAGGAAAGTTCACAGCAAGATAAGCTGTGAGTGACAATGTTACCCTTTAGAAGAAGGGGAGCTGACAGAATGAATTGCAACCCCCTGCCTCCCCCTCGCTGGCTTCCAGCCTGTCACAGTAAAATCTCTGAGCTCCCACTGTGACAAAAGAGCTGAGGAGGCATGCTTTCAAGGCATGATCAGGGGACTCTCAGAAGTTAACGGAGCCTGGCAGTTCATGCCTCCAAACTGCTCGTCCCGCACATGAGGGGGTTGAGGTCCAGAGAGGCCATTGTACTTGTGTATAGACACACAGCAAGCAGCTGAGACTGCAGGCCTCTGACTTTGGCAACTCTGTGTTGTCCCTTCCTACTGTGTCACCTCACAGAGGACAGTGGCAGTGTTGAGCACACTCTTTAAGGACATGAGAATAGAGTCCTGGAGACCCACCTTCTAGCGCAAGCTCTGAGATCAGCTTGCCCCCGGAACCCAAAGCTGCAAAGGGAGAGGCTGGTTGCTGATGGTGGCCTTGGTGCCCCCACCTCCATGGCTTCTGGAAGCTAGATCAACTTCCTCACTTGGTGGTCTCTGGAAACCCATACTCTAAAACTTACACAATAACACCTCCTCTGCTGGTAGTTGGTCAAAACCAAGGGTCCTGGCCAGCCCAGCAGACCCCAGCCCTTGAAGAATAGTGACAAAGTGGCATCACCAAAGATCACGTGGGATTGAACTTCTCTTTTTGGCCATCTTTGCAAAGTACATCTTTCACTTCTGACAGTCTAGAAATTTCAAGTCCCCGCAGGAATGACCAAATAACCCCATTAACTCCATCACCCAAATATACCTGATGTCTTTTCTCTGGATGATGTTGCTTATGAACTGCTCTCAATTATCTTGTGCTGCTGGTGGTGTACCGGCCTGGGGCCAAGAGAAAATAGAAGCATGTGTGTGTAGATCAGGTAATTACATTTAGGCATGCTCGCCAGTCTATGTTCAAGTGCATGTTTTAATTTGATATTTGACTTGTTTTTCATCAAAGATGTCATACTCGAAAGAATATGCAATATCAAAAGACAGAGCCCAAGAGGGGACGTGAATGGCTCAGTCGGTTGAGCGTCTAACTCTTGGTTTTGGCTCAGGTCGTGATCCCAGGGTTGTGGGATTGAGCCCCGCATCAGGCTCCATGTGGAGTGTGGAGCCTGCTGGAGATTCTCTCTTTCTCTCCCTGAGATTCTCTCTCTTTCTCTCCCTCTGCCCTTCCCCCACTCCTTTTCCCTCTCTCTCTCCCTCTCTCCCCTCACCCTCTAAAACAAACGAACAAATGAATCAAAATGTGATCTTAAGGAAAAGAAGAGGCCAAATGTGGAGCTGCCGTTGCTTCTGTGTTCTGTCCATGTCCTGAACTAGGCAGAAGCCAGAAGTGGTGGTGACGCACACAAGCCCAATTACAACCCAGAATGTGTGTGTTTGTCCTGATGGCTGCTTCTTATTCCGGCTACTCGTGACACACTCTTTTTTCGCATCAAACAGTTGGAACCCGACAAACAGAGGAATTGGGTATCTATCCCTGCGCAGCTTATCAAGAAAGACTGGAGTTTCCCTCTTTTGTACCTCAGCTCTTGGAATGACCCTGGTGTTTACATTTCCCTGATCTTTTTACTTGGAGTCTGTTACTAGCTCTGTGCTCATCCGAAACCTAGTGGCAGATGTTCGGAGTTGTTTTTTTTTTCTCTTTCTCCATCTTCTGAAGTCACTCTCAAATATCTGGCTTGCACTGATCTGTCGATCTCCCTGGTGGCCTCCATTGTATACTCAAGTTGTACAGATCCTAGAGGCCCAGTCCCCATGCCTGCCAGAGAGCACCACTCAGGTGAGGGGGAGTCACACAAAAAGAAATCTTCACTTCAGGACAAGAGCAGGGAGGGAAGGAAGGTCTCCGGGGTGGGCTTGTACACTGTGCCCTGAGGGGCTGACCTCTTCCAAGCAGTTAAAAAAAAATGTTGTTGGGGACGCCTGGGTGGCTCAATTGGTCAGGTTTTGGACATCAGCTCAGGTCATGATCTCACGGTTCGTGAGTTTGAGCCCCACATCAGGCTCTGTGCTGACAGCTCAGAGCCTGGAGCCTGCTTTGGATTCTGTCTCTCTCTCTCTCTCTCTGCCCCTCCCCTGCTCATGCTCTCTGTCTCTCCCTCTCTCAAAATAAATAAACACTTAAAAAATTTTTTTAATGTTGTCAAAGAGCAAAAGTTCTAGTGCATCAGTTGAATGAGGACATTTGGCCCCCCTGGTCCCAGCAGTCGTCTCTTGGAAATAAAGAAAATATGCTTGCTAGCTTTAGCAGAAAAGCCAGTATGATCTCTGTTCTAGGCAGAAGGAACACGGCTTCTCGTCAAATAAGGATCTTTTTAAAAAAGAACAAGACAATGCCAACCATACACAGGGTTCTCCCCCTCCCAACGGCTGTTAATCTTGTCACATCTTGGCTGCAGTTATTAACTGGAAAAGTCAAAGAGGCAAACGGATTTCAGAAAGCCTCCGTTTATTCTGCGATAGGGCGATGAGTGTCCAGCTGTGGCAGACAGAATCTGGACAAGTTCTTTTACACCAATGGTCTTGTGATTGTTCTGAAATAACTTGTTTATCTGATGTGACACACAGCAGACACACCACTGCTGGGTTCTTTTATTCCCTCTCCCTGCCAAGGGATGTGGAGGCCCCACTTAGGCAACCACTGTGCCAGGTGCCTTCGGAACGTCTGAGGCAGCTTGCGCCCCATGTAAAATTCTGACCAAGGGAAGTTCTTCCTTCCGTTGACATCCAATCCTTCTCTCAGAAAACTATACCTCTTTGTCCCAGTGCTACTTTCGGAGAACCAAGTCAGAACCAAATATTTGATAGTCCTCCTAATATTTGGTGAGAATCATTATTCTCCCGTGAGTCTTTTCTTCTCTAATCAAAATTGTACTCTGTGAGTGGACTTTTTCTTGTTTGTCATGATATACGGGTACGCGCATGTGTACACACACACACACACCGTTCCCTAGAACAAACAAGAAGACCATGTTGTCTCTGAATTGTTTCAAACTCCCTGTCCCTCACCCCCTGTGGCTAAGAAACCACCAATTCCTTCTTATTCCACCACCTGCAAATCTCCTAAAAAATGCAGTAGTGACATCATACAGTGGTTAAGAGCCCAGACTCAAGCTCTTCCCAGTTTTGAACTCACCATTTGCACGCTGGGTCACTTTGGCCTCAACATCATTGTCTATAAAGTGGAGGGTATAACAGTACGTGACCCATAAGATTGTTGATTGAATATATGTGACGCTCTTAGAACAGTGGCCTACATCTGATAAGTGTTGTTACTGACAGTGTTTTTATTACAGAATCTGTTTACTTGTTTCTGAAATCTTCTTCATTCAGGGCCAACACTATCTTCTGCCTAGAAATCACCGATAGCTTCTTTTTGTGTGTGATTGATTTCTAGTTTCATACTGTTGTGGTTGGGAAGGGTGCATGTAGATTTCAATCTTCTTAAATTTATTGAGATAGCTCTTGAACTTCCAGGCTCTGCCTCCATTAGTCCATTCTTCCATTGTGTAGCCAGACTAAACAGTTAAACAAATGAACAAAAACTTGGTGATAGGGCATTTACACTGATGTGGAAATGACAAGAACCATGTGAAGTCTAGGGAACTGAGAAAATCCTTGAAGGGCTTTGGTTGTAATCCCATGGTTTTGCCCAAGGCTGTGTGAAGGTTGGGGCACCCAACTGACAGGTGGCTATCCAACACTCCCACTCTTGAATGTTGGACCCTTCATGTGAGGTTAAAAGCAGCTCCATTCTCAGCGTCTGGCCACCGCTTAAAAAAGATGGCATCATCACTGTGTCCCCTGGAAATTTGCGGTGTCCCATTCAGTGACTGAGTGATGCTAAGGGGTTCCACTGGGCAGTTTATCAGCTCGTGTTTTCTGTGTAACAATCCACCCCAACACTCAGTGGCTTTAAAACAACAGCCATTTCTTATTCTGTGGCGTGTAGTGTGGGTTCTCCAAGGATTGGCTGGTCTGGATTGGTTCAGCACATCTCTGCTGGGTTTGCTAATACTTCTGCAGTTCAGCTGGGGCCCTACTCCATGCTGGATTTGGATAGGTCCCCTTAACAGGGATGGCCTGCCTTGTGTACCTCTCCTCCTTTTTCTAGGACCAGTATCTAGCCTGAGCTTTTCCTTCTCTATAGCAATGAAAATGCAAGAGAAAAAAATTTAAGACTTAGGCCTCAGAACTGACACATCATCAATTCTGCTTTCGTGCAGTTGCCCAAACTAAGTCACATGGCCAAATCAGGAGCAGGAAATAATGTCCCACGCATTATGCCCACAGACTTCCTAGTGCCCAAAAGTGTGCAGCTGTGGGATCTCCTGACAGGTGCCCGAGTCAGTCTTCCACGTTGGGCATACAAAGTCCCACTTGGCAAGTACTGTATCTTCATCTGAGACCAGGGCTCTTAAGCTCAAATACTTACAGAGGTCAGGCAGCTAATGTAATGAGTGAATCGAGTGGGGTGGGAAAATACAATAAAATGGAAGGTTATGCCCTGTCTTGAGTGAGGGAGAGACTGCTGGGAATGCCTGTCTGGTGTTAATTGCGACTAGTGTAGTAACTGTTCTAACACATAATGGCAGGCACTGGTGCAAAAGCATGGCTTATGTTAATTCATTTAATCCTTACAACAAGCATTTGAGATAGTTATTATTATCGTTTTTACTCCCATTTGACAAATGAGAAAATTGAGGCACAGAGAGGTTTGGTAACTTGCCCCAATCACAGAGCTGGGGTTCTAAACCCAGATACCTGGCTCCAAGAGTTCATGTTCTTAAATATTACACTCTGCAATCAACACTTTATATTAAAAAAAAGCCAGAAAAGCAGACTTTCACATGGAATCATTCAAGTTTACATCTTGACAAGTAATTTAAATACACAAAATCATGTGCAGGCCAAGGAAAGTATTTTATGGGCTGAATTTGACTGTGGGCCTCTAGCTTAAGACCATTAGCTAACCTAGAATATTGGGCTGACCAGGGGAATTTTATGAGCCTGAATTTAGGGCAGCCGCCCAGCCACTGCAGGCCTCCTACCCCTTCGGAAAAGTACTGAACTCAATCAAAGCTTCCGAAATCAATCCCCAAGATCCCAGCAGTGTCTTAACGGGGCTCTGGCTGAGGCTTCTGCCTGGCACTGGCCAAGGTATCAGGTAGGCCCTGCCTGACATTGGCCAGTCCTTCTGAGGGCAATCAGAAATTAGAACTGGAGCCCCAGGCAGAGACTGGCCATACATATCAGGTTTGGGTCAGCTTTGGGCCTTTTTCACCTTGGAGGGTTCGCCCTCCTGCAGGGGCCTGGGCGGGTAAGTGATGTCTCCAGTGCTGAGCAGGTGCAGTGCAGTTTAACACTGTTGCCAAGACTTGGCTGGGCAGGAGGGGGTGGGGGTTAGAAGAGGAAAACCTTAGGAAGACCAGAGAATGGGAAAACTAGTGATGAAAAATGTATCCTGCAATGCAGGGTGAGGAACAACGCCTGTGGTGTGCAAAGAAAAGTTTGAAAGTGCAGAGGAGGGAACATTGATTCAGAGATGTTGCTCTTCTCCTTTCTTGGGAGCTTCTCCTTGACTTGCCCCAAATCACAAGGCAGGTTTTTGTGGGCTCAGTCTGCCCCTCTTGAATCTGTACCCGACTCTGTGCAGGTCTGTTAGTTAGAGGAGGTGGGGGGAAGCCTCCCTGCCTTCCTTGCACATCTGAAAAGTATTCTGTCACCAGTCTTTCCAGAGGGTGACACCTGTCACTCCTCCTGCAAAATCCACCTCCCTTGTGCCTTCAGAGGTGATAACAGCCAACATCTTTTATTTTACTTACTGCAGCATTTGCCTCCATTACCAGCCCCACCTCTTTAAGCTCTGTCAGTTTGAAAGAAAAGAGTTACGATTTTTTTTTTTCTCTGCAAAATTCCCACCCTCCATCTTTTTTGGCAGGAACAGACACGGGGATTTCTGAAGGTGGCAAAATAGGTGGTTACATCCTCAAGTTATAATTTTTTTAGCATTTTATGTAACAAATCCTGGCAATATTTACCCACTTGTATTATCTAGAGGGTTGTTATTTGCTGTGCCTGCTGTTTTCCAAAAGGCACACAGAAAAATTAAAAAAAAAAAAAAAAAGGCAGATCCCTGCCTCACTGTGTCCAGGAACGCTGGGGATGTGTTTGATCCCATTCTGCTTGGGGGACTGACAACGGCGTCACAGCAACAAAGCCATCCAAGATGGGATTATGAAAAACCCGTCGTGCAGATTATAATACTATTTCCTTATTGTACGTGTAATGCATGTTCATTGTAAACATACCTTAGAAAATACAGAAGGGGTAAAGAGAATAATCACCTGTCTTTCCATCTGTAAGGAACTTAGTGTGAAATACTGTCTCCCATGCACCCATTCAGGACGACACTATAATATATATTAATATCCAAATTTATTTGCAGTTTAATGGCAATCCCCATAGCAGGAAGGACTTGAAATGCCCACACAATGTTGCAACATATCAGTGTTCAATAACGTCTTCATTCCCCTCTGCGTGGATATTTAGGCTACTTCCAAGTTTTCACGTCTACATGTGGATAAATGTCCTTGCTCACAATTCTTTGTATTTCCTGGTACCTTAGGCTATTTCTATGAGTCAGATTGTTAATTCAGGGCACATGGTGGCTCAGTCGGTTAAGCGTCCGACTTCAGCTCAGGTCATGATACGGTTCGTGGGTTCGAGCCCCACATCAGGCTCTGTGCTAACAGCTCAGAGCCTGGCCCCTACTTGGGATTCTGTATCTCCCTCTCTCTCTCCTCTCTCTGCCCCTCCTCTGTTTATGCTCTGTCTCTCTCTCTTTCTCAAAAATGATAAGTGTTAAAAAAATTTTTTTTAAATTGTTGAGTCAAAGGGAATGGATATTTCTAAGGCTCTTGATAATTTTGTAGGAAGGTGGTGCAAATTATACTATGTGGTCTTCTGAGACCAGGTCACTATCAGCCCGTCGTAGGGACTTCCCTCTGTCCCAGGGAAAAACAGAAAACAGGTGAATGCCTGGAGAGTGCTGGGTGGAGCTGAGATTTGAAGCAGGACAGTGAGGGATGGGTGTTGCCAAGGTGACGGTTATGGACTGAAAGTCTGTGTCTCCCAAATTCATGGGTTGAAACCCTACCTGGCAATGTGATGCTACTAGGAGGTGGGGCCCTGAGGAGGTGACTAGGGTTCAATAAACTGATGACGGTGGAGCCCCCAGGCATAGGATCAGGAACCCTACAAGAGGCACTAGGGAGCTTGCTTCCTCTCCTTGCTCTCTGCCTCTGGAGGGTGCAAGAAGACGTCAGCAATCTGCAAAGTGGAAGGAACCGGAAGAACCTGGCCATGCTGGCACCCGGATCTCAGCCTTCCAGCCTCCAGAGCTGTGAGAAGTAGAATTCTGTTGTTTATAATACACCTGGTCTGTGGCATTCTGTCACCATAGCCCAGGTGGCCTAACACAATGACACACGCCTGCTTGAGGTGAGAAAGAGCCGTATGTATTTAAGGGAAGGGACTCCCAGCAAGGATACGGCAGATGCAACATCCCCTAGGCCGGAAAAGGTTTGAGTTGGCAAAGAACAGAAAGAAGGATGGGCTGACTCTTGGCCCTGAGCTTCCTGGCCACCAGAGCAAGAAGGGCAGCTTACCCAGAAGTGTCATTTCTCCAATCACACAGCATCCAGGACTTTCTGAAACACTTTTGATGAACTTGCTGGATGCAGGGGGATATGCTCAGGTGCTCAATCCATTGGTTGATACCTGCTACTTGATTGGAAAACAAGGAGGTGACCTTTACCTAAGGCAGAGGTGCTCCCGTACTCACAGAAACCCAGTGGGCTTCCAGGCTCAGGAGCTCAGAGACTTTGATAGACCCTCCATGCTAGAAGGAAGCGATGTTGAAGCTCCTTCTGGAAAAAAGTCCCCTTGAAAACTCTAATTTGCTATTAACTTTCTTAATTTTGCTAATTATTAACCTCAGTGTATTATCAACAATGAAAATAATTGCTCGTAAATACTAAGAGATTATCTCCCAGGCACCGGGCTAAAAGCTTTATATGGATTACCTCAATTTAATCATTTCAACAACCTTAAGAAGTCAGTAATATTATTATCCTCATTTTTCGGAGGAGGAAGAAACCGGGCTTTAGGGTAAAGTCACTTCTCTAGGATAACAGAGCTGGTAAGCGGGCACAACTGGGATTCGAACCCACTTCTGTCTGGCGAACTCTGTCTACCTTCTGGTTTGCCTCAGAGAGAGCACTGTCAGAGCCATACTTTATCTGGTGAAATGCTGATATGCAGCCCTTTGGAAGAGTTTATTCAGTTAACTAGGCCCTGGGGAAGGAGGGCTGGAAACCGCTCAAAACACATCCTGGCTGCCATGCTGAGATCTGGCCTAATTATGGCTCTCCCAGCAACGCACAGGGCTTGGTTCTTCGGGAGGGCACGTTCAGCCTCCCTTCTGCACACCACTGGGTTCCGGTCGCAGCCAGAGTGGGAAGCTCCCCATGCAGGGTGCCTGGAGTCCTGTCCCCAGATCTGCTTGGCCGAAATCAGCAGTCTCCTTGGATCCCCGTGAACTGCAAGAACAAGGTGAAGACTGGCCTGGAGGGAACCCCCAGCAGGATGCTCTAAGGGCAGCCCAAAGACTCCCTGCTCATTCGGTGGAGGCCTACTGAGAGACCCCTCTCCCTGATCTAACCACCACCACCCCCCCCCACCTTCACCTGCACGCTCTTTCATTGCACAGAACATTGCTTTATGGTTGAGAAGATAAAGACTCTTTGGTCACATTTCCATCACCCTTTACCCTGTACAGTCTCCGCTCGAAACGACTGACCATTCAGATCATTTAGACTTAGATTCTCACGCACTGTTCACAACTCTGTGAAGCGGGTAGGCTTTGATCTCCCTTTTCACGAAGGTGACCTGAGGCACAGAGACGTTATGTAATTTGCTCAAGGGCGCACAGCTGGGTAGGGGAAAGAGCTTGGACGGAAATCTAGATTGGCTGGCTCTAGGATCCACTTTTTTTTTTTTATTAAAAAAATTGTTTTAACATTTATTTTTTGAGACACAGAAAGAGAAACAGAGTGTGAGCAGCGGAGGGGCAGAGAGGGAGACACAGAATCGGAAGCAGGCTCCGGGCTCTGAGCTGTCAGCACAGAGCCCGACACGGGGCTGGAACTCGGGAACCGTGAGATCGTGACCGGAGCCGGAGTCCAGACGCCCAACATAACAAGTTATTGCCCATCTTTCCCTCGGATAACCCTTGCACTGCAAGGTGTGCTGACTTCCTAGACCCAGTCCACCCCTGGAGCGTTTCTGAGTGGGATCTCATGATGTGACCAGCTGCAAGGAGCAGAGCCAGTTCCCCGGGAGCAAGGACCGGTTTTTGGAGCGTCCCTCCAAGTGTAACCCCGTCCTCCACAAGGCTCATCCAGGCGGGCCTTCCCGGAGAGAAATGAGGTGGTGCCTTCCCCTGCCTTTCCCCGATCTGCTCTGGCGTCTGGTCTGCCCCGTCGGCAAAACTCAGAATCCGATCACTCAAGGTCTCGTTTATTAATTGGCAATTGGAGCCCGTTTAGGACAGCACCCAGGCGGTTGGTGAGGAGCTGAGCTGCAGTGAAAGAATTTAATTTAAAGAACGAGTCGATTCAATTGAATCCTGAAAATCATTCCGATGTGCTCCCAGGGGAGTCTGTTTGGAATCAATAAATGTGCCTGTGTCACTGTCTCCTGTCTCCACTCTCCCCCGTTGGCCCTCAGCCAGGGGGAAATTGTTCCAAGGGACCAGGTGTCATTTAGGAGAGGTGTGGGCTCTGCCGGATGCACAAGGTGGGGCATTCCTCAGCCCCAAGATGAGATGGACCTCTCCTTCTCCGCCCCCCATGCTCCCCCAGCCCCCTACTTACTCCCGTCCTTCGCTGCTTCCCTGCTTCTCTGTTTGTCTGTCTGTCTCTCTCTCTCTTTCTCCTTCCTTCACTCTTGGCCTTCTCCTGTCCTCTCTTTTATCTTCCTACAAAGTGCTGCTAAAATAGCCAAACACGCAGAAGCAGAGGGCAGAATGGTGGTGGCCAGAGGCTGGGAGGTATGGTGAGATGTTGGTCAGAGGTCACAACATTACAGTTCTGCAAAGTTCTAGAGACCTAACCCACCACGTGGAGACTGGGAGACCAGCGGCAGAATTCAGAATTGAGCCACGCTCAGGCTCAAACCCCGATTCTGCCAAACCTGTTCTCTTTGAACCCCACTTTTCTCACTGTAAAATGAAGATTATCTCATCCACTCGGCAGATTCACTGTGAAGGCTAACAAGATGATGGAGGGTGAACAGAGCTGAGGGCAGTGATGGTGACTCTGCCACTGTGGAAGGACTACAGTCCAGGCATCACGGGGACATGCTGGTTTTTAAAGCGTCCTGGGCAGCCACAGGAGGTTTTACTAGACGGAGGTGACATGATCTGGGCCGGTCATTTCCTCCCTCGTCAGACTGGTAGGACCCAGACCGTTGTCTCTTTGTCTCGCTGAGTCATGAGAAGGGGAAGCCAGCAAGCCAGCAATCTCTACATGTCATCTCTCATTTCTGCCCCATGGAACCGAGGTGTGCAGGCGGAAATTAACCTTTTTTTTTTTTTTTTTTTTTACGAAAGCTAAGATGTCCATAGCTTGTGCACATGTGTGAGTGAGCCAGACAGAGCCCCAAGCCTGTCCTGGAATACACAGTTCTTACTAGCAGTGAACCCCACAGAGATCAGCTGCTCTAACTCTGGAAGGTGATGACACCAGCAGCCGGGTGCTGTAGGAGGACGGACTGGAGCCTGAGTTCTTTCCAATCAGACTATCTAGCTGTCTGCTTCTGCCTGTGTTCACATCACCCTGCATCTACACTCTGCCCTTTCTACTCTCCCATCAGTGACTTGCTTCCCTTTAGATAGTCTCACCTCCTCTGGGAAGGCTTCCCTTATAGGGCTGTCACCCAGTGAAAATGGCAATGACTTTTCTGTCTGAGAGACCTGATGACTCTACATGTAAGGCATTTTAAAGCATTCATGTTTTGGGGGCTTCTGGCTGGCTCAGTCGGTAGAGCATGCGACTCCTGATTTGGGGGTCATGAGTTGAAGGCGCATGTTAGGTGTAGGGATTACTTAAAATAAAATCTTTTATTTTACTTTATTTAAAACAAATTTTTTGATGTTTATTTTTGAGAGAGAAAGAGAAACAGAACACAAGCAGAAGGGCAGAGAGAGAGGGAGACACAGAATCGGAAGCAGGCTCCAGGCTCTGAGCTGTCAGCACAGAGCCTGATGCGGGGCTTGAACCCACAAGCTGTGAGATCATCACCTGAGCCGAAGTTGGACACTTGAATTTTAGGGACACCTGGGTGACTCAGTCAGTTTTTTTTTTAAAGCATTCATGTTTTCTCCATCTATAAAGAGGGAATATGAAGCAGCTTCTCCAAAAGTTAAACAGAATTACCATATGAGGCAATAACACAATCCCAG
This sequence comes from Lynx canadensis, assembly GCF_007474595.2. Lineage (NCBI taxonomy): Eukaryota > Metazoa > Chordata > Mammalia > Carnivora > Felidae > Lynx > Lynx canadensis. The sequence continues at coordinate 11,271,909 of NC_044318.1, forward strand.
GGGTGTAACTCAAAGAACCGAAAACAGAAACTCAAACCAATAGCTGTACATGTGCTCACAACAGCACTATTCACAATACCCAAAGGTGGAAGCAGCCCCAATGTCCGTCGGAGGATGGATGAATAAATGAATTACTGCATCCACACAACAGAATATTACTCAGCCCTAAAAAGGCAGCGTGAATACCTGCCACAATGTGGGTCAGCTTCAAAACCGTTATATGAAAGCATTAAGTGAAAGAAACAAGGAATGTGCAATATCCAAAGTAAGTAAATCCATAGAGACAGACTGCACATGGGGAGTTGCTGGGGGCTGAGGAGTGAGGACGGAAAGGGGACTAAGTGGTTAGTGGATACAGGGTTTCCCTTTAGGGTGATGCAAATGTTTTTGGAGCTACATAGAGGTGGCAGCTTCACAGCGTTGTGAATAAATCCCACTGAATTATCCACTTAAAAATGATTCATGCCGAGGCGCCTGGGTGGCTCAGTCGGTTGAGCGTCCGACTCTTGATTTTAGCTCAGGTCATGATCTCCGGGTCATGGGATCAAGCCCTGCATCAGGCTCTGCACTGAACATGGAACCTGCTTAGGATTCTCCGTCTCTCCCTCCCCATCTCTTTCCCTCCCTGTCTCTCTTTCTCTCTCTCTCTCTCTGTCACTCCCTCTGCTCCACTCACACACTCCCTCTCTCTAAAAAAAATAATAATACGTGATTAATTTTATTATGTAAATTTCACCTTTTTTTTTTTTTTAAGTGAGGGATAGCAATGACCAGCCACATGATATGGTTGTGTATGAGTGATGAGATAATGAGATAATGCGGGTGTAACTCCAAATCCACTCTGGGAATCAGCAGTTGTCACTCAATATACATGTGATTTTCCTTCTTCTTCATAGAGTGAATCTTCACAGGCTAGGAATGTGAATCTGCATCAGATCCCTGGGGTCCTGTAGCACAGCTGAGTTATCCTTAACTTGGTAGTACCATATTACTTGTTTCAGGAAACCAACTGGAATTTTTTTACAGGAGGAAGTGTACAAAAAGGTCCCACTCCTGAACTTGATTTCTGTCCAGACTACAGCTTTTTGGGCTCTGATTCTCAATCCACTTCCAACCTCTGTTTTCGAGCATTCACACTCACACACCCGTGGGCTACTCCAGTCTTCCTTGGGTTTTTCAGTTTCTAGTTCTTGGAAGATTTGTACAAGTGGTGTCTCCTTGCCACCCACCACACAGAAGCTGCCTTTATTCTTTTTTTTTCTTTTTCTTCTCCTCCTTCTTCTTCCTTTATTACTTATTACTTTATTACTTATTAAAGATAGTTTTGTGTTCTAATAACTGAAGAAAAACACTTGCACACTAAATCAAGTTGGCAAGAGTGTGTAATTTGACGCCGAGTGTAAATTGAACAGAGGAAGCTGGTTTCTAGATATCGTGACCTTTGTAGATACAAATAAGAGTAATAACGAAAAATAATAACTGTTTATTGAGCAGTTACATTGTTCTGAGAACTGTGCCAGAAGTTTTTATGTGCATTTTTAATCCCCACGACCTTAAGAGGTCAGTGCTATTATTAACCCCTTTTTACAGATGGGGAACAGGAGGGTTAGTGAGGTTGAGGACCATGCCCTGGGCTGAAATATGGAATAAATGAGTGATGAACTGAGTGTAGAGAGGACTGCCATTCATTCATTGACTTCAGGGAGCAGAGGAGGCAGGAGGGGTGCATAGCAGGAGCAGATTAAGGCCAAGATACTCAAGGTAGGCAGCTCCTAGGATGCCTCACAGTAATCCCCACCTCCAGGTATTCAGGCCCTGTAATCACCCCTCTGGGCTGGCCTGGTAACTTCCTTCTAATAAATATATGGCTGGGGTGCCTGGGTGGCTCAGTCGGTTGAGTGTCTAACTTCAGCTCAGGTCGTGATCTCACAGCTGGTGAGTTCGAGCCCTGTGTTGGGCTCTGTGCTGACAGCTCAGAGCCTGCATCCTGCTTTGGATTCTGTGTCTCCCTCTCTCTCTGCCCCTACCCCCCTCTCAAAAATAAACATCAAAACAAAAAATAACTTAAAAAAATATATGGCAAGCACCCTCCCTTGCCTGCTCTGATGGAGTCCGGCTACTGTGTTCTAAGCTGCCCCACAGAGCAGTCCACCTGGTGGGAAGGACCCGTGGCCTCCTTACAGCCCCATGAGTAAGCCTGGAAATGGACTGCCCCCCATTGAGCCTCGAGATGAAAAGTGCAACCTCACAAGGGACCTCAAGTCAAATGACCCAACTACATCACACTAGATCCCTGCCCCACAAAAGTGACAAGGCAATGTGTGTTTTGTTGTTTTAAGCCACCATGCTTGGGGCTAATTTGTTATGCAGAAGCAGATAATCGGCACAGTAATGTTTCCAAAGCACAGCTTTTGTCAGGCCCTGCTAGAGACAGGAGAGATTGAGAGGACCAGGACATAGTCTCTACCCTGCAGTAACTAACTCATGGCTCATAGAATGAAAAGAGAACCATTTAAAATGGAAAGTTTAGAAGTGTGTGCAAGGCACAGAGCTGGTAGAGGGGATCCAGTATTAATGAAGGGTTCTGGGGCATTGACATATAAGTAGGAGTTTACTAAGTAGATGCTAGAGACAGTAATTAAATTTTTTTTAGTGTTTATTTTTGAGAGAGAGAGACAGAGCATGAGTGGTGGAGGGAGAGAGAGAGAGAGAGAGGGAGACACAGAATCTGAAGCAGGCTCCAGGCTCTGATCTGTCAGCACAGAGCCTGATGCAGGGCTCGAACCCATGAACCACAGGATCATGACCTGAGCTGAAGTCGGACGCTCAACTGACTGAGCCTACCCAGGAGCCCCTAGAAACAGTAAGTTTTTGAACAAATGAAGAGGGCTGAGTGGTAAAAGATGGGAAACAAGACCATTTAGGATTCAGGAAGTGGGATTATCATGATTTGGTGACCAATCTGTAGGAATTGAGAAATTGACACAGGAAGGAGTCAAGGGTGACCCAGAGTTTTTTGTTTGGTTGAACAGGTGGGTGGTTGTGCCATCAGTTAAGATGGAAACCACAGGAAAAGGGCTGTGAGCCTTTGGAACAGGTCCCAGATATATTCCGGGCTGTTGTTCTCTCGCTTTCTTCGATCACTCTTTGAGAACATACACACATGCCAGAGTATTCGTTATCTATCACTGTATAACAGAATACCCCACAGCTTAGTGATTTAAAACAACACACATTTATTTATTAAGTTTCTGAAGGCCAGAGTTCTGAGAGTGGCTTAGCTGCTCAGGGTTTCTCACAAAACTGCAGTCAAGATGTTGGCCATTGCTGTAGTCATCTGAAGGCTTGAGTGGGGCTGGAGGATCCACTTCCAAGATGGCCCCGCCACATGGCTGTTGGCTGGAGACCTCAGTTCCTCTCTACGTGAGCTTTTTTGTGGGGATGCTCCACATGGTAGCTAACTTCCTCCAGAGCAAAGCAGCCCAAGAGTGAGAGAATAATCAGGAAGCCAAGGGGCTTTTTATAACTTGGTCTTCTAAGTCCTACACTGTCACTTCTGCTTTATTCCATTCATTAGAAGTGAGGAACATCAAAGAATATGTGGACATATCTGAAACGTACACGCACACATACACAGCTCTGTGTATGTGTGTGCGTATACATATCCACATATGTCTTTATGCCAGTGCTGAGCTCACAGTAGGTACTCAAATATTTATGAATGGAACAATTACATTGCATGCACAAGCTTTATTCTGTCTCACTTAATATATTATGAACATGGTTCCATGGTGGTGTTAACTGGAAAGATAAAACTGTCCATTATTTTACCGGCAGATATGGGTTTATTCAGGAATGACAGAGAATTGCAATCCAAGAAAAAGCAAGCTACAGCAAAACCATAGGCAAGTCTGGAGCACGATGAGGAACGCTCTTTTACACAGGAAAGGGGGAATTGGGAGGGGTTATTATTTTGTTCATGTTTGTTTTCGACAAAGAGAGAGAGAGAGCATGAGCAGGGGAGGGGCAGAGACAGAGGGAGACACAGAATCTGAAGCAGGCTCCAGAGTCTGGAGCCTATCAGCTGAGCTGTTGGCACAGAGCCCCAATGTGGGGCTCTAACCCACCAACCGTGAGATAATGGCCTGAGATGAAGTGGGATGCTCAACTGACTGAGCTGCCCAGGTGTCCCCAGGGAGGGGTTATTATAAATAAACTGGGAATCGACTGGGAGTTCAAAGTAGAGTGGCTTCTCATTAGTTGAGTCATCACCCTCATTGGCTGGGCTGTTGCTGAGGGAGGAGGAAAGTCTTTCTTCCTCCTGCTGGAGTAGTGAAGTAGTGGCTGAAGTGGTATTCACACGCAAGGCACCCCTCTTCCTGTTGGGTCTGGGACTACAACTGATGAGTGCTAGGGCGTGAGGGTTCCCCCTGCTGGCCTTCCAGCTCCATTCTAAACGAGAGTTCCCATGATTAATTTTCACATTAGAGACAGATACATCGTATACTTTGCAGTCAGACTGCTTGAGTTTCGAGCCCCAGGACCATCTGTGCAAACCAGAACAAATAATGTAACTACTCTGAAGTTCAGTTGCATGGTTTAGCTCCTATATACCAAAGTTGCTGGAAGGATTAAATAATGTAATACATGTACAGAACTTAGTCCACTGCTTGGCGTGCGGTAATTTTTTTTAATGCCATTTATTATTGATATCATGCTTTCCTGAATGGAATGGCTCTCCGTGTACTTTCCCTGTTCTTCCGGCATCTGTTTTCCCTTGGCTAGTGGTTGACGCTTTACAGATTCAGGTATCTAGGGATGAGCTTTGACAGGAGCCTCACAGTGCAGAAAGGGATGCGCCTTCTGTTCTAGTAAAAGCACAGGATAGCTAGCTGCTTGTTTTATATTTGCCATACAGGAGTCTAAAAATTACAGAGCCTGATGCCAGCCATTATGCTGACTGTAGACATGATTAATTGGTTGTCTATTCCAAGCATTAACACTTATTCCCACAGCTACCTGATTACAATGACTAATTAGACAAAAGTTCCTTCCAAAGCCTGTTTGAATTATAGCTCTAATGCAATAAACCCCAAAGTTTGTATTCAATCCGTACATGATCTTTTTTCCTGTTCTTTTTCTTTACAGGAATCGATAAGTTGTTTAGACACCTTTAATAGAGAGGAAATGAACAGAACGCAGATTTTGCCACTTTATAAAAGGGACTTTGAAATGTTTTACCTTTAACAAAGACTATCCTTTTCATCTACCCAACAAGTTGGGATTTTCAGGATAATTTAGATGGGCTTATTTCCATGATTACGTGAGGACAGTTAATGGCCTTGCCAGCGATTAAAGTTGGATTTCACCATAAATAAGATGGACTTGCTTTCACGAAGCTCCCTGTGTTTATTCTGGGCACCATATATCACAGGCCAGGGGCAATTTGTTTTCTCTTCTTGCTTGGTGCCACATCCAATGCTCGTTTCCAGTGCTCTTTCGTGACATTCAAAGTGCATCTGAGAGGCGAAGATCCTCTCAGAAAATAATTATTTTGAGGCATCACATGAATAATAGGATAGTGAAGAAAGAGAATAGAATGTTCTGGGACTTTTTAACCGCCAAAGCAGCAGACTGTATGAAGTGTTCTATTTTGCAGAGTAGTCTCTGTTCCTGGCCCATCCTCTTGGGGAAAAAAAATCTTGTTTTGGTGCTTATAGAAGGGAGGACGTGGAGGCAAAGCACCATGTAAATTTCGGGTGTCAATGTCTGTTGAGGTAGAATGGTGGGACAAGAGACTGGTACCCACTGTAATGACTGCTGGTCTTTATCCACTCCCTGTAACCATCATGCCAAGGGTCCCGAAGTGACACCATTTAAGGTAGACCGTTTAGGGAGGACAGTTGGTGGAGATGAGGTTGGTCACATAGTGTGTCCCCAACATCGACGGGTCTCAGGCAAACATCCTGGATCAAAGACATTCTAAGTATCCCAAAGACAGTAACTCCTTGACGTTTCCTTCTGCCCCCCTGCCCCAGTCCCAACATAACATGACCAGCTCCCATCCATCATAGCAGGAAATCCACAGATAATTGCCCAAGTAGAGGCTTCTAGAGGTCACACACTAGTTAATGATAGGGAGGGACCAGTAGAAAAACTTTAAAGGTAAAAGGTTAAAAGTGGTTCCCCAGGGAATCTCCGTATGTGTGCCTACGTGGGCAGAAGATGGGAATACGGCGGGGGACTGTTGCATTTTATTATTGAAAAGGGAAAAAAAATGTTTATGAGGCGTCTGTAATACCATGGAAAAATATTTATAATGTAAGTGGGAAGGCTGGTAACAAGTTATATACACAGTGCATTCACAAGTATATAAAAACTAGAACCAAAACAAACAAAAAGCAATGCACAGGGAAGGCCTAGAAGGAAACATGCCAAGTTATGTACGGCTCCCTGGGTGGTGGGAAACAGGATCATTTTATTTTTGTCATCACTTTGTGCATTTCCGTATTTTCCCAATTTTCTATGGCAAACACGCACAGCTTTTCGAATGCCAAAATAAACTGGATATCACAAGACTCGAATGGAAGCCCTCGGTGCAGTTTGCTATCCTCTCCTCTCTCCTCGTGAGGAGTGGCTAGCAAAAGGGATTGTTTGGCGGGGAGTCAGAAGCCACGGGGCTTTGCTCCAGCTCTGCTAATGAGCTGTATCCCTCGGGCAGGGATCCAGCTCTCCTTCCACCGCGCAGACGAGGCTGGATCGCCAAGTTCCCTTGTAGCTCTGGCATCTTGGGATCAGTCCTAGGGCAGTTTGCTATGAGCTGGGAACAACTCCTTATCCTTTAATCACAACGGTCCCCCAGTCTTTCCTGGTCCCCTTGAAGTGATCTTTTGCCTCTGTGTCAGATGCCACCTGCTGTTGGAGCCAGGGGTCCCCTGGAGAGAGAACGGTCTTGGAGTCAGGGAGACCTGCCTTCTCAATAGCTGTGTGCCCTGGGGCCAACCACCCCTAGCACAGCACCTATAATGTGTCTGGTCCACAAGAATTTGTAATGAAGAAACCTCTCTGAACCTAGCTCCTCGCCTTTAAAAGGAAGGTGATAATTATTCCTATTTCCTATGAGGGCGAGAGAAATTGAATGTTTGGGGACATAGCACAATGAGTGGCACATGAGAAGTACTTGATAAATGGAAGCTGTTGCAGTAAAAGCCAACTTTATTGTGTGTATAAAGCTTAGCACTGAGCTATATGCTTTGCATTCATTATCTCATTTAATCTTACCACACTTTGCATCAGGGAGGTATTTCCATCGGGAGACAATAGAACTGTGGTTAAGAGCCTGAGCGCCGGAGACAGACTGTCTGCTACTGTCCAGCTATATAATTGGGCAAGTTATATAATGTCTGGAAGCATCCTTTTCATCACTTGTAAAATGGGGATGCTCATAGGGTACCCACCTCATAGACGGTTGCTAGGATTAAATAAATTATTTTATGTTAACTGCACGGAACAGTGCCTGGAACATAATACAGATGAGGTCACTGAGGCTGACAGTCATCGGATGGCTTTTCTACGAAGGAAGGTCACATGTTTAGCAGTGAGGACACAAACCCAGGCAGCTTAGTTAGTCATTGTGCTGCACTTCTCCTCTCCTTGGCCAACTCTTTAACATGCGTGCATATTGAGAAAAATGCCCAGATGAACACCATGTCCTCTTATAATCACATCTGTAGGTCGGAGTAAATAAAATCTGCTAAAGAGCGTTGGGAGCTGAACAATGACAAGGACCATGCCGGGGAGTCACCATCACCCAGTTGTGTGGCCAAGATGAGGGACAGCTTTTGGAAAAAGCTGACGACTGGTCAGATGGATCCTGGGCACGGAGCAATCATTTGTTCACTGGTGAGTCCCCGGTTACCACCTGTGGTCTGAGCGGTTTGTCAGCGGGCAGGAAACAGAGGTGGATGGGTCAGTTTTGTCTGGTAAATTGTGGAACAAAGAAGGCACCATTTCTTCACCAGAGTGTCACCATTTCTTCCTGTCTTGGGGATTCTGTCCATAAGGTTGTATTGACCACTTTCCCCAGGAAGGGAGTCCAGAATGTGACCTCTCCTTGCTTTTTACTGGGTTCAAGTGTTCAAATATACCTTCGGGTCAGGCTCAAACTCCTGAGGGATCTTCTTTGCGTCCACAGTTACTGAGTGCTTACGATGTGCACTAGGAGCTGGTGATCTAAATAGAAACAATAATTCCTGACATTTGAAGTCTGTACCACAGTCCAGCCATTCTGTATCACTGAATCTAAGATGACATCAATAGTTCACGCTTGTATTTTATGTTAAGGAAAAACCCCACTCCATCCAATAATTGATGATAAACTGTCACTTGTGAGCCACATTCTAGTTTCAGAGATGACAAAACGTGGGAGATGTGCCCCATAGAAGTGATGATAAAATACGCTGTTAAAGCCTTTGGCCTTCCATCCACTCCACAAAGCAGATCTTAAGATGCACCCCTTCAAGAAGGGGAAACTTGTCCTGAGACATTAAATAATGTGTTTGAAGTTCTACATCTAGCCAGACAGAACCAAGGCTTAAGCCTCGGCAGACTGACGCGAGCCTGTGGGATTCCAACAGCCTGAAAGGTATCTGTTCTCCTTGCACATCAGGCAGGAAGCCTGCCTGTTCCTCCTCTACTTCCTCCCCAAAGAGCCTTAGGCTTCTCTTCACACCTTCCAGCCTTCCCTGCTGCACAGCCTGACTCCCTCCCTACTTCCAGAGGCCAGCACAGCCCAGGAGGTCCAGGGACCCTTTCCTGGATCTTTCTTTCTGGGACTTCTCTGGTTGCAAACAACAGAAACTGCCAATGACTTATAAACAAAAGGGGGAGTTTTATTGATGAGAAAGGGGAGGCTTGCAGAATGGTCAGGGACCTGGGGTTTAGGGCAACCCCTGGAGTCTAGATGCCAGGGAAGCTTTGAACATCTGCTCGAAGGGCTCTGTAGCAGCCACTTCTGGTTGGTTTTCCTCAATCTGGGTCAAAGCTCAAGAGTCCGTGTTCCAGGACAGAGTTCTGTTGGCCTGGTGTGGATTACGACAGGGGACGCTCAGTAGGACACTAGAATTTTCCTGATATTGCACACAGCAGAGGGTTCCCCAAGAGGAGATCTGGGGGAAGAGCATAGCTTCTGGGGTCAAGCTGCTTTCTCTCACAGGCTGGTTCTGCCTACTAGCAGGGTGACCCCCCCCCCCGCCCCCTGCACTTCCGTTCCAGAGGAAAATGGAGATCACATCAGCCTTACCTCGCTGGGTTGTTGGGTGGGGGGATACATGAAACAATTCCTCGCACCCTGCGTGTATTCACTGTCTACAGCTTGTCCCCATACATGGCTAACTTCAACAGCAATGGCTGTCTGTCCCAGAATCTTCCTGATCCTTAGAGCTTCACGAATCATTGTTTTCCCAGACGTACCTTGTGTCCCTAAAATTGGAAATGCCTCCCATTTGATCATCTGGGGTCCTCACTTGGAAGCAAAAAAATACTTTTTTTGCTCAAATCTTCTGTGTGAAATACCTAATATCTCACATGGTATATAAACAGATCATTTCTGGGGCACCTGGGTGGCTCAGTTAGTTGAGCATCTGACTCTTGATTTCAGCACAGGTCGTGATCCCAGGGTCATGGGATCGAGGTCTGCATTGGGCTCCGTGCTAAGCATGGAGCCTGTCGGGGTTCTCTTTCTAAAATAAAAACTTAAAAAAAAAGGATAATTTCTAAAGCCATCCCACATGTGCCTTTTTAGACTTAATCTACTATTTACATACTCTGTGCCCAGCACTGTGGTAGTGTCCATAATTTATATGCAGGGTAAAAGGTTCTGTATCATTCATAAGTTTATTACCTACCAGGTTAGGGATTTCCCACCTTCTCTACCATTGACATTTTGTTGATTCTTTGTTGTGGGGGCCTGTCCTGTGCATTGTAGGATGTTTAACATCCCTGGCCTCTGTTCCTAGGTGCCAGTAGCAAATATTACTCCCCAATAATTATGGAATCTAAAAATATCCCCAGGGGCACCTGGGTGGCTCAGTCGGTTAAGCCTCTGACTTTGGCTTAGGTCATGATCTCACGGTCTGTGAGTTTAAGCCCCCTCTACGGGCTCCATGCTGACAGCTCAGAGCCTGGAACCTGCTTTGGATTGTGTGTGTGTCTCTCTCTCTGACCCTTGCCCTCTCTCTCTCTCTCAAAAGACAACATTAAAAACTAAATAAATAAAAATATCTCCAGACATTTGCAAATACCCTGGGGGGCGGTGCAACATTGCCCCCAGTTGAGAACCACTATTCTAGATGAGTCTAAATCCCATCACAACCTGCCTGTGTCTGTCTGGTTCATCCTTAAATTCCCATGGCCTAAGAACAGTAGCTGGCACACAGTGGGTACTTAATATTTGCAAAATGATCAGATAAACACAGATCACAGCAATTTTCTGCTGAAAATAAAGCAAACAAAAACCTGGTTCCACCACCATCCCCTATCAAGTTCAAATTCCTAGCTGACATTCATAGTCCTACCCAATACAGGTCCAGTCTACACCCCCCAGTCTCATCAGGACTCAGGGGGTCCTTCTGGATTCACTTTCCTGCGTTCATTTTTGCAAAACAAACTCTCCAGACAGCTGCATCTCTCCTGCCCTAAGAGACCTGTGGGAAAACTCTCCAACAAATATTTTAGTCGTCAAAGTGACACTAAGAGGTAAGCCGTACATATAAGAGACAGTAACGCTTTATCGCACAAGAATAAAGCTGACTCTCCTCCTTGCCTGACACGGATTTGAAACTGCATAGCTGAAGCTGTGGTTGGAGAGAGCCCAACTTCAAGGAAGCCTTCTGCCTTTTGTTTCTCCCTCCCTGAATCCCCAGATGGAGAAGGGCCTAAGGAGAGTGTGAGTGGTATGCATGCCTTGAGGGGGACCGGTCTCCCATCTGATTTTTTTAACCCTTCACATCCATGCTGGAAGTGCAGTCCTGAGTTTACAGCCCGAGGCTCAGCATCTCAGCCAAGTTCTTCCAGATACCCTCTTTCTGTGTCCTTCTGGTGCCTATGGAGAGTGTTTCCAGGGACTGCTGTGCAGAGATGTGTACAGGGCTGATAAGAAATGGGACCAGGGACCGAAGAGGTGTGGCTTTTCCAGCAGGGATGGTTCTTGTTTAAACTTTGGTTTTACATTTGTTTTGGTATTTGAATTTGAAGCAAGGCCAAGAAAGAGGAACATTTGCAATTATAATTGCTTCTTATTCTGTTAAAAGTAAAACCTTAAAATTGTAGGTTAGGGTGGAAGCAAACAGCATTGAGCTCTGGGGGCCAAAGATATGAGTTCCAATTCTTGTTTCTCTCTTTGAAGCTCGGTGACCTCAGACAAGTTAGTCACCTTTCTGGGCCTTAGTTTCCTTATCCGTAATAATGATACCAACTCTCCGGGTTGTTGGGGAGGCTTAAAAGAGATAACGGATGCCAAGTTCACCGCACAGAAAGGGAGGCATTGTTGCTGTTCTTGTTGTGTAGTTACTGGTGCATACAACCTCCTGGGGAGGTAGCACAGTCACCTCTGGAGAAGGGCTTCTTCTGAAGGCCAAAGTTTCCTCCCTGGTGTGTGACCAACAATGTCAAATCTGAAGTCAGTGATTGCTTACCCTTGGTTTGTGAGGGAAGACTGGATGGGTGGAGAAGAGGGCAGGGGATATTATTTGGCAAAGTTACTGTAAGTTTCCATTTGTAACTACACTGTGGACTCATTCTCTGGCCACCTCTCTCTGGGCCTCAGTTTCACCATTTGTACAATGAGGAGGGTAGAACTTGAATACCTCCAAACTATTGTCATTCTTTGACATTTCAGTCTGGTAACCTTCAAAATCTCTGCAATGATGGCAATATCCTATATCCACCCTGTCCAAGATGCTAACCAGTAGCCAGAGGGAGGTATTGAGCGCCCAAAATGAGGCTAGCATTACCAGGAACTCAATTTTTAACTTTATTTAATTTTAATAAATTTAAATTCAAACATAAATAGCCCAGGTGGCTAGTGGCTACCATATTGGATAACACAGCTCCAGGATTCTAGGAATCCACAATGAGAATTCTAAATGGAAGGACAGTCCCCAGATCATGACTATCTCTCTCCATCTACAGTGGCATCAGGAGGACATGGTTAAGATCAAGTGTAACTCTAGCATATTCTGATACCTGGGAGGTCAAGGATCATGACTGTCTTTGTGGTGTCCTCTCTAGAGCCTTGCACAGTGGGTGGCACATGGCTGGTGATCAATCTATTACAATGAATGAATGAATGAATGATCTTTCCCCAGGATTCTCTCTTTGGTCTTCCTACTACAGGCCTGAAATTCCCCCCAAGGACAAGTAATTCTGGCAGCTTTTGCACCACAGTGTCCACAATTCATCTGTTAAACTTCAGCTACCCTGGGAAGAGGACTGTAATAAAGCCTACTTGCATCTTCTCTGAATTAATCTATCAGATTATGAGTGGAGGCCTGGAAGCAGTAGGACAGGGGATGACACAGTATCTGGGGAAGGAGAATTCAAGGAGCATATGAATACTATGAATACAGCCAATACTGTACAATGTCTGTGTCTCCTTGTGTGTCTTCAGGTGTGTCTGTCTTGCGGTCTCTGGTTGTGTTTGTATGTAGATGTGTGCAATGTATAGATGGGCTTTATGGATTGTTAGTTGTGCTCCATGTAATAATAATAATAATAATAATAATAATAATAATGGCTGCCAATTCATAGCTAATGTGACCTTGAGCAAGGACTTAACCTTTTGAGATTCTCTAGCTGTGAAATAGGGATAATAATAAGGATTACATCTTTCGAATTTGTGATAATTCAGTAAGATATTTTTAATATATATTAAAATATATATATATATATATATATATTTTTTTTTTTTTTTTTTTTTTTTTTTTTTGAGAGAGAGAGAGAGTGAGTGAAACCATGAATGGGGGAGAGGGGCAGAGGAAAAGGGAGAGAGAGAATCCCAAGCAGGCTGCATACCCAGCCTGGAGTCCAATGCAGGGCTTGATCTCTATGACTGTGAGATCACTACCTGAACCCAAATCAATAGTTGGATACTTACCGACTAAGCCACCCAGGAGCCCCTAAGATGTTTTTTAAAGTACCTAATACCTGGCATATAATAGGTGCTCAACAAATGCTTGATAAATAACATAGTAGAGTTGTGACTAGATATCGTATTGCCCACATACCGTATTCTTTCAATAATCATGCTAAGTACATTACAGATATTCTTGCCTTTAACTCTCTTGACCATGTTGCCGGCTAGGTCATGTATTACCCAATTTTTACAGATGGGAATGGTCGCAAAGAAAGTGAATGTCATAATAAACGTTGGCTTTCATCATTCCATTTATACCCGACATCCCTTTGGAAATGAAATGTGATTAGCTTCATGTCCAGGCGCCAGGCTGGCCATGTCCTGTCACAAAGTCTGCACCCACGGTGGGGCTAACACATACACGTTGTCTCCCATGTCACTCAGGAGGCAACACCCCCAGTAATTTAGTGGCAGATCCACACAGTTTGGCACTCGGCTCCCAATCAGAATTGATACTCCTTGGTCTATGAAGCTTTGATCTCGTAGTATCTTCCCTGACCCAGTCTAAGCCAGGGTAGTTGCTTCTGAGAGTTTCTATAGCTCAAGAGCCATCTCCAGGGTCCCAGCCTAGTTTTCAGCCATCTTCTGATCAACATGCCCAAAGAAAAACATGTACAAGAAGAGTACATGTTCTTGATTTGGGCAGATGGGGTTCAAATCCCATCTCTACCACTCACTAGCTAGCTCTGTGACATAATTGCACCTCTGTGACTTGCGGTTGTTCTTTGCTTTTTTTTGTTTTGTTTTTTATTTATTTTTGCCTTTAAAGAGGAATAGTCTTTGCCCATCTACTAGGGTTACGTTATCAAGTATGGTTCTTTGGTCACAGGCAACAGAATCTGGTTCCAGATTGCTGAAGCAAAACCAAATTAATTAGAAAAATATGGACTAGCTTATAGGATATGAGAAATAGCACAAAGTGCTTGAGAAAATCCAAAAGGTGTTGGTAGCACAAATCTCTTGATGGTTGCATTAATCAGGGTTCTCCAGAGAACCTATCAGATCGATCCATGTATCTATACCTATCTATCTACCTGCCTGCCTACCATCATCTGTTATCTATCCATCATCTATCTATCTATCTACCTATCTACCTGCCTACCTACCATCATCTGTTATCTATCCGTCATCTATCTATCTATCTACCTACCTACCTACCATCGTCTATTACCTATCTGTCATCTATCTATCTACCTACATACCTACCTACCATTATCTATTATCTATCTGCCATCTCTCTCTCTCTCATCATCTATTATCTATCTGCCATCTATCTATCTACCTACCTACCATCATCTATTATCTATCTATCTATCTATCTATCTATCTATCTATCTATCTATCTAAGATTTATGATTGAGCAACATAGGTTTGAACTGTGCAGGGGTCCACTTCACATAGATTTTTTTAAATATAAATACAGCACGTACTGTAAGTGTATTTTCTCTTCTTTATGATTTTCTTAGTAATGTTTCCTTTTCTCTAGCTTACCTTATTGTAAGAAAACAGTATATAATATATAGAACATAAAAATATGTGTTAGCCAACTGTTAATGTTAGTGATAATGTTAACAGGCCATTTGTAGTTAATTTTGTGGAGGGGGGGAGTAGTCAAAAGTTATATGTGGGTTTTTTTAATGTTTATTTCTGACAGAGAGAGAGCATGGGGAAGGGCAGAGAGAGAGGGCTTCAGAGGATCTGAAGCAGGCTCTATGCTGACAGCAGAGAGACTGATGCAGGGCTTGAACCCACGCCCTGAGCCAAAGTCAGATGCTTAACCAATTGAGCCACCTGGGTGCCCCTATACATGGATTTCTGACTATGTAGGGTCAAGGGTCAAGGACAAGGGTCAACTATATTATAAGGAATTGTCTCACACAGTTATGGAGACTGGTTAGTCCCACATTCTTCCATTTGCAATTTGGAGACCCAGGAAAGCTGGTGGTAGAATTCCATTCTGAGTGTGAGGGCCTGAGAACCAAGGGGATTGATGGTGCACATTCCAGCCCCATGCAGAAGACTAATGTCCTTCTTGAAAGCAACCAGGAACAGAGAGCAAATTCTCCCTTACCCTACCTTTCCCTTTTTTCTTCTATGCAGGCCTCTAGTTGATTCACTGAGGCCCACCCACCTTAGGAAGAGGCTTACATGGTCTATCCACTCAAATATTAATGTCATCTAGAAACACCCTCACAGACACATCCAGAATGATGTTTGACCAAGTATCTCAGCAGCCAGTGGTCCAGTCAAATCAACACATAAAATTAATTGTCACAGTGGTCTTACTTAGGTGCCATAAAGAAACCACAGTGGTTCCAAGTTCCTTCCATTACTTCACTTAAGAGGCAAAGTCCCAAGAAAGAGTCTGGTTGGTATCAGATCACAGGATGGTCCCTACTGTATTGGGGTAGTGAGGAAAATGATCTGGTAGGACTACACAGCACCTAACACATGTTCCGTAAATGGGTAGCTATTGTTATTATTTTCATCTCTCCTCTCTGTGCCTTATTATCAGTAACTCAGTGAATCATCTCAGAATGTCTTGCCACCTGGTTATCCTGAAGACAACCTCCTCAACACCCACCAGCCAAATTTGCTTCTTCCCCAGCAAGAGTATATACAATTTAGGTGTTAAACAGTGTGATAACAGTTATTTCAGTTCTTGCCATGGTGTTTACCAATTTTTTGAAGTCTTGCCTCCAGGAGACACCAGGTATTATCACTCCATGAAAGTAACACTTATTCTTCTTGGTACATCAAGACAGAGTCCTGCTAGCCCTTCTCTCTGCCCACTCCACTCGAGATACACCCACATCCTAACCAGGGAGGAAGGGAGCCCAGGGGTGGGACCTGCTAGGGGCAGAGCCTGAGCCTCTCCTTTTCAGTTGGTGTATCAGTGATCATGTAAAAAGGCCCTAGCTCTTGCCTTTCTTTGGGCCTCAAGGTTGTAGTTTGACACTTGTGTCATCCGAAAACATCTCCTCACACCCATACCAACATCTTGTTCATACATTAGCTTTGAACAAATGACTGAAAAGTTTCCACTTTTGAAAACAGTGATCTCTTCTGCTCCCCTAAATACACTTCGACCCCTGTCCCCCTTCTCTCAATTCCAAACGGGGCCTGGAGCAGGTGTCCCTACCCCCCACCCCCTCTAGCCCTTGTACACCTGTGCAGAATTCTTGGTTGGCTGGACCAGCTTTGAAAGAGAAGAAAAGATCAACACCTAGACGCCAGCTTTCTAGTAAGGGTCTGTTTTCCCCCTTGACAACACCAGTGTCATTACACATGAATAATCTACATACCCCTCCGTCCTCCACCACCCATCAGGGTGTTGGAACTTCTCCACATTAGCAACCTCCCCCCCCCCCCCAAAGAGGCAGCCTACTGCCCTGGGTTTGTGACCCACAAACATGCATAAAAATCCATGTGGTAGATGGTATCGTTGACCCTAATTCTTCAACCCCTCCAACCCCTCCTATCCCTGCCTTTTGCCTGGGGTCTTTTATTTTCTTTGCTAAAGGAGTAAACAATAAATTCCCACTCCTCTAATTCAGGTTCAGCCAAGTGACTTTCTGTAGCTAATAGGATGAGACAGAGGTGACGCTGCGCCAATTCTGAGATTACGCCTCTTGAAGATTGCATGCTTCCTTTTGCTTGCATCTCTGCCATGCCAGGAGAAGAATATGCCCAGGACAGCCCACTAGATGGAGGCCACATGGAGCAGGGCAGAGCCACTCCAGCTAATCCCTGCCCCCAGCCAACCTACAGAACTTGAGCTAAATACATGCTTATTGCTGCATGCTGTTGAGATATTGGAATTTGTTAAGCAGCAATATTTAAAATTGATATATGGTTTATACATCATTCCTGCCACTTTATCTTTGTGTGGCTCTACTCAGAACTGTTTCCTCAACTCCTTCATCAAGGGATTGAACTGGACGATTCTTAAAGGTCATTTTAGCTCTGAAATTATTCAGTTTCTTCTCCAGACCCCTGATAATCCCATTAATGGATCATCCCCCAGTATCTTTGGGCTGAACATTTACTACATTGTACTGTAGTGATGTACAGAGGTGGATCCCACTCTCATCCACTGTGACATCCAGATGGGTCAACTGGGTCTTATCCATCAGAGCAGTACAAGCATCCACCTCAGTGTGGGCATGTATTAAGTTTTCAGTTAATGTTTATTGTGGCAATGACTAGGTAGCTGAGGAGACTATCCAGAGGCACATCCAGATGGACACGCATTTACCTTCCTTCCTCAATGGCAAACAAATGTTTCCAGATCCACTAGACTACATGCAGGCTAACTTTTGTGCTGAGGTGACGTGACCAATCAGCAATAGTTTCATGTAATTAATTTCCAGCATACTTATAAATGGGTACAGTATGTCAAACTACCTTTATATTTTCATTTATTTGTATTATCTAGCTATCTGCTTGACCACCTACCAGAAGGCAATACATGCAAATGATAAAAAAAAATAAGTGCTATAAAAGGGTGTCTAGTCAAAATTAAGTCTCTCTTGCTCTTAAACTTTAATCCCCTAGGGGCGCCTGGGTGGCGCAGTCGGTTAAGTGTCCGACTTCAGCCAGGTCACGATCTCGCGCGGTCCGTGAGTTCGAGCCCCGCGTCAGGCTCTGGGCTGATGGCTCAGAGACTGGAGCCTGTTTCCGGTTCTGTGTCTCCCTCTCTCTCTGCCCCTCCCCTGTTCATGCTCTGTCTCTCTCTGTCCCAAAAATAAATAAACGTTGAAAAAAAAAATTAAAAAAAAAAAAAAACTTTAATCCCCTAGTTCACCTCTTTCTCAAGGGTTTCCTGGGCATTACAAAGATCGTAAAGATATTTTATGGACGTACAAGGAAATATGCACCTATCATCCCATTTTTGCTATCTTTTTAATATAAATGCAGGATATCTTATTATTTCTATATTTCTCATTATTCTATATTTCTCACTTAGATTTGCTTAAAGATAGTACCAGAGTTGGTAGGTATAGCTCTATCTTTATCCTTTCATAGCTGTATTGAATTCCATCTTATGGCTTACATCATAATTTAAGCAGTCTCTATTATGAGCATTAAGGTTATTTCTAGTCTTTGGACCAAATTCTTTTGAAAACTCTGGCTTCATCTGGGACCAACTGGGACTGACACTTGAGCCCACACTCCACTCACTGAACCTGGAACCCTACGGTAAGGCTGTAGTCATCAGTTGAACAGGTGTGTTAAGAGGACAGCTCCCTGACTTCACTCTTCTAGAAGTCTTAAAGTACTCCTCTCAACTTAGCACGTAGCCTATCCCAGGGATCAGCTAAGTGAGGTGACCAGTAGCCACCAGTAACTACCACGGACACTACTCATAAGGAGTAGTTAATTATGAAGAGGCAGACGGAGTAAGAGCTCTTGAGTAGGGAGCTGGATGAAAGGCTGGGACTGGAGAAAGGACCATGAAAAGCCATGAAGTACCCACCACTAGAGAGAAGGAGAGGATGCAGAGGGGGAGGGGATGGTGATATTAAGCATTGGTCCCTGGGCAGGAGACAGAACCCGAAGAGGGTCAGTGTGAGGGTTCCTAAAGTTTAAGAGAGTAAGGGAAAAGTGAATGGCTGCAAATATGATTGTGAAAAATCTCATTAAAAAAAATTAGGAAACTTTTAAAATATTTTTCCAAAATGTTATCACTTTTCTCAAATAAAAGAGAAAAGCTATTTTCCCCAAAGTTTTCTCCTTCTTCCTATGTCCTCGTGTCTTTAAATACCCCAAACATGGTAATTTTATGAGCAAACCATATTATACATTATACATTTTTATGTTTCAAAGCTTACAAAGTGACTTGAATTCCATAGTGTTAAAATTAAAAACAAAACGAGGAATGCATATATTTCAGTTTTTCCCACATTGCTGCTTTATCTACTCTCCTCCACCACACTAGATTTTGGCTTCAACATTTTGGGAAATTTTATAACTGTAACCTCAAACTTCCTTTCCAGGACGACCTCTACTCTTCCCTAGACAAGACCTAGAATCTCATTCCAGCCCCATTATTTGCAGAGTGACTTCCAGTGAGTCACTTAATCTCTCTAATCCCTAGTTTGCTATCTGGAAAATGGAGACAGTGCTACGACTTATGCCATGTTGTGATGATAACATGGTACATGTTAATAGCTGGTACAGTTCTTGGCACACATTAGGGTGGATTCACGTTCTGTTTCCCCTTCCTGATACCCTTCAGAAAATGCTTCCTATTATCATGGGCCAGTTGTCCTTCTTGTTAACCTGGATGGGGTAGAAATTAGACGATAGTATTTAGGGGAGATAATAAGGGACCATAAGTCAGGAGAAGTGACTGAAAGTGGATCTCAAACAAAAGAGGTGACACTAGGAAAGAAACAAAATAATTGGAATCTGTCATTATATGGGAGAAGACGGGCCTGTTGGAAGAGGCTGGGACATATCTCTAAGATGACCCGCTTGGCCTGGTTTTCCTGGGACTAAGAAGGGTCCCTGGATGTGGCCTCTAGCACTGGCTAGACCCAGGGAAGGCCCAGACTAACTGGAACAACTTGGTCATCATATGTCTTAAGCTTGTGGAAGTTATGAAAGATCCTTCCCATGCCTGTGAAGGACTAGATGGACTTAGTGTCAACATGATGGCTGAGTAACCTCCATTTCTTTGTGGAGAAATATGGAAAGGGCACGTGAGAGAACACTGGTTCAAGAAAACACTGGAGATGAGGGAGATATAACCAAGGAATGACTCAGCTACTCTAATTGGCTCAGCAAGTCCCCATATTCCCTCAAAAATCCACCTGTGTTCTGAAAGAAGATTCAAATTTGATTAAAAATGACATCCTTCCACCAGACAAGGACAAAGAACCCTCCATCAGAGCAGCGAAGAAGCTATACTGCCCAGATGTCCTCAGAAGCCCCAGAGAGGGTAAGGTGGAGTTTCCCCACTGAGAAAGAAGAGGAAATGGAGAATGGAAATATCCAACAGGGTGTGACTCCAGGAGGGCTCCCAGAAACCCCAGCTGGGAAGATCATTAGTGATACAATAAAATAATTGGGAATTTGTCTTTGAGCACTCATGTGTTCTGTCTTGGTGTTACTCATGCCTCTCCTCTCCACTGGGGCACAGATACTGAGTGGTCTGGTGCCTGGAACACCAAATCCTGGGGATGCCCAACATGTCTAGAACTGTCAGAGGAGTTGTTCTGCCCTCTGCAAATGGACTCTTCTTTTGAAAATATCCATCCCTTCATCCTGCTTCTCCTCTCCATAAAAGGTCCCCTATGGTGGCTATCTTCATAAGCCAGAGGCCTGGAAAAACCACCTTTCACTGGGGAAGGGAGAGAGGGATGATATTCTCTGGTCCAGCTCTTAGACCCTGAAGATTGGGGTCATCAGCACACATGCAATTGGAACATCCATCCAAATACCAAAGAGCCTTTCCTCTCTCTTTTAGGAGAATGGAAATAAAGCCACAGTCAGGGATAGACAGGACCATCTTAGTTCCACAACCCTTCCAGCTTCGGTCAAAGTTTCATTTGATTCTCCAGTAACCTGGGAAGGAAGACGCTGGTTTGGGTAACGTGTGAAATGTTATCACCCTGATGGAGTCATTGATATGTCTCCCACACGTCCCCAGATGCACATTTGACCGAGATGCATGTACATCACAAATGCCACCCTCTTGAAATCTAGGAGGGAGGTAGGTTTTCAAGACTGCCTATTTTATGTCATGCATATTTCATGGCATTCAGGGTGAATGGAACTTCTGGACATCTTCCAACAATCTCAGACTTTCTGGAGCCAAGAGCAACATTATGCATTTGAAGGGATGAGTTGTTTAACTTTGAGGAGAAAATACCTCAGGTTTCTATTTACCCCTTAAAAGCTTTGGTAGAGGGGCTCCTGGGTGGCTCAGTCCGTTAAGCATCTGACTTTGGCTCAGGTCATCATCTCATGGTTTGTGAGTTACAGCCCTGCATTGGACTCTGTGCTGACAGCTCAGAGCCTGGAGCCTGCCTGAGCTTCTGTGTCTCCCTGTCTCTCTCTTCCCCTTCCCTGCTTGCACTCTGTCTTTGTCTCAAAAAATAAATAAATAAATAAATAAATAAATCAATCAATCAATCAATCAACATTAAAAAAAAGTAAAAGATTTGGGAGAGATGGATGGGGGAGATCAGCGGGGATGTCCTAAAATAGGAACAGAAGGAAATCATTCTGTGAATATCTGGTACTTAAACTACTTTGCCTTAAGGTAACCATCCACTGCTTTGCAGCAAAAAAATGTGGGGTAGAGGCATTCTCCATTGCCTCTACTTGCTGACATAATTCATGCTTTATATGCTTCCTTGTTAAAACTCTGCAACCTTGTTAAAAAGGATAACAAAGTCCCTGTCTCTTAGGAAATATCCACCTCATCTAGCTCTAAGCTGTCTCTGCTCTAAATACAACCACGGGAACTAAGAAGATCAACATTTTCATCATGTTTTCCTTCATATCTTATTCCATTTGATTTTCCCAGCCATGTTCATGTCCCCAGTTTTCAGATAAGGAAACAGGTTTGGAAATCTTTAGACTTTGAGGACAAGTTTCAAAGTTTAATGTCAAAGTTCAATGTCAAGAATCAAGACCCAATTCTTGTTTTCTCCTCATTGGGAATAGACATTCATCACCAGCCCATGAGCTCGGTGTTTGGTCTCCTCTTTCCTGGGTCTTTCATGTTTCCACCACCCCTAAGGGGAAGAATCTGTTTCTTGGTGGTCATTGGCCCAATTGTCTGAGGTCTGAGCCAGTGTTGGTCACCAGCCAATCCTCGTGGATACATATGGCCAACTGTGGGATGAAAAACCTCACTGCTCCTAATTTGGAATTCTAGTCCTGCTGGCTGAGGCACTTTCCCTTCCCTGGATGTCACTCTTTTCCTCTGTAAAATGAAGACAATAGGAGTCCCCGCCCCCTAGGTTTGTTGTGAAGGATCAGTGAACTGATCCACAAACTCCTTTGCCCATTACTAACTGAGCTAAATAGGGTAACAACAGTAAAGTCTTTACAGGGAGTCAGACACTGAGTAGGTGCTCAGAAAATGTTGCCCACCTTCCCCTCCTAAAGCAGGGTAGTGCACTTCAGTCTTGTAAGAGGCTGTGTGAATCCCACCTTTGGTTCTGGTAACTTTTCATGCTTCCTAACTCATCTTTTGGTCCTTTGCATATGCAAAGCTAATTCCTAGATTCTGATTCCCACAGAGAAAAGCCAGGAGTCATGGGTGAGTTGTGTCTCACCCCACCAATAAACAAACAAATATTAAAGTCCTAACCCCAGGACCTCAGAATATGACCTTAGAGACAGGGACTTTACAGAAGTAATTAAGATGCAGTCAGGCATTAAGGTGGGCCCTAATCCATTATGACTGATGACTGGAAATTTGGACACAGAAACAGTCATACACAGAAAGCAGATGATGTGAAGACACCATGGGAGAAGAAAGCCACGGGACTAGAGGAGAGGGTCATGAAACACTTCCTTCCCTGTGTCTTCAAGGGACAAGGGCCCTGGTGGCACCTTAAGTTCAGACCTTCTGGGCTCCAGAACTGTGAGATAGAAATCCGTGTTGTTTTAAGCCACCCATTTTGGGCTACTCTGTTATGGAAGCACTAGGAAACCAATACACTAGGGGTTTGGAGATGGGCTCATCTAGGGATCTATGGCTTGGGGGGTAAGAGCCAACTCAGACTTTCCCCATGACCTCGCTGATGCACGCTTCATAGTCTGGCCTTTTGAGCCCAAATCTTCTAATCTAATCTATTGCAGAAAGCCAAGACACTTGCAGAAATACACACACACACACACACACACACACACACACACGCACACACGCGCGCGCGCGCACACACACACAGAAGTCTCCACCTCAAATGCTAATTAAAAAGCAAATAAGGAAAGGGCATCTTTAGATCAGGAGGGCTGACCTATAGATAAGGACATATAGACCCTCACCCGGAAACATGATCTTTTGAAAGACCTTAGATTTTGGACCCAGGCAGCATCCAAGGTAAAACCCAGCTCGCTATTCACCTGCACTGTGAATGTGGACCAGTTTCCCACCTGCAAAATGAAATCTAACACTACTGGCCTTATAGGACTGTCATCAAGTTAAATGAGAAGCCATAAGCATTGTGTCTACCACAGAGGTAGGTATACAGTGGTGTGCACTCCTTAAAGGGTAATTACTGATAATGCAGTTGCTGCTGTGTCCTAAAGACTGACACAGTCATACCTTGTTTCCCCAGAGTTGTTGTTTTTTTCCTAATTGCATAGCTCATTAAAAACATTTGAAGAAGATGGAGAGAGAACCTAATGGCCTAATTACCTCAACTACCCAGGAAGTATGGTTCTGTGGGTCTGTTTTCCCTATGCAATAAAGAGGGAATGATAAAACATGCAGTTTTGCCTTTGAAGATGGAGCTTCTGATGAACCAGAAGGGAAGACATTTGAGTGGGTTATTGAGAGGCAGTGGAAGCTTACAGATCTTGTACTTCTTCATGACCTCACCTGCATCCTGACCAGCAGCATAATGGGGCAACAATTCTGGGAAGACTTGGGGAACGAATCAGTATCACCGGTGTAGAGTAGAGATGGAATATGGGCTGTCACTCTCCACTTTGTGCCCAGGCACACACTGCTAATCACTAGTGGACCTCCTTCCCACGAAGGAGGGAACCTATCCATATATCTAGAACCTTAACAACTCAGCCACTATCCCCTAATTACAGCCAGCCTTTGGTTTGAAAGATACTTGTTCTCTCTAGCTCCCGAAAAAGAGAGAAGACACTAACTGATTTATGTCTCTTTCATGGGGCAAAGATGAAACAAGTTACCCATCCACAAAATGTGATGGTCATAGTAGGAGGAAGGGTAGGGCTTTGGGTGTGAAGGGCTTGTTGAAATTAGAAATGGGAAAGTACATAAGCAGGTGATGAATCAGGCTCACAGGTAATTACATCAGAGAAATTACGTCTGGAGAAAGAAAGGACTCAGGGCAAAGACTTCAGGAAAAAGAAGGAGATGGGTGCTTAAGTTCTGGAGGTCCCAGCTAGACAGCTCAGTGGTGATGCCTAAGGAATTACACAGGGCCAGGACATAAATACTTACTGAGCAAGTATTAGGTGTCGGGGACTCTCGAGACACTTCCATGGACATTTTGTCATTCAACACTTGCAACAACTATATCAGGCTGGAAGTAATGTTCTGTTTACAGATGAAGACACAGATCCAGAGAGATTAAGTAACTTATCCAAAGCATGCCACCTGCGTTCAAGTCTTTTTCTTTCATATCATAGCTGATGTTCATACTTTAAAAAATTTTTTTTAATGTTTCTGTTTATTTTTGAGACAGAGAGAGACAGAGCATGAGCAGGGGAGGGTCAGAGAGAGAGGGAGACACAGAATCCGAAGCAGGCTCCAGGCTCTGAGCTGTCAGCACAGAGCCCCACGTGGAGCCCGGACTCACAAACTGAGATCATGACCTGAGCTGAAGTCGGACACTCAACCGACTGAGCCACCCAGGCGCCCCTGATGTTCATACTTTTTGATCTTGAAAGCTTTCCAGACCGCTAATAAAATACACAATGATAACAACAAGAATAATGAGAAGAAATAATAAAGATACTATAAACTTTGCCAGGTCATGTTGGCCAAAAATTTTACTTGATAATCAAGGATCTTCGAGGTCGGATCTAATCGATATGCAGACTGGAAAAAGACCGGAAAAGGAGGTAAAAGATACCAAAGACAACACTTGAAAGGAGAGGCTGAAGGTGTTTATTGCAACTCTGTGCCAAGGTCAGAGGCAACCCAGAGTAACAGGTTGGTGGTGTCTCTGTCCCTGGAGGGTGCAGTCCTTGGTGAATGAGAACCAGTGCAACACAATCATGTCTGGAGTTGAGAGATGAAATGCAGAGCTTTCATTAGGGAGACTGATGGACTAATGGACTAAAAGGGGGATGGATGGAGTAGGTTGGTTGCAGAACAGCCTTGAATCATGATAGTTTTTCTGGCTCAACTTCCACCATATATATTCTGGCAATACTCACCCTCTGGCTCCTTTTAAAGGTGACTGTAGTCCCTTAAAATAGGGAAACCATATAATTTTTTATCGTTTGCCCCCCCAGGTGCAAAATAGGATGTCACCCCCGCAAAAAAACAGAGAGAAGTCATGTGACTTTCCCTCCAACTCCAACTTTAACTTAACAGCCACACACCCTCTCTGAGCCCTGGTCTCCTCATCTGTTATAGTGCCTGGACAAATTCTAAGGCAAGGATATCCTACAGAGTTCCCAAGACAAGAATATCCTACAGGGTTCCCGTGCTCCTTTGAGGGAGGCTGAGGCCATTAGAACATGGGTCTGTGTAGTCAAATAGGAACTGCAGAATGGAGGCCCCTATTTCCTTGGGCTCTGGGAAGGACTATCTTGGTGCTTGTGCCCTATACCCCCTGATGCCTAGAGAAGAAATAGAGATGTGTTAATAACCAAACAAGTGAAGATAAATATAGCCCTTGTTGGATTAATATCCCCAGGATTACTCATGTCTCCTTCAAAGTGAAGCAAAGATCATGTGCTGCCCGACAATCACCCATCTGGCCCGAGAAAAGTTGCCATATGGGTGGTTCTCACTAATTATAGTTAAATACTGAAGGGAGGGGTTCCAGTGTGGATTCTCATCAGATCAGAATTCTCTTGGTTTTCCCCTTTCCAGGAGTTGTGGAAAGCCTCTTTCCCCTGCTCACACTTGCCGAGGTGCATTCAGCAATGCTACCCAACTTTCCAGAATCAACGTTCTCCAACTCAGAAGTGGAGGAATAATACTCATACTTCCTTATGTTAAAAGGAGTTAACAACATGGCCTCTGTGTCAAATAAAGAATCAATGAAGATCCTAAATCATGAACGACTCCAAGGAAATAAGCAATAATGTAATAAATGCACATTTTGTGGTTCTTATTATGAATCTGAGTCCTTGTTTAGGCATACCAGGATTTACCCAAAACATAAATATATGGGTGGTGTTTTGGGGTTTTGTTTGTTTGTTTGTGGCAGTCCCAGGCAAAAAGCACCCGGTGGATCATTCTGATCCCAGAAAGGAAGTTCCTTTGTTGAAAGCATGTAGCAACCTATGGCACTGATTTCTTAAAATAGTTGGCGATTACTTGCTTTCCATCCCAAGAGGATGACCAGCTTGAAAGATGAGAAATGCATTTCCCATGTATGTGCCCTGGGACAATCACCAAAGGCTGTCAGTTCAGCTGTGGACCAAATGTTGGGCAGGCATTCAGGTTGGGGTGAGGTGGAATGTTCAAATTGCAGATGAATGTTTGTCAGTGCTCTCATTCTGTCTGCATTGTTTTGTCCACCCCTGGATCCTGGTCATCTAAGCCCAGGAATCTCTCCCATCCACCACTCCATCAAAGTAAGACTACTCTCCCACGGAAGCACAAGCTACCATACCCTCGGACACCAGGTAGTCAACGTACGTAACTTTAGTGAAACAGGTGTAAGAAAATTCACATGGCTTTCTCAGTGTCCAGTACTTGACCCACTTTTCTTCAAGATGTGGCCATAAAGAAAGAATTTGCTTCTAAAACCAAAACAACAATGGAAGCATGGTGATAGATGACAACTGATGTCTGGCCCTAGAAATTTGGGAGACTCCAGAGTTTGAGGGAGGGATGGTAATAACCTGGAAAGCACATGCCCTGCTTCAAGGGAACACCTCTAAGCAGCCGGCCCTTGGCTACCATATGCCAAGGCTATCTGAGTTTTCCAGAGATACTCTCATGGCACTATTTCATGGGTACTACTCTGATTTTTTTTTTTCTTGACTCACATCTTCAGTAAGTACTTGAAGCTTTTCTACTACTATTATTATTTTTTTAAATAAGCATGATCTTTGTTCTGGCCTGGATGTGAGCCAAGCACTTTTGGCCAACTAAGGGAGGGAGCATATCTAAAATGACACTAACACAGAGGGAAACAGAGCTGAGAGATGGTGAGGCTCTAGGTCCTGGTGATGTCATTTGAACACCTGGATCTAGCCACACCTGCAATTTCCTGTATCCCTGAACTTATCAACTGTATAGCCTAATCATTTCTTCCTTTGGCTTAAGTCAGTTTGAGTTAAGATTATTTTACATGCAACTGAAGAAAAAATCCTAATCAATGAAAGGACCTTGGGGTCACTCATAATTCATAGCAGGATTTTTTAATATGAACATACCAAGGATCTGTCGTTCAAAATGGCTAGAAAGAGACTGTGTTGGGGCCAG
This sequence comes from Lynx canadensis, assembly GCF_007474595.2. NCBI lineage: Eukaryota > Metazoa > Chordata > Mammalia > Carnivora > Felidae > Lynx > Lynx canadensis. The sequence continues at coordinate 11,299,439 of NC_044318.1, forward strand.
AGCAAGTTGCCAAGATAGAAAGAAGGTGTATCACAAATTACCTAGGACGCTTTCCTAAAAAGTTCATTTCTTCACCCACAGGCAAGAGTAAGCCAGTGGACATTTTGGGAAGTGGGCCAGCTTTCTCTGTCTTGGGATAGATTAAAACAAAAAAAAATTTTTAAGTAGGCCCCATCCCCGGAGTGCAGCACAACACAGGGCTCGAACTTGCGACCCTGAGAACAAGACCTGAACTGAGATCAAGGGTCGGCCACTTAACCAACTAAGCCACCCAGGCACCCCTTTATTTGGGATTTTGACTTCTTTCCTACAATTTTTTTTTCCTGCTAGTTGCTTCCAGGGCAGTGGAGGGGTTTCCTCCTGGATGATGGGGTGGAATGAGGAAGCCTATGTTTTCTGGATTCCTAACCTTTCGGAGCATGGTGCAGACTCATTTGACTGGTTTGTAAACCCCAGGTGAATATACGGTAGGCAGAAGCTCTTGGCACTTTGAGTACATGGTACAAGAAAGCAAAAGGCACGATCATAGAAGAACAAATGGCGCAATATTTTCCTAAGCGTGTTTGGATTCTATTTGTGTTAGATTTGGGACTGGCAATTTAATAGGTGGGAAAACTTTCATCAGACTTCAGAAAGTACATGTATAATTCATGGCCGCTTGGTGCATGGAATTGCAGGGAGAGATTAGAACCAGAGAGAGAGCTGTAGTATGACACAGTACAAAATAGCATCACCCGTCACCCTGTTGAGGCTCCTCTTGCAATTTATGGAGACTGTCAGCTACCAACAATCTAAATAACTCATTTCCATGTCAGAGATTATAACAGAAGCAGAAAATACATAGGATATCAGTTCCATGTTGTGACTGGTTTTTGTTTTTTGGTTTTTTTTTTGAAATAAGGACACAGCCTGGCATGTGGGTGTCTCCGAGTGGGAGCTGGCATGGCTTAATACCTAATGGGCACTTTTTACCATATCGAACTTCTATTTTATTTTTTTCACAAGGGTCCCAAAGTTCACTCAAGAAGGGCTGAGATGGAACCGGTTGAGAGAGTTTGATGGGAAGATGTTTTCATGTCCTAATATCAATAGGGCTTTGGGGTCAACCAGACCTGGACTGGAATGCTGACTCTTCTGGTTACAATCTGTGTTATCTCTGATAAGTAATACATGCCTCTGAGCCTCAGTTTCCTTATCAGGAAAATGGAGTCAGTAGTAGGAATAGCAAGTTGTGACAGCAGGTGTATGGGCCTTTGTGCTTCCTTTTGAAAATGGGTTCAGATAAAAATTTGTGAGTAGTAGTCATGGGTTTTGTTTTTTCCCCTTTGTGGTGTGTGTGTGTGTGTGTGTGTGTGTGTGTGTGTGTGTGTGTTATGTGGTGTTGAGAGAGACACACAGTGAGAATGGTATAGATATATAGATATAGATAGATGTGTATCTATCTATCTACATACATACATATATATGTATGAGAGAGAGAAAGAGAGAGAGAGTGCAAACATGTAAAGAGCCTGGATGCTGAGGCCAGTCTACTGTGGTTCAAGTTATGACTCTGCTACTTATGTAAATTTTTCAAATTACTTAATTTGTCAGTGCCTCAGTGGCCTGTTAAGTGGAGACACTAAATAATATTTCCTTACAGGTTCTTGCAGGGGTTTAATGAATAAATACATGGAGAGTGTTTAGAACAGTGCCTGGCAAATAGTGTACTATATGTCTTAGCTATCAGCAGTAATTGTGTTATTAATTGAACACTGCTATTATTTCTATTAAGAATCATAATGATAATAATGACTCATTTAATGTAGAGGGTTATGAGATTTGAGGAGGAAAATGATGAAGGGTTGGTAGACTTTGAAGTTATTCCTGGTTTAAAATATGTTCAACTTTCATTTCTAATTTATAAAATGGGGATGATAATTTCTACCCTGTGGGGTTACAATGGCATTACAGTGAGACTGTGGTGTATCAGCCTGGGACACAGAGGCTGTTGTCATGATCTCCCGTTTTACAGAGGAGGGAGTTGGGTTGATTAAGCCATCTGTCCACAGACACACAAATGATTTGGCCAAGTGTCTTCCCCAAAATCCTTTGCCCTCTTCACTCCCCAGATACTGCCTCCTCTGAACGGCATTGGGAACGTTTAAGGGACAGTGACAGTCTTTGGGTTTTCTTATCATGGAAAGTGATTGTGCCATGTGAATTGATCCAGTAGTCATTTGGGGGATTCTGTCCAGTTCATCTTTGGGGAAGACTTCCCTCAGGTGGGCCCTCAGCAGCCAGGTTCCTGACACATGACCCCCACCTCCTGATAATGATTGGACCAGGGCTGGGCACCTGATTCCAGGTGAGCCAATCAGATCCACTCTCTGAGGAGCTGGGACTTGGAAGCTGAGTTCCCTCAAATCCTTCACCATAATTAAGACAGACTGATCCTTTCGAAAGGCAATTGCCCTCTCCTGCTTCAAACATATATATGGTTCCCTGTTGTTCTTGGAATAAGAACGTGTTTAGTCTAACATGTTTAGTTACATACTGTGGATCTGTAGGGCCTCATCTCACACTATATCACATTTCTTTTTAGTGCTGTAGCCCCACTGGCCTTCACTGCCCCTTGGACTCCCAATGCTGCCTTTGGCTGTGAGACCTTTGCACATGCTGTTCCCTCCACCTGGAATACCCGTCACCCTACCCTTCTCCTCCTCTTTCCAATGCCATTTCCATGATTACTTTCTCGGGGAAATCTTCCCTCCCCTCTCTGGTTGGGTCAAACTTGCCCCCTGTGGGCTTTCCTCGCACTGTATGTCTTTCCATCCTAATGCTAATCACAGCTGTGACTATTCATCTGTGCGTATGATCATTTGACTAATGACCACATCTCCTATCTGACTCCAGGCTCTATCAGGGTGAGGTCGTCTTTCCTTTTGCTCAGTTTTGTATCCCCAGCATCTGGCACAATGCCTGGTCCATAATAGATGCTCAGTAAATACCCACAGGGAGGATGAATTAGTACTAGGATAGGCCAAGCTGCAGAGTGAAGGTACCGGGGATTCAAGAGTTGTCCTGGTCCCCACCCTCACCCTTCTTGAAGCCTGCTCCCTCATATTTTCTTTAGGATCAAAGGCATTCACCATGATTCCATTGCATTCTTATGCTTTGCTTCCTGTCCTGTGAGTGGGGTTCTCTTATCTGCAACCCAATGAGACCCTTCAGGCTGCTGTAAGGAGATGGAACTGAGAAAATCCTGATGGTTTTCTTCTTCCAAATGATCCAACATGGGGACACACGGCACAGATAACAAAGATGGCCGCAGTTCCAGCAAACACGAAAGATGTTTGTAGATTTTACCAGCTTGTTATTCATCCTCAGGCTCAGCAGACTACCCAGCTGGACCGGGAAGCACTACTTCAGTTATTTCTAGTTCTTCTGGGCCTGACCTCAGCCCTTGTAATGCCTTCTCCACCCTCTGCATTGACCTTCCCATTTTCCACACTCTCTCTTCCCACTGAGCCTATCTGAGTTCGTTAGTAACTAAGGCACATGGAAACCTTTCCTTCCACTAGATGCAGCATTGAAAGCCACATCTAAGGGTCCTGTATCTATGTAAGAAAAATCTTGGCTTATCTGAAACTTTTTTAAAGTATCTCCAGCCCTAGTGTTTACTCTGGATTCATTGTTTTTCTCGTTCGCAGTCATTCATTCATTCATTCATTCATTCATTCATTTTTATGATTGAACCCAATCAACTTGCACCCAGTTGTCAAAACCAGGACTTAGAATCTGGGCATCACTTTGCTTCCTCCCTTTCCCTGACTCCCCACTCAGTCAAACCCACACTGTTCATCTACCCTTCCATCTGCTAAGTATCTCCACAGTCCACCCACTTCCTCACTGGCACCCCCACTGCCACCATGCTAGCCAAGCTGTCATGACCTCTCCCTCTCCAGGAGACTATTCTAACCCTCTCCCCACCTCCAGGATTGCCCCTTGCATACTGCTTACCTTCCCAAACACGAATCTGACCATGTCTGTTCTTTCACCTCCTCTTTACCACCGCAGGGATATGCCTTAGAACTCACTATCACTGGGGCATCCAGCTCGCTCAGTCATGATCTTGGTTTGTGAGTTCGAGCCCCGCACTAGGCTATGCACCGACAGTACGGAGCCTGTGTGGGATTCTCTCTCCCCCCCTCTCTCTGTTCTCCCCAACTTGTGCTCGCTCGCTCTCTCTCTCTCTCAAAATAAACTTAAAAAAAAAAAAAGAACTTTCACCGAACACTGCCCCACGTACAGACATCACCAATGCCAACTTCTGACTCCATAACTGCAAACTCCTGTTCTTCCAACCTGAAGACAACAACCTCTTACACAATAATTCCTCCACTTCTCTATGACTCCAGGCCATTTACGCCACCACATTCATTTGTCCCCCACCACTACTTTCCTCTCCCGTTTCTATCCTGATCTCATGGCCCATCACTTGCAACTGCTTGCTTCCAAATGCCCACTTACACAATATCCTTGACTCATTTTCTCTCCACAGCACCTTTGCTTGGCAAAACCCAACCCTAGATGCAGTAAGCCATCTGCATTCTCTGTGCTACACCTGAGCCACTAAAAACACCAGACAGAAAATAACACTGGGATACTGGTTTTACATCTCATAATGTGTTTCTACTGACCTTGCATGCCTGCTTTCCAAGATCCAATCTAGCCTCAACAAAGTCGTTGTGAACACTAAGAACTAATACAATACAAAACGATTAAAGTAATACCTGGAACATGGGATGAACTGATTGAATGTTGGCCATTTATAATATGACTATTGTTATTATTGTCATTGACCCATGCTTCTTCCATCTAATGACCTTACTTCATACTTAATTGAGAAACTGGAAGATTTCAGATGACAACTCCCTAGTCTTGATGTCACCGACTCTTCAAACCTCCAGATAACCTTACTGATCTCATTCTTTCCACAAAGTCATTTCCTTGACATGTGATTCAGATCTTATATACATTGGCTTTCTTAAGACCTTTACATTTGCCCATATATCCCTTTTATCTCTTGTACCATAAAATAAAATGCTGCATACCACCTGAACTAAAGAATTAAGTCACACACCCCCTTCTCTAGACAGTTCATTAACTCAAGAATTTAAAGCATGTTCCACAAAATGGCACTAGGTGTCTGGCCTCTGGATGAAAAAAGTCTAGGAGGAAAATAAGCATCAATTGCTTGGGGGGAAAAAAGGAAATCCTATAATTAATGTCCTAGTTGATACCCATATTTGTATCCTGAAAGCCATTTCCTTCAGAATTGCAATTCATTAGCCCAGAGCAATTTAGCTCTGGTGCTTACATGTCTAAAAGTGCAAGAACTAACCAGACAGAAAGGCCGACTGAACTAATTATATTAGGCATCATGATCTTTAATTAGATCAATAGGAGAAGAGCATTGGTACACATCTTAGGAGGCTTTTGCCACATTGCTTGTTCCCTCCAAGAAACTCCAAGCATCAATACTAATCCATAGGAGAATGTTCAGAAAAGCACAGCAGATTAACAGTGACAGAAAGGATCATTTGGATGAAATAAATCATTGTTATCATTGTACAAAAGCAGTACTTGCCTGATAAAATGAGTCCAGGGCATTGGAGACCATGTCCTTTTCTTCCAAAAAAATTTTTTTTAATGTTTATTTATTTTTGACAGAGAAAGACAGAGTGCAAGTGGGAGAGGGGCAGAGAGAGAGGGAGGCACAGAATCTGAAGCAGGCTCCAGGCTCTGAGCTGTCAGCACAGATTCCGATGTGGGACTCCCAACTCATGAACCATGAGATCATGACCTGAGCCAAAGTCAGACACTTAACCAACTGAGCCACCCAGGCACCCCCCTGGGTCACTGTTAGTCTCAGAGCCCATGGCTTCCTAAACCTTCTCATTGGTGGAGACACAGGACAGTTCCATCACCAGTATGTACTCTTCCATTCACAGGAAAACCCTACAATTATTATACTTTTAATGAGATCACCCCAGAAATTCACTGAGTAGGAGTCACAGAGAAGAATCAGAGCTTTCCTAACTCACTGAGTTCAGGGAAGACCACGGAAGGAAATAATGAGATTGGAGACCTAGCTGATAGGTCTGTATTTGGCCATCATGTAGATCTTGGTTTTATAATAATTCATATTTATCCTACTAAGGATTCACACATATATGAATATAGAATATTCATATATAGAGAGGAAATGGCATACTCTCCCATTTCATGGCAGGTTATAATTATCATCCAGTGGTAGGAGCCTCCTTTCTTTTCGTATTTATTTCCTATTTTTCCCTACCAGCTACCCACACTAGTGCACCTAGCATATATCCTTCAAGTCACTTTCCATAGTTTATACACATTTAAAATATACCTGCACCCTTGAAAAAATATGGTGTCTGTATATGCATGTTTTGAGTTTACATAAATGGTATTATGCTATAAGTCCCATCCTGTTTCTTACCTTTCTTCCCTTGCGTTAGGCATTTGAGATTTATTCACATTACTCGATATAAATATGGCGCTCGGATCTCTTGTTTCCTGGTTTCCTCCTACTCTCCGCCTTCACTCATTGACTCAAAAGAACCAAAGGATCACCAAAAAGCAACCAATCCAGCCAGCTTTATTTGTGAACAAAGAAATACTTCTCTTAAAAAAAAAAGTTCAACCAAAGGAAAACAATGTATTGTACATTTTTAACTTCTTTTTAGTTCTCTTCCTGGTGGTGTGAGAAAAGATAATACCAGAGATCTGCTTTTGATTCCTGGTTCAACCAAATAAAAGGAGTGGAAGCTACCACTTTTGAGCATTTGCTGTACATTCAGCCCTAGGTCAGGCACAGCCTTCTCATTTGATTCCCAGAACAGTCCTTTGAGGTGGCAAACATTGTCCCCATTTTATACAAGGAGGATATTGAGACTAAGAGAGGCTCGGTAGCTTGCTTGGGGTCCCAAAGCTCATAAGAGGCACAATTAGGATTCAAATGCCCGCTTCCTCAAGACTGTCCATAACCCAATTCCAAGGGCAATCACACAGCGCAAGGCCAGCGCTCCAGAAATCCTGCATCTGAAAGTCTCCATCTTTCACATAACAGTGAAGAGACAATGACAGCTTAGAGGAGGTGGAAGCGGAATCTGGAGCACACTTTTTAACAGAGGATTGCATTTCTGGACAAAGAAAAGATACTACTGTGGACTTGACTCCCCGAAAATACTGCAATAGATTATCAATGAGGGATGCAATTTTATGTACCTAGATGCCACTGGCTGACCTAAAAGGCCCGGGTCATCTTTAGATGAGTGTTTTATACCTAAAAAAGGAAACATGCCCATCAACCAGGGGCCACATCCCGAGATTTCCTAACCGTGGCAAGTGTGTCAATGGCATGTTACACATGAAGAGTGAAGAGTTGACATACACTGGTGAGTAGTGTTTTGGTATCAGTGGTCACTGTGATAGGATTGAGTAGTTGTTGTGCAGAACACTGTTACTGGGAACATTTCCATTTTCTCAAGATTCCAATGGTTAAGTATTAGCAACTCAAGCTTTTTTGAGCCAGCTTAAGAAAAAAAGAGAGAGAGAGAGCGAGAGAGAGAGAGAGAGAGAGAATGTTGGGAACTGGAAAGGCCCCAGAACTCTATATGTCTGCCCTGTCTTCGCTCTCCTGTAGAACTGCTTCCTTTCAGTCACCATTTTCACCTTGTCCTATTGTGGCAGGTAGATTACTGCTGACCCAGAGATGTCCATATCTCAATCTCCATAACCCGGGAAAGTGCTACATTTTGTGGCAAAGCAGTATTAAGATTGCTAATTGAACGAAGGTTTCCAATCATCTGACCTCAAAGTAGGGACATTCTCCTGGATTACCCAGGTGGGGCTCTATGGAAGCAAGTAACCACAGACTGAGACCTGTGTCGGATTTCTAACCTATGGAAGGGTAAGATAAATTTGTGTTACATTAAGCCACTAAGTTTGGGATAACTTGTTATGGCAACCACAGAAAACTGAAACAATAATGTTGGTATTTACTGAGTACTTTTTACGTGCCAACAACAATGTGCTAAACATCTTAGAAGGTGTGGGTGCTGTCATTTCCCTTATGAGTTCTCAAGGGAGAAGTCAGTAAATAACTGCCTCAGGGGAGTTAGGAAGTGGTGGAGGGGTCCCCAGGTGTCTGACTTCATAACTGGGGTTCTTAGCCAAACACAGATAGACACTGAAAGGCTGCTGCTCGATTGGATTCTGAATTCTATTAGAGAACATCTGATAGGCCCTGTTTTAATCATGTGATCAGCACGACAATACAGAGGCCCAATGGACCTCTGTAGACCCAACAGGGCAGAGGAAGGAAAGACACATGGAACAACGTTCCCTCCCACCAGGAGTCGTCTATTACACAGTCCCCTGGCTGTATGCTTTGTGGCCTCCTCAACTCTTCTCCCTTCCCACTCTCCATCTGATGTGGACTAACACTCCCCTTTGCCAGAGGACACAGCAGTGGGTGGGTTAGTCGCCCCCAAGGTCACTCTCAAATACTCTCCGCTCACGTGCAGCCATGGTTTTGACATTTATTCTTTGGAATCAACCAAACTGGAAAGAGGGCCTTCCTAACCAAGAAAATAAATCTGGTTTCAGACCAAAGAGGTAAATAAGAGGCATGTGATTGCCATGGAGAACTTCATATGATAAATATCATCCCCCTTTGTCCTTCTAGTCCCCTCCAGCAAAATGCCAATGAGGTTTGCAAAGCAGTCATGTTCCTGTTACTTGATATTGTGTCTTAATCACCCACCAGAGTCTCCTACGGTGGCAGTCTGGTTTTCTGCAGGAGAAAACACAAACAAAAACAAAACAACTTGCCTAACTGCAGAGAGGGAGGCTGGAGTCACAGGGACAGATACTATGGATGTGTGTGCCGTCACTGGTTAAGCAGAAGCTCTGGAGGCTAGGTGCAGGGTTCATGAGGACGGTGGGGCAGAGACAGACAGGAGGGCTGGGCACTCTGCTGCCACACAGCCACTGCTGCACTTCTTAATCCACTGACAGTTCTAGCATTTCTGTAGCAAGCAGTGCCCATGAAGTTAAGATGTCTAATTTTTCTTCTATCCCAAGTTCTACATCTTTCCCCATTTCAGCATTCTCAGAGCACAATTGAATCAATGTGCACATTTATTTTTGTGTTTTTCTTCCAGGGAGGTGCTATCAGATCAGTGATGTGTCTTACAAATGGTTGTCTTACAATCATGAAAACGTAGTAATAAATTTCATGTAGGGGGGGCTATTTTGGTTTAAATGAGCAGATAAAAGGGTCTGGTCTTTATCTGGCCTGGAAGGGAGGGACCAGGTCACATATAAAGGCAGACTTAGTTCCTTAGAAGATGTGCAAAAGTTAGGAGTTCCATTACTTTTTTTAATGTTTATTTTGAGAGAGAGAGAGAATGAACGTGGGGGATGGAGGAGGGAAAGAGAGAGAGGAAGAGAGAGAATCCCAGGCAGGCTCTGTGCTGTCAGTGCAAAGCCCAACACAGGGCTCGATCTCAGGAACCATGAGATCATGACCTAAGTCAAAATCAGGAGCTGGACACTCAACCAACTGAGCCACCCAGTCACCCCAGGAGTTCCATTATTTTTACTAGAGCTCTTTGCAAGGCGCCCAAACTGGTATCTGCTGAGATAAGCCTGGAACCCATCCGACCTCAGGGTTCAGTCCTCTGAGAGCCATTCTTGGGAGCTTTGGGTTTCTGCCTCTGCCTCCTAAAAGGCAGAGATGCATTTGCAGAAGTGGGTCTTTTCCAGATGTGACTTCAGGCCCCAGAGGCACACCTCATTCCAAGACTCACCTCGCTGCTATGCTCATGTGTGCAGAGAGAGAAAGAGGATGAGGAAAAGGGCAAGTACTGGGGTATGAACTTGGAATGGCTTGTTGAATGGCTGTTTTTCAGATGTTTCTTGTTATTACACAGAATCTCTTTTATTCTCCAAAAGAGGCCTTGGCAAAGTCAGAGCAAGGAATCCAGCTGTTCCAGAGAACATTCTATCCTCATATCTTCTACCAACAGTATTTCTTGGACCTATAACAGGCTTTCATGTCTTCCCAAACAGAAACAATGACTATCATTTATTGAACCCTGATGTACAAGTACGATGCTGAATTCTTTATGGGAGTAATTTCTTTTATATGAGTTAGTTGTCTCAATCAGTTTTCATACAATCCCCATTCTACTCATGAAGAAACTGGGAATCACAAAGATTAAGTAACATTCTCAAGGCCACACAGCAAACGCAGCAGAGCCAGGACTCAAACCCAGATGTACATTACTCCAAAGCCTAGCCTCCAACCCACTTACCCACACTGCCTACCATTTGCCACTTATATTCTCCATCCCGAAGCAGGCTGCCCATCTGATGGGGAAAAAAGAGGGGAGGGGGGGGGGTTCCTCACCAGACAGTGTCAAGGCTACCAAGTAAAGCAAATGGTAGATGCTTCCATATAAGCACATTCTTCTGTGTAAGTTGGTTTCCTGCCTTTCATAAGCTCTTGGACTGGTGGGAGGGAGGCAGAGAAGAGAAAGGAAAGAAAACAAGTACGACACATGTATGAGCAAAGTCCGAACCAAGGACTGCTCATGTGCAAAGCCCATTGAAAGAGCAAAGGAAGGAAGCCAGGGCAGCCCCAGAGCTGGCTTTCTCCTGGCCACCCTCCTCTTTCCAGGCTGTGATGGCTCTGGGGAGGGGAAGTCAACAGACACTTGCCCAAGTTGCTGTTTATTTCCTGAAGTTCACAGGAGAGAAAACTGAATCTCCCCTCCTGCATTTAGAAAAATTGATGTGTTGGGATAATTATGATTCATCCTCTGATCTGTCTCTATCTGCAAAGCATAAATAGCGTTGGCTGGTGAGGTCTGATTGCTCCAATATTTCAGGTTTATATTTTGAATAACACAAGACTTGGTTGTTACACCGGTAAATAATTTACTCTAGTCTGAAATACAAGCTCCAGGCAAGAAACAGGAGATCAAACATGGGCAACTGTGGTGCCATAGCAAATACACTGCTACCCTGCAAAGAGTTCTTCTAAATTCACTGCCGGAGGAAGGAGGGAGAATGACAACAGGTGGTGAATCAGCCACAGTCCTTCTGGGTACTGCCCGAATAAAAATGGCTTTGCTGACATCAAAGGATGTTGGAGAGATTAATATCAATCATGAGCATGGCTGGGGGGGGGGTGCGGGGAGGGTGACAGTTGAAGGAGAATTCCTGAAGGTTCTAACACCAAAACATCTCTTTGCCCACTCAAACCCTCAGCCTTGCCCAAGCTGAGTGGCAATGCCCACTTCTTCGTCTCCTTTGAAAACACATTATGTGCCACCGGGTGCAGAAGAGTGGGAGTGCATGGTCTGGTTTCTTTGACTTCATATATATGGGCTAGAAATAAAGATTAACAAATGGACAGGTGCCTGGATGGCTAAGTTGGTTGAGCACCCGGCTCTTGATCTCAGCTCATGATCTCATGGTTTGTGGGTTTGAGCCCCGTGTTGGGTTCTGCACTGACAGGGCAGAGCCTGCCTAGGATTCTGTATCTCCCTCTCTCTGCCCCTCCCCTGTTCTCACTCTCTTCGCTCACTCTCTCTCGCTTGCTCTCTAAATAAAGAAATAAGCTTAAAAAATTCAGGGTGCCTTGGTGGCTCAGTTGGTTAAGCATCCAACTTCAGTTTAAGTCATGATCTCACAGTTCATGGGTTTGAGCCCCTTGTTGGGTTCTGTGCTGACAGCTCGGAGCCTGGAGCCTGCTTCGGATTCTTTGTCTCCCTCTCTCTCTGCCCCTCCCCTGCTTGCTCTCTCTCTCTCTCTCTCTCTCTCAAAAATAAACATTAAAATTTTTTTTAAAAACTTAAAAAAATTAACAAATGGAGACTTTATTATGGCATGGAGATTATGATTTGAAATGCAGCTGCAGTGTAGGCAGAGTTAAGTCCAAGCCAAGAGCAACATTTCTGGAAGTAGAAAATGCATTAACGTATTATCAGTGGCTGCTGGTAGGGGATGGGAGGATAGCCATACACAGCACTCCTTATTATCAAAGGGAGATCATGGTGGGGATGTAGGGTCCACTGTATTGTCCTGAGATGACCTTTGAGACAGGTCTGGACAGTCATGGGGCATGGCCTCCCTTGAAGAAAGAATCTTCCTGCTGCCTGCAAGTTTTTGGTAAACAGGAAGGGCATCAGTTGGCCCCTACTAGTCTCTACTTGATTGGTAATGGACTGTGTGGGACACTAAGATGGAAAGAATTCTGAAATCAGTGGAATAAAAGGCCTGAATGATTAGTGATGTCTGCCTGGGAGCAGAATAGGAGATAGCAGCATGAGATGAAATATTTGCTGTCTGGTTTTGAAGTCAGCCATCTGAGTTCAAATCTTGGCTTTGAGCATGGGTGTTTGAACCTTGAAAGTTCACCCTAATTTTCTTGGATCTGTTAGAAACCTGTGAGAATTAGATGAAATAATCTATGAGGATATAGCTGGCATAGGTAAATGTTTAATAAATTTCTCTCCCTGCTTCTTCCTTTCCTTTTCATCCTGCAAGACACAGAAACCATCAGAGAACATTATTCTGTTTTTCAGAATTTTCACAGATTCAGCAGGAATGTAAGTTCTTCAAGCAGCTAGTGGAGGTCTCAGGTTAGAGGAGGATTAGAACCCTCTTTTGCACATTATGCCTGGCCTATGTCAGACTGTTGAGGGTTATGAGTTTCAGGTGTCAACAACAGGTGTAACACCCACTATTTGTGTGGTTTTCTGCACAGTTATAGGAAGATGAACCGTATGCAGTTGACAGGTCTACAAGACAAGGTGTTTTAGGGCCAAATAGTGTTAGAAAAACCTAGGACACCTGGGTGCCTCAGTGGGTTAAGTGTCCAACTTTGGCTTAGGTCATAATCTCATGGTTCATGAGTTCGAGGCCCACAACCATCTCTGTGCTAACAGCTCAGAGATTGGAGCCTGCTTTGGTCTTTGTCTCCCTCCCTCTCTGCTCCTCCCCCAGTGACTCTTTTTCTGTCTCAAAAAATAAAAGAGGGGCGCCTGGGTGGCGCAGTCGGTTAAGCGTCCGACTTCAGCCAGGTCACGATCTCGCGGTCCGTGAGTTCGAGCCCCGCGTCGGGCTCTGGGCTGATGGCTCAGAGCCTGGAGCCTGTTTCCGATTCTGTGTCTCCCTCTCTCTCTGCCCCTCCCCCGTTCATGCTCTGCCTCTCTCTGTCCCAAAAATAAATAAACGTTGAAAAAAAAATTAAAAAAAAAATAAAAAATAAAAGAAAGATCTATCAGAATGAGGAAAACAGAAAAATACCTCATATCACTGGGCATATGCTGAGCTAAGCAAATTACAGATAGAATTTTTGGAATTCTCCCTTTGAGGCTGGAAACCTAGAACTTAAATAGCTACATATCCCTGGAGGTAAAGAACTTCTTGATTGGGCTGAGAAATGCAATTCCCATTCCCTGGACTTCAACTGGGCAGGGTATCCAATTTTGGATTCTCTGTGGCTCTCATTTTCCTCTTTAGACTCTGTGTATCCACTCTCTCAAGAAATGGGTATTTTTAGGTTCTGGTCTGGAGAACAGTAAGTCAGCAAAACTCCAATAATTAGTACTGGGGAGAATTGGCCCATTAATGCTATTGCCATTTTCATTGTAATGGAATTTTTTGCTGAAGGCTAGCAACACGGTAGGTGGGGAAAGTGTGTATATTTTGGACTCCATCTGAGTTTAACCCCCAATTTGCCAACTTATTTTCACCTTCTGAGCTGTGGGTCTTCGTGTATTAAATGATACTGAAGGTACTTATACATTTTGCGATTTTTCTAAGATCTGAAGTATATTTATTCTTTCTCTTTCTCAAGCAGATGCTGTCGGTACCCAGTATCACTTTCACTGAGCCCAACTCTGACTTTAGCTACAGAAAATGGTCACTGCCAGTGTCCTGTCTCAAGTCCCCACTGTGTCTCTCCACTTTACTGTCTCAGATCTTTTTTAAAAATGGTGGCAGTTCATTCAGGGCACACATAGGCAGAGCCTAGAAACACAAGGGAGGTAACACCAGCATGGCAACCTCAGCCAGTGGGAGTTGGGAGTCAATGGACATGCTGAGGTGCAGTCTCCACAGTTTCTCAGAGGATCCCCAACAAGATGCCTTCTGGTTGTCCATAGCGGTAATCAACTCAATAGTACCCCTTACCAACTGTCCTTCCTTTCTCATGTCACTTGCCCTAGTCTCTCCTTCCTGCTTTTGGACATAAACTGTCACATAAAGTACCTACACCCAAATCCTTGTCTCAGGTTTTGTTTGGGGATATTTACATCAACACCATAACTATGTTACCTGTTCTTTCTTTTGCCCAACACTTATTGTTCCTCCTTCATTCCCCACCCTGATAGATGATTCCATCTCTCTTTTAAAGGTTGAGAAAATTCACCATCTGCATTTCCTTTACATCTCTTTGCCTATCTTGCTTCCATTCTCAGAGGAAATAGGACTCCTCTCTCTTTCTTGGGGTAACACTTTTATGGTGTCTTGACAAAGTCTGATTCTCCAACAGGGTCATCCATTTCAGTTAATGGCACCACTAATCTCTCAGTTGCTCAACCCAAAAACCTGGGGGTCATTCTCTTCTCATCCCCTCATCAACCACCAAATCCTAAATGTTTCTCACTTTTATCTACTTCTGTCTCAATTCATATTAGCTAACCTTTTCTTGACTATTTGCTATATGCTAAGCATCTGACGAGTTCTGTGCTTTATCTCAGGTACATCCCTATAGAGACGGTTCTGTTTTTACTCTCATTTACAGATGACAAAATCTAGGCACAGGGATGTCAAGGAATTGGACCATGGTTGTTTGGGTGGGTCCCTGGAGTGTTGAGCCGGTTCTTAATTACAGAGCTCATGTTCTTTTTAATTTTTTTTAGCGTTTATTTATCTTGAGAGCAAGTGGAGGAAGGGAAGAGAGAGGAGAGAGAGAACCCCAAGCAGTCTCAGAGACAAAATGGGGCTCGATCCCTTGAACCTCGAGTTCATGACCTGAGCCAAAACTAAGAGTTGGACACTTGTTCTATCCCCAGTTCTATAAGAACGTCCAGCACTAAGTCATGCTCAGTGAATGTTTCTTGACCAAGTGGCATCCTGATTCAACAGAATCACTTCATGGCTATCACCTTGCCATTGTTCCATGAATCATGACTCCAGTTCTGATTGTGCTGAGCCAGACACTAAACTCAACCTCTTCCTTTATTTCCCAAAAGCACCTGAAGAACGTGTTTGTGAATGGCAAATTCTATTGAAAATTATAGGGTACACAGTGCAGACAATAGAAAGGTTCCCAAAATAGTGTAAAAAAAATGACTTCCACTGTGACAGAGCCACCCAGGTGCCCCAGAGAACTCATGTTCTTTTTGTTTGTTTGTTTGTTTTATGTTTATTTATTTATTTTGAGAGAGGGAAGAGGAGGAGGAGGAGGAGGAGGAGGAGGGGGGGGAGAGAGAGAGAGAGAGAGAGAGAGAGAGAGAGAGAAAGAGAGAAAGAGAGAGAGAGAATGTATGAATCCCAAGCAGGCTCCTTTCCTTCCTCACAGAGCCAGATGTGGGGCTCAATCTCATGAACCCTAAGATCATGACCTGAGCCAAAATCAAGAATCAGATGTTTAACCAAATGAGCCACGCAGGCACCCCGCAGAGCTCACGTTCTTAACCACTCTGCTTTCCACCTGTACATCTCCCCAGGCATCATTACCCACACACTTCCCTTCCACTCCATCATCTCCACATGCTTCTTCTCACAGGGCTTCTTCCCCCTGCCTTCACTCATTATGATGTCTCCTTTGTTGCATCAGGTTGTCTCACACAAATGACTTACTGAATGACCGAGCCTTTATTCAGCTGGTTATTCACTCGACATGTATTGTGGGCATTCACACTTGACTGTGTGCTGTTTGTCATTGCTGAATGGAGGCAAAAGATTTCGAGCTTTGGAGTCGGAAAGGCTTCAGGTCAAGCCCCGCTGCCGTCACTTAATAGTTATGTAACCGTGGGTGACTCACAGAACATGTCCCAGCATTAGTTTCCTCATCTGCAAAGCATGGAGTAAAAATAGCTCCTGGGCCACAGGTTTGTTGAGAGAAGAGAATGAGATCATTTCTATATGCACATCACTCTTCAACATTTCTGCTATATAATGAACGTTTGTTACTTGGTATTACTACCATCAGCAGTACTTATCTGCTCCACACCCGCTAGTGGTTCCCCATCCCACACCCCACCCCATTCACAGTGAAATCCAGATTCCTTGTCATTCAACAGCTCACGTGGTCTGCCCCCTACTGTCTGGCCAAACCCCACTCCCTCCACTGCCCCCTCTGCTCCAGATCTGCTGATGCCCTTGCTGCTCTCAGTTGCACCAACCATTCTCTCTCTCAAGGCTCTTCTGCTTGTTCTCTCTGCCCGGAGCTCTCTTACCGCAGACAGCCTACCACTTATTTCATTCAGTTCTCTGCTTCAGCATCTTCTTTTCAAAGAGGATTTCCCCAAGCACCATGTACCATCATCACACCCCCATCTCGTCCTTCTTCATTTTCCTTCCAAGCACTCAGCACCCCAGTTACGTTAAATGTCTCCCCCCAGTGCATACACTCCATGGTACCAAGGGCTTTTCCATTGGTTCATTGCAGTATCCCCAGTTCTAGAAGAATGTCCAGGACTAAGCCATGCTCAGTGAGTATTTCTTGACCAAGTAGCATCCTGATTCAATGGAATCCCTTCATGGCACATGACCTTGCCACTGTTCCCTGAATCATGGCTGTGGTCCTCAATTTGCTGAGCCAGACACTCAACTCAGTCTCTTCCTCTATTTCCCAAAAGCAAATATTAACAGAAGCACCTGAAGAAGGCATTTGTGAATGGCACATTCTATTGAAAATTATAGGGTGCACAGGGCAGACCATAGGAAAGTTCCACAGTAGTAAAAAACAAAAACAAAAAACCAAAACAACAACAACAAAAAAACCCTTCACCTGTTACTGAATGCTTTGGTCATCCTGGGACTAGAGGATTTCAATGGGCCATCTCATCCCATCATTGTGCGTGAGACTTACCCCACCTCACTGATGGCGGGCCCCTCCCTTTCTCAATCTTTTTCACATTTCACTTTCCCAGTCCTAGTGCCCTTTCTTCTGTATTCCTTCTCCCCCTACCTCAAGAGCAAAGCCACCTTTCTTTCATCTTCTCCCACAGAGCCACGTAGCCGTAGCCATTTCTTTCATTGCCTTCATTTTTTTTCTAAAGTCCAGGCACTCTGAGCTTTACTTAGAGCTGCACGTAGCTTCTCAAGGGATTTCTCTCAACAAAAACAGTCCCGATACATAAAAGGAATTCTGATGCCAACTAATAATATAATTAAGGTTTTCACATCTGTTGCACTAGTGTTTGTATAAGATTGTATCCCTTTGGGAATAAGAGCTATGTTGTATTGAACTCAGAAAACGTTTAGAAAACACTCAACCATCTCACCAACTCTCTATAGGAACTGGGCAACCAGAGATGAAAAGATGTGGCTTTGGCCCCCTAAGGGGGCACCATCTAAGTGGGAGAATAAGCCATAAGAAATCAACCATTTTGATGTTAGGTAATAAGCCCAACATTGAAATATGTGTAAGGCCCAGCAAAACACAGAGGCAGTATCACAAATTGGAGTTGTTCATTTCATGACCTCCACTCCAGACTGTAATTTCCTTGAGGGAAAGAGTTTCCTTAAAGAAGGACAAAGTCCCCTTAGGGGAGAGTGATACTGAGGATTATGGCATCAGAACAGCATTTTGAAGGATGAAACAGACAAATGGGGGAAAGTGTTCTGGACAGGTGAAAAAACCATGTGCAAAGACACAAAGGCACAGAAAACAGCTTGGAATTTGGAGAACTATAAGTGGCCTGATAGAGCTGGGATGTAAAGCAGGGTCAGGGAGCAAGCAGAACCAGCCTTTACTGTACCCTCTGGGCTAAATCTAGCCCATTGCTGGCTTCAGAATTGCACTGGTGGTCTTAAACCTTTGGGTGCATAGTTCCATAGGATGTATGGTACACATGTGCATTCTCAAGTCTCAGAATATGGCGATCAAAACTTCTAGAGCAGAAGTACTCAAACGGCAGTCCAAAGACCAGCAATGTCAGCACCTCCATGGATCTTTTTAGAAATGCACATTCTCTGGTCCTCCCAGACCTTCTGGATCAGAAACTAAGGGGGTGGGGCCCAGCAACCTGTATTTTAACAAACATTCCAGGTGAGTTCTGATGTATGCTCTAGTTTGAGGACTTCTGAGCTGGCTGTGGGCTAAAAAATCTATACCAAAAAAAAACAAAAAACAAAAACAAAAACAAACCAAATGCACACATATCTTTGATGATCTGCCCAGTTTGAGAAACTCCACTGTAGACATGTCCCTTATCTTTATTGCTGTTGGCTTAGCACCACACTGACAGATTTAGTCTGCCTTTTAGAACTAGCTTCGGCTTCCTTTGGAAGACCTGTGTTCACTAGGTCCTTAATAAAAATATGAAACAGACCAGAATCTGGGGAGGGGGCAGAGGCTAGTCTCTGATGTTGACATGTTCTAACAAAGAGGAAAAAGCAATTGTCTCTTTGCTGAAGACAGTGAATCACACAAAGACAAGAGACATCCCGAGAAAACAAAGAGAAACAAATATAGAACAAGGAACAAGAGATATTTCCCCACTTAGCATTTACTCAACTTGCAGAATTTGGGTGATTTATGTCTTTTGATGAATATGCACAATGATTCTTTTCACCCAAATATAATCAACACCATTCAGTATTTTTATTCAACAGACAATATACCATATAGACAATATTACACAGACAATACCCAATTATAATGAACACCAGGGAATATTTTTTATTAGACATTATAATGGTAAGAGGCTCCTGGAAGATTATTTCATATTTCACTTATTCTCTGATCAACTTCTAGAAGAGGGTTGATTCTCTATGGGTAAGGAATTGTGCCCTCTGAATGCGCTCCTTCCCTGGACATTGACAATGTTTTGAATAATGCAGGTATCAATTATAATGAAAGCATGCATATCTGGTTCATTTCTTTGGTTCGAGCATCATGCTCATTAGAGCACATTGCTGGCAATGTCAGGATTAGGGGTTTAGTCCTTGCATAGTAAGAATGAGGAAATGGACAATTTAGGGTAAAGGACAATGTAGGGGACAGATGTGGATGGCAGCATCCAAGGACCTTGGGACTTCATAAGTATGTGCTGAAAAGAATTAAGATGGTGATGAGGAGGGAATTGAAGATAGTAATGAGCCAAGAATGATTCCTAAGTTTATATCTGCCTGTGGAACCTCATGGATGGCATGTACATTTGAACCTCTGAAAAAATAGAGGGCAACGGTGAAATGATATCACAACCGCAAGGAATCTCCCCCAAGGAAAGTTCTAGCTCATAGAAAACAAAGTCTTCTAAATTGCCTTGTTGAAATGCACGGAGCCCCTACTTTGGTATTATCACACGGTGTAACATGGGTAATTTCATCTGGCAGTGGGCCCAGAAAATTATGGATCATTCAAGGCCATGTGAAAAATGTGTGAACAAAACTGCGATCAGTTACTCACCTATTGACAAAATAGCCAGTATCTTGTTTAAGTGGCTCATGTCATTTGGAAAGAGCCTGCAGGTCACTCAACAGGTAGTGCTTTAATGTAACACTGCGTCTGGTCCACGCACTTTCCTGTAGTGCCTGCTGGAGACACAGCATGCACAAGGAGAGGACATGTCTGTCTAAGGACAGAGGAGGCATGTTTTCATGTAGTATAAATATTTAGGTAAATATGTTTCAAACTTTACTGTCCATACCAGTCACCTAAGGATCTTGTTAAAATACAGATTTTTTTTAAAGTTTATTTATTTTGAGAGAGAGAGAGAAAGAATGCAAGTGGGGGAGGGGCAGAAAGAGGAAGAGAAAGAATCCCAAGCAGGCACTGTCAGCACGGAGCCTGACCCCATGAGCCATGAGATCATGACCTGAGCTGAAATCAAGAGTCAGATGTTTAACCAACTGAGCCACCCAGGCTCCCCTATAGGTTCTGATTCAGTAGGTTCTGGGGGTGCTGAGCTTCTGTATTTGTAACAAGCTCCGAGGTGATGCCAAATTTGTTGGTCTCCAGACCACACTTTGAGTCGCAAGGATCTAGGTTTGTAAAACTCTGAGCCAACATGTGTAAACCAGTACTCTCCTCTCTCAGAGACCTTAATAACCTCAAGGATGATCTGTCAAACCAGTACAGCAAGGAGTTCCAGTCAGCAAAATTTAAACTCAAAGAATTAAAGCACCTACCAGGGTGAACATCTAAATAAATGTCCAACAGTAAGTGCCAACAACCACTCAGAGATCACACTTTTTGCAACCACCATGTGCCGAATGCTTATTGAATGCCAGGCACCCTGTAGCATTTACTCCATGGCATACAGTCATGCTGAGGTCTGAATTCAGGCAAACCGGATACATAAAGCAGAGAGAGGGAAGATACCACCCATGGGTACCATTTATTAAGCTCTTGTACTGTGCCAGGCATTTCACATTCTCCCATTTAATCCACAAAAGATGATAAGAGGAAAATATCCTTGTCCCCATTTTTCAGAACGGGAAGCCAAGACACAGAGAAATTAAGCCAATGTTCAAATTCTCCTTGTTCTTAAGCGGGTCACTGAGAATTTGAACCTTGTTTCTGTTGATCCACGATTCAGCTTCTATTGAATTTTATATCATTTGGAATGGAAATATGGCCTCTGATCCTAAAATAAGATGAACATCTAGCCGAATGAGCCGAGAAAATGAAGATCCCTCCCTAAAGGGGTGCATGAGCATGCGCACGCACACACACACACACACACACACACACACACACACACACCCCAATCTGCTAATAAACCCTTACTTATCCCTGGGTATACCACAGTCTTCCGGACCACTAGCCCCCTTGTTACAATCCAAATCCATATTGTCAGGGCTGTAATCATCTGTAATTCAGAAAAACCTCCAAAAAAACACCTCACAGACTGGCAATTCCCTACTGTGCTTCGAGTGATTAATCAACCAAGTCAATCAACATGTCCTTAAAACTAGACTGAGATCACCTGCAAAGGCATTTCTAATCAGCCAGATCTGAGCAGTGGGTGCTGGTAGGTGGAATCGTGGGAATCGTTTTGCAACCACTTTTCCAGCCCTTGGGGAGCCAGAGGTAGTTTCTGACATAGTGAGGTGGGAAGAGGGGGATTTCAAGGAATTTGGGGAGTGTAAGTAGGCTCTTTCTTGTAACTGGTATCCAAGGAGTTACCACGGACCAACCAGCCTCACACTCTATTAGTTGCACCCATGTGTATGGAAATGTGCTAAGTGGAAGGAACATGACTTCTAGCTATCAACAGAAATTAATACAAACTTGGAACCTGACTGGACTGTACAATTTTGGTTTTTTTTTTTTAACGTTTATTTATTTTGAGAGAGAGCAAGTGGGGAAGGGGCAGAGAGAGGGAGAGAGAAAATCCCAAGCAGGCTTGCACTGTCAGCACGGATCCTGATGTGGGGATCTATCTCACGAACCGGGAGATCATGACCTGAGCTGAAATCAAGAGTCAGATGCTTGACCGACTGAGCCACCCAGGGGCCACTGGACTGTACAGGTTTTACAGCTTGATGGTGGAGGGGGAGGTAGTGTGGAGGAGGAGAGAGTGTGTGTAATGCAGTGCAAGCTTGTTTTAACAGTGAGAGAACACTTTAAATATTTTTTAACGTTCATTTGTTTTTGAAGGAGAGGGAGAGACAGAGCATGAGCAGGGGAGGGGCAGAGAAAGAGGGAGACACAGAATCCGAAGCAGGCTCCAGGCTCTGAGGTGTCAGCACAGAGCCTGACATGGGACTCGAACTCACGGACTATGCGATCATGACCTGAGCTGAAGTCGGATGGTCAACCAACTGAGCCACCCAGGCGCCCCCCCCCATAAAAACATTTTAATCGGAGCCCAATGCGGGCTGTGAGACATGACCTGTGTTGGAGTGGGATGCTTACCTGAGCCACCCAGGCACCCCCAGGGGAACACTTTTAAAAGACAAACATGGCTGGTGCGATAATGATGAGTTGTATTGATCAGAAGTGAATTCTTTCACGTTGGAAGATGGGAAGATGTTAACTAATAAACGCAGAAAATACATTTGATTGGAGCACTAGCCTCCAAAGCAAGATGCGTGTGGAAAAAATCCCACTGAGATATGGGAAGAAATGTTAGAACTTCTAATAATGTTCCTTTTTACTTAAAATTAAGAAAGAAATTAAGCATGAGAGATCTTGAGCATATGATTGCAGTGGGATAAGCGCGCAATGTGTAAATGAACACACACACATTTGGGTGTATAATTACACATTTTTCCTGGGAGAAAGGACACTCTTTCACGTGAATATGCATGTTTAGATAGATTCTAAATGTCATGTTGGTAGAAAGAAAATAGACCAGAATGGATAAATAAAGTGGTAGATATTAACATAATGGCGCATTAGACATCTGTTAAAACAAGTAAGCTGAATTCAGATAAATCTCGCACAAAATGCCAAATGAAAAAAGTAAGCTGCGGAATAGTGTTCAGGAGTGACTTCATTCATGTGTAGCTTTAAAAACATACAAAACAATATCCCAAGTTGACTATTAAGGCTCACTTATATAAAAAGACTCTCTCCTGGATAAGAGCGGTGCTCACGAATTTTAGAGGAATGGGGACACCTGGGAGAAAATAAAGTGCACAAGGTTAGGGAGAACCACAAGGGACATCTGAACAGAGGAGGGGACCAAGTTGGCGGAACAGCATCCAGGGTTTTTGGGTTTGTTTTTTTTTTTTTTTGTTTTTGTTTTTTTTTTGCATCTCTACTCCCGGAAAGTCTGAACAAAGCTTATGTGTTCACTCTGGAAGAGAGCACTGGTTGCTGGCTGGCTGATGAAATTAACGTCTTCTTCATATATTCAAAATATTTCCTTCTCATCAAAGGCATGAAAAGTGCTAAACTGGTGGGTTGAGGACAACATATCCTGGACAGTGAGATTTATAAGATACCGTGTGGGGAGGCTGCAGGGACTTAACCTTCTCATGACCTCAAGAGTGAGATGAGCCAAAAACAGGGTGTTCAGCCAAGAGAGACAGAGGGTGCCACCAAGAGTCAACCGTGCCACTACCATTTCTGGGCTGACCCCGCGTGGGGCTCCCTCTTCATGCAAAGTGCATGGTATTAGCAGAGCTGGGAGCAGTGTGCCACATGATCTTGTGGACCCCATCTTGGAGGATTAGGGTGAATTTGAGAGGGACATGAGAGGACAAGAGTTGAGCTCACAAGGGCCAGGTAGGCCAGTGGCTCTCAGCTCCAGCTACATACTAGCAACATGGAGGCAGCTTAGGTGTGCCTGACTCCTCTCTCAGCATTTCTGGGAATGGAGATCTATATGGACATTTCATTGAACATTCCCCAGTTGATTCCAACATGCAGCCTAGATTGAGAGCCTTGGGCTATGATGTGTGTTCCTGGGTTCCCAAACCATGGATTCTGTTTGTTATACTCTTGGGCTGGTAACAACCATGCAGCTTGTGTCTGCACATACACATTGCTTTCCCAGCCCTGCCGGTTGCCTTTTCTGCTCAGACATGGATTCCAGCAGGAAATGGAGACTAGAGTCAACAGTCGTTAAAGGAATCTGGGACCATGTGATACCGTGGCCCTGTTTTCAAAATGAGGACACCAACATTCTGAAACACAAAGTACCATGGCCCCCAAATACATGGCTAA
Source organism: Lynx canadensis (assembly GCF_007474595.2). Classification (NCBI taxonomy): domain Eukaryota; kingdom Metazoa; phylum Chordata; class Mammalia; order Carnivora; family Felidae; genus Lynx; species Lynx canadensis. Next base: position 11,323,383 of record NC_044318.1, read on the forward strand.
TTAGTAGTAGATCCAGGATTCGAATGCTAATTTTCTGACACCATCTTGAAAGCAATATAGAAGTTCTATTAATAAGGGTTTATTTCTGGAGCGCCTGCGCGGCTCAGTCAGTTGAGCGTCCGACTTCGGCTCAGGTCATGATCTCACGGTTCATGAGTTCAAGCCCCATGTCAGGGTCTGTGCTGACAGCTCAGAACCTGGAGTCTGCTTCAGATTCTGTGTCTCCCTCTCTCTCTTCCCCTCCCCTGCTTGTGCTGTCTCTCTCTCTCTCAAAAATAAATACAAAAAAAATTAAAAAGGGGCACCTGGGTAGCTTAGTCAGTTAAGCGTCCAACTTTGGCTCAGGTGATGATCTCACAGTCATTAGTTCAAGCCCCACATCAGGCTCTGTGCTGACAGCTTGAAGCCTGGAGCCTGTTTCCGATTCTGTGTCTCCCTCTCTGTCTGCCCCTCCCCTGCTTGTATGCTTTCTCTCTGTGTCAAAAATAAATAAATAAATAAATGTTAAAAAAAAAATAAGGATTTATTTCCCAGAAGCGATCCTGGTAACCTGAACTGGCATGAGAAGGTGCTACTGAGTGGACCTTCTTTCAAGCACAACATAATTTATAATTACCCTAATTTTGTGGAAATGAAAGCTTCTCAAGCATGGGAAATTTCAGAAAAACATCTCATTCAGTTAACTATTTTAAGTATTCCCACTATAATCTTGTTTTTAACCTGAAATTATTTTATTTTTGAGGGAGTGTTTGCTTAGTAATGAAAAGCTTTAACCTACCCTCTGTGTGAATGGTCATGCATTAACATTACTGGAAGCCAAATTAATAAGGGACTGAAGGGCTCTTTATTCTGAGAGGCTTGGAGTGGAGTGGGGCCAATAATAAAAATCAAAAAATAATAACAGCAAACATTTATTAGTACCGGCTGGGCACTCTTCTAGGTGTTTAAGTGAGAGGGTTGCCAGATTTAGCAAATGAAAATACAGGACACCCAGTTAAACTTGAATTCCACATAACACTGGGTCAAGATACATTCTCTGAGTTTCTTTGCTGATTCTAGCAACTCACTACCTTATTAACTCCACTTGACCCTTACAACCCTATGAGGCAGGTTCTCTTTGAACTCCCATGACACAGATGAGAAAATGGGGGCAGGAATTTTAGGTAACTTGTGCCCAAAGTGACAGAGCTAGTATGTGGCAGAGTTGAACCAAGGAAGTCTGGCTGCAGAGCCTCTTAATTTAACCGCAAGGACATACTGCCTCTCTTAACAAATAAAGTGAAAAAGCTAGTCAACAACTATTCAGTTAGTAAACATTGATTCTGTGTCTGAAGCCTGAGAGAGACAGACCTGGAAAAGCCATTTTCTTCTGTATCCTCCTGTGTATGATGGCTGTATCCTCCTGTGTATGAGGAAAAGATAAAGCCAGACCCTTGGCTCTCAACTTTGGCAGGCAACTTGAGAACTTGCAAATGCCTCTGCTCATCTCCACAGATTCTGAGGGGTTTGGGGATGGATTCTTGGAATCTGGATTCTCTAAAAGCAAGTTGAAGTCAATGAATCTGAAATTCGAGACCCTCCAGGTGAGGTAGTCTCTCAACTTCATGATTCTCAACCCTGGCTGTGCATCAGAATAACCTGCAGGTCGCCCGGGTGGCTCAGTCTGTTAAGCGCCCGACTTTGGCTCAGGTCACGATCTTATGGTTTGTGAGTTTGAGCCTGACATCGGGCTCTGTGCTGCCAGCTCGAAGCCGGGAGCCTGCTTTGGATTCTGTGTCTCCCTCTCTCTCTGATTACACTCTGTCTCTCTGTCTCTCTCTCTCAAAAATAAATGAAAACACTAAAAAAATTTTTTAAGAGAATCACCTGGGGAAGTGGTGACTCATTGGGTGTGGGGTGGAGTCCCCTGAGTGATTCCACTGTGGGAGCCAAGGCTGAGGACCACTGCCAGACACCTCCCAGCTCTGAATGGTCAATGACAAGGGAACACCCATGGTTGAAACACTTCTGACGAAGTTAGAGATAAAAGGGAGTGAGAGCATTGATGTGCCTTCATGATAGAAGACCTGCTCCTTATGTGACGTTCATTTTTGCATCAGTGAGTTCAACTGATTGAATTGATGTATATACGTATATATACTGAGAACCTACTATGAGCTTGGTGAAGAGATGTACAGAACCAAAGACTATATAATAGGGATAAAAGGCACAGCAGAGGGAATATAGTCAATGGTATTGTAATGGCATTGTATGGTGATGGATGGTAGCTATACTTGTGGTGAGCAGAGCATAACCTACAGACTTATCAAGTCACTATGTTGTACACCTGGAACTAGTGTAACATTGTGTGTCAACTATAATTCAGTTTTTAAGGAAAGTCTATATACATACCTGAAATGTGGTTTGCTATATTGCCACTGCTGAAGGGTGTGTCCTTAGGGAGCAGAGCTGGAGGGTGGGCAGTAGGTATCATGGTCCTACCTTACTTTTGTGGACTTCTGGGATTTTGAATCCCTCAGTCAGCTTTTGAAAGTCTCCAGGTGTGTAGGAAACTCTGAGCTAAAGAAGACTTAGGGAAACCTCAGAGTTCTGAAACCCAATATATTTCATTCATTCAACAAATAGCTGAGTGCTGAGCCTTGGGCTAGATCACGGGACAATAAGGCTAGTCAAGACAGACAAGACCCCATGGGGCTTATATTCACTCTGAGATAGAGTCAGGTGGTATAGCTTCCTCCTAGCAAATATGGCAAAGGGGCTACTGAATGTCCCAACATAATTCCTCTACCATACCCAGGTATAAAAAGCACCATCTTGGTGGCAGGAATGAGGGCTACATTGCTGAGATTTGGGACAGTGGGGCCTGTAGAAATTCTCTTCTGAAGGTTCTGGTCAGCCATTTACCCCAGTTCTTAGCATTCACTAAAGGCGCCCAAAGATGGCGAAGTTTTTCTGACTCTAGAGTTGATGTGCCTGGCTACACCTGGTACTTCTTCCTCCATAGATTCATGGCTAATGATGCCATGTTTGGAATCACATCGTGGTTAACATCTGACTGCTGCATGCTGGTAATGTGATCTTAGGAAGATTGCTGCAGACCTCTGAGCCTCAGTTTCCTTTTTTATAAAATAGGGAGTTTTTATGAGAAAACCGCATTTTTGAGTTGCTTCCCAGGCATTTTACAGAATGCCAACCCTGCTCACACCCAGAGTCTGGACATTTAGATGAGAACCTGAGCTTAGAATTCCCACCACCTGTTCCTACCTTGCTTTTCCTTGGGAATCTTTTAAAATAAACACTTAGAGGCACCTGGGTGGCTCAGTTGGTTAAGCGTCCAACTCTAGATCTCCACTCAGGTCATGATCTCATGGTTTTTGAGTTCAAGCCCCGCATCGGGCTACATGCTGATGGTGCAGAGCCTGCTTGGGATTCTCTCTTTCTCTCTGCCCCTCCCCCACCTGTGCTCACTCTCTCTCTGTCTGTCACTCTCTCTCTGTCTGTCTCTCTCTCTCTCTCAAAATAAATGAATAAATATAGAAAAATTAAAATAACCACTTAGAATTGAGCCCCCCAAAAGTTAGTGAACTCTGCCCCCACCATCTTTATAACTAACAGGTGCATAGTACCCGCTGTCTGTCTCATGCTCACCTTCATGACCTGGAGTGGAGGACTGCCCTTTTCCAAGTTCCTTGTGCCCAAATCTAAGATCTCTAAGTAATAAATCTCGTGACATTAATTCCTTTGTGTGAGTGTACTGAAACTCTGCCTTCAGTCAAAGTGGCCAAACTTTTCCATTCTCCAAAGTGGGAGCCCAGAGGCCTACGTAGCTCCCTGCTGATCTCCTGTGTGTGCCTCCTCATTAACCAGGTCGTCATCTGCGTGTTTTTAACTTAGTGCACTAGCTCTGGGTTTTCCGCCACAGGAGTACTGCCACACTTCCAAATTTAAGGCACACACTGTTTTCACATTTTAAAAACATTTCTCAAATTAGAATGTGACATACGATTGATTTAGACGTTAAATGTTCATTTTCTCCTCCTTGGTTTCTGAACTGACGATGCATTTAACAATTTATGGCAGTTTAGAATAGAGAAAATACAGCAATAAGATCTGTGTAAGATAGCTGATTAGCTGAAAATTTCCATTGGGTTTAACTCTTGGTTGGTTATGGAACATATTAATTTCTTCCTTGACTCATCAAATATGTAGTAAGTAAGTACTTGCAACAGTGCATTGTACTAGGTAAAGGGATATGATGGTAAATAAGACAAATTAAATTACTGCTCTTGTGGAACCTTCAGTTGAATGACAGAGATATTTTTAAAAATATTATAAAAGTAAAACATGTAGCCTCAGATTTAACTTCCAACAGAGGGACATTAGTGAGAGTGGCACCATAAAGACCTCCCAAAATCTACTTTTCCATTTATTTTTTTTCAACGTTTTTTATTTATTTTTGGGACAGAGAGAGACAGAGCATGAACGGGGGAGGGGCAGAGTGAGAGGGAGACACAGAATCGGAAACAGGCTCCAGGCTCCGAGCCATCAGCCCAGAGCCTGACACGGGGCTCGAACTCCCGGACCGCGAGATCGTGACCTGGCTGAAGTTGGACGCTCAACCGACTGCGCCACCCAGGCGCCCCTACTTTTCCATTTAAACAGCAGTGATAAGAATTGTCAAAAGTCAACTTTTTCAGAACCCTAGAAATTACCCAAAACCTTGCAAGAATCTAAGGAGCACTTATTCAAGAAAACTAGCTAAATATTGGTAAGAAGAGCAAACTTTGTGGCATTTTAACTGGCTTCATTCAACCCCCATCCTCAGCTCCAGAGTAGTGTTGAAAACCAAGAATCTGCCACCATAATGAAAGCCAGCAGCCTAGAATCCACTGAAAGGGAAGCCACTGGAAGTGAGTTGGAGCTCTCCAAAAGCACCATTCTCAGTTAATTATCATTACTGACTCGTCTGACATTTCCCAGGAAACACACACACTAACAAGGCTTGTATTTACTTGACCTCAGAGCCTTCTCTTGTGAACAGCCTCTTCCGTGAAGGCATTTGTCAAAAACAATCAGCGACAGTTGTTTAACATAGCAGCTGCCTGAGGCAGCAATAAAAATCTGAGCAAACAAATTTTTGCAAGCTGACAAAAAACCTTAAAAGGAAAAGGTGAAAAATGAGATGTCCACTGAGGATTCTGAAAATCTCTGACATGTTTCTGAGAATCTGAAAGTCTATACAGATGCACAAGACTGGGCTGTGAACATACTCAGGAAAGAATTGACAAGACCCTAAATTCTCACTGCTGGCTGACCTTAGGCTTTGCACAAGTAAGAGGTGAAAGCTAAGAAAGAGTTGTAAACTGCCTGTCTGAGCACTGAAGGGGTTCCTTAACATACACAAAGAGACACTGGGCAAAAGCCTGGTGACTTACTGATCCAAGAATAAGGAAATGTCTATTCAAACCTCAGCTGAGCTAAGCAAGCAGAAACTTCAATGTCCACACATAACAAACAATACAGATTAAAAAAAAAAAAAACATTTCAGGATGGGGCGCCCAGGCGGCTCAGTTGGTTAAGCATCTGACTTCAGCTCAGGTCAAGATCTCATGATTCATGAGCTTGAGCCCTGCGTTGGGCTCTGTGTTGACGGCTAGGAGCCTGGAGACTGCTGCAGATTCTATGTCTGTCTCTTTCTGCCCCTCCCCCACTTGCATTCTGTACTCTTGTTCTCTCAAAAATAAATAAACATTTAAAAAAATTTTTTAAATATCTCAGGAAAGTCAACAGCGTCAGGAGGAGCATTAGCAACATCAACCACAGCAAACAACAACAAACCTTGCTGATGACGATAGAATCAGAAAGATCTCAAGTCAACAACTTGGTCTTCTACATTAACAAACTAGGAAAAGAAGAGCAAACTAAACCCAAAGCAAATAGAAGGAAACAATAAAGATTAGAAAAGCAGTTAATGAAATTGAAAAAAGGAAAATATGTAGGAAAACCAATGAAACTACCAAACTTCGGTTCTTTGAAAATATAAAAAGTGAAAAACCCTTAGTTAGACTGCCTAAAAAAAAGGGAGGAATCAAATTACTAATACAATCAGGAATGAAAGTGGAGTCATTACTACCAGTCTCATAAAAATACAAAGAACTCTGAGAAAATATTATGAACAACCATATGTCAACAAGTGAGAAAATCTAGATGAAATGGACAAGTTCCTAGAAACCCACAGATTACCAACACTGATTTTTAAAAACCTGAATATCGGGGTGCCTGGGTGGCTTAGTTGGTTAAGCAACCGACTTGAGCTCAGATCATGATTTTGCGGTTCGTGGGTTCGAGCCCCGTGTCGGACTCTGTGCTGTAAGCTCGGAGCCTGGAGCCTGCTTTATATTCTGTGTCTCCCTCCCTCTCTGCCCCTCTCCTGCTCATGCTCTCGCTCTCTCTCCCTCTCTCTCTCAAAAATAAATAAATGTTAAAAAAATTTTTTTTAAACTGAATATCAAGTTTAGAAAAAACTTTACACAAAACAAATCCCAGACCCAGATGGCTTTACTGACAAATTATACCAAATGTTTAAAGAAGATATAACAACAATCTTTCCCAAAAATCTTTAAAAATAGAAGGGGAGGAAATACTTCCCAACTCATTATATTAAGCCAATATTAGGCCTTAATACCAAAACCAGATAAAGACATCACAAGAAAACTACAAGCCAATATCCCTTGTAAATATCATAAACACATCTTGAACAAAATACTAAAATGACATATCCTGCAAAATACAAAAAAAAAAATTATACACCATAACCAAGTGGGATTTATTCCAGAAATGTAAGGTTGTAGAATATATGAACAATGTAATATGTCAGATTAATATAATTTAAAAATTTTAAATGTTTATCTATTTTTAAGAGAGAGAGTGCAAGGGCGCCTGGGTGGCTCAGTCGGTTAAGTGTCCGACTTCGGCCCAGGGCATGATCTCGCGGTCTCTGGGTTCGAGCCCCGCGTCAGGCTCTGTGCTGACAGCTCAGAACCTGGAGCCTGTTTCAGATTCTCTGTCTCCCTCTTTCTCTGATTCTCCCCTGTTCATGCGCTCCCTCTCTGTCTCAAAAATAAATAAATGTTAAAAATTTTTTTTTTAAAAAGAGAGAGAGTGCAAGAAGGGGAGGGGCAGAGAGAGAGAGATGTGGAATCTGAAGCAGGCTCCAGGCTGTAAGCTGTCAGCACAGAGTCTGACATGGGGCTCAAACTCACGAACCACAAGATAATAACCTGAGCCAAAGTCGGAACGCTTAACCAACTAAGCCACCCAGGTGCCCCTATCAGAGTAATATAATTAAGGACAGAACCACATGATCATTTCAATAGATGCAGAAAAATCGTTTGAAAAAAATCCAACTGTTGTTCCTGATAAAAATAATCAATAAACTAGGAGTAGAAAGGAACAATTTCAACTTAATAAAGACCATCCATAAAAAATCTGCAGCTAACATCCTGCTTAATGGTAAAGGACTGAAAGTGTTCTTCTTAAGATCGGGAAAAAGATAAGGATGTCCACTTTTGCCACTTTCATTTGACATCGCACTAGAGTTTCTAGCCAGGGCAAATACACAAGAAAAATAAATTAAAACGTATCCATATTGAAAGTAAAGAAGTAAAACTGGCATCCTGGCATCTGTTTACAGATGGCATAATCTTGTATACAGGAAATCCAAAGGAATAAAAAAAAAAAAAAGACTGCTGAAGCTAATAAATTATTTCAGCAAGGTAACAGAATATAATATCAATATGCAAAAATCAGTTATATTTCTATATACTACAATGAAGAATCCAAAGTAAGCATCCAGGGTGATAGTAAACGCCTATCTGGGACATTGCAGATAGTGTTGCAAAGAAAAGAGGTAGAATACCTCTCAATGACTCCTCAAACTTGGGCTCCTAATTAGCTCACATCATTTCGATTCAGAATCCATTTACCAAAACAAGTCACATGGCCAAGCCTGATAACTATGGGCAAAAAGGTAGAATCCTCCCTGAGGGAAGGCAGTGGATAGCCCAGAGGCAATATTTCAGATAGGCTGATGGCATAATAATACGGGGTCTAGTCATAACAGAAGGGTATATTAGAACAGTCCTGTTCACCCTCTCTTCCCTGCAAGGTTATGAGGCATCAAGATTGAGAACAAATGTGCTGTTTGAAATATAAATGAATGATTGGCATTTGGCGACATCATGGAAAAGAACTGGAGGGTGACCAGCGCCTGAACAGCTCATCGTCCTAAATACCTATTTGTTCTTAATATTCAGCTTGCCCCATAAAAAGGTGTGCCTGTAACTTTCTGTCGCTGGGCAGTGGGATCATCAGTCAATGTATGCTGCCCATAGGCTACCATTATCATCCATACTAGAAGAGCGTTTTACTTCTTAACCATTCGAGGCACTATGCAGTTCTTGGAGGCTCACCATGTCCTGCACCCATGGTAGCCATTGTGTGGGGAGATACTATGACCCTTTCCTCTCCCCTGCCCCTTGGGAAGATGGAGGTGGCATTAAAGATGTCTTCTGATTTATTTCCCCTTTGGTCATCCACCTTCCTGATATAAAGACCTCATCAGTAACAGAAGAAGAAATACCCTCTCAACTCTACTCCTAGAAACAGAAACTTAGTTTTTAATCAGCCTATGATAAATTAATCTGCTTATTCACGGGTACAGCCCGGCTTCTGACTTGCTGCGACTTTAACCTCTCTTGGGCTTTCTAGAAAAACAACCTCTGGTCTTAGAGATAAGGACTAGAATATTCTCAGATACCTTAGGGAGTGGGTGGGCTGGCCCAGGATTCCCCACCTGCTTTGAATCTGTAGGCTTCTGAGAAGCAGGTAGTCATAAGTGTGTTGACATCATCTTCACACTTTCTGAGGGCTCTGCGAGAGAATCAGTCGGGATCTAGGAGGGGGGGGAGGTGTTTAAAAAAAAAAAGCCTCCTTCTGAAAGGGCACATCTCCTGCTCCTCTAGCAACAAAGGACCATTTCCAGGAACTTCAGATAACTTCGGCTCATCCAAGCTGTGCAACCGTGCTCATGATTGATAAAATGCTATTTTAAATAGCAATGAGATCCAATTTTTCTCAGGTGGACAAGAACTAAAACGCTTGGTAAAACCCACTATGGATGAGAGTGTGAGGAAAAGAGGCATTCATTGGTGTGGGTGTGTAAACCAGTGCAGCTTCTTTAAAGAACGACTTGGAAACACTTGCCAAAGAAAAAAATGCTTTCCCTTTAGCTCAGTGATTTCACCCTCTGTAAATGTATCTTCATTTGTGTGCATTAATTTGTGTGCAAAGACATATGTAGACCAGCTTTCCCTTGCTGCATGGCTTGTAAGAGCCCCATGCTGTAAATAACCTAAGTGTTTATCAATAACAGACTAATTAAATGAATTATGGCACATCTATTGACTAGAATACCATGAAGCTGTTTAAAACACCAAAATTTATCAGTGTAAGCTGGTATGGAAGGATGTCCAAGTTATGTTGCTAGGTGTTAAAAGCAAGTTAGAAAGTGATTCTTTTCTTTTCTTTGAAATATTTTTGATTTTATTAAAGAAAGTAAAAAAAATGAATTCTATATTTTTAATGTAGACTGCCATCATGCTTATAGTATTTCTGTATATCCTAAGTAGTATCTCTAAAAAGTGTTGAAATCTCCCACAAATAGGCTGGTACCAGTTTTCAACAAGGATATTAGTAATAACATTTCTTGGGTTTTCCGTGGGGTCTCCCCAATTTTCCCCCCCATTTCTTTTCTCAGTTTATTTGCCTTGTATATCTCGCCCATTGCTGTAAGATCTTTTAGATGAGGGCCTCTCCACTTCAGTGCTATTGACATCTTGGGCCCAATGATTCTTTATTGTGGGGGTTGTTCTGTGCATTGTAGGATGTTTAACGGGATCCCCGGCCTCTACCCACTGGATGTCAGTAGAAATCCCCTACCACTCTCAAGTCGTGTCACTCAAGTTGTGACAATAAAAAATGTCTCCAGACATTGCCACATGTCCCCTTGGGACTTGGGGGAGTGTGATGCATGGAACCTGTATGCTGTGGGTGTTTGGGTGTGCGTGGATCATTTCTGGAATAACCATGTGACTCCATGGTGATGGCTGCCTCTGAAGAGTGGGACTGGGACTGTAGGTAGGAGAGAGACCCAGGCTTCTTTGTGAGTACTTTTGTAATGTTTGCGTTTTACCGTACAGTTTTACTCTAGAGTTAAACGCAAACAATACACAGCCTATCAGATGTATGCTATTGTTAAAATCGGATCTAAAGTAAGCTACACAATGATATCTCCATAACTGTTGAAAGTAGAAAAGGCATTTTTTTAAAGATACCATTTTGATCCAAAGAACTCAGCATCTTTCCCCTCCATTTGCAAAGTACACAGAACCAAGGTTTAGGGGACAGCAGCAAGACCAGGGAATACATATTCTTGGTGATAGAAATATATCTCCGGTCATTGCTATCACATTATTTGGGAAAATATTTTTGCTGTAAAGAGCATGAATGGCCTTTGAGACCAAGAGGGTTTTAGCTTTTAATCCATGATTTGCCTCTGAATGGTATGTGAGCTCACACAAGTTAAGTCTCTGAGTCTTAGGTTTCTCATTTGCCAAGTGAGCATAAAATTATCCAGCTCATAGAAATTTTGTGAGCATTAAATAACGTGCTTGTGCACACGTGCGCATGCGCACACAATTTCTGCATAAAACTTCTAGTGACTACCAGTTAAGAATACGTTTTCTGAATGAAAGGTAAAGGGGGCCTCCACCATGATGGCTAAGAGCTTTATCTTTGGAATCAGATAAACCTGAATCCAAATCTCATTGGTGCCACATGATTGCTTATGTGACTTTGGGGAAAAAAATAACTTCTCTGAGTCTCAGGTTTTCTTCTGTACGAAGGGGAAAAAATCACTATGGTAGAAACTGGACATATATGACACATGGCCATCCCTGATTCCGCAAAGCCTAAAGAGTCGGGATAGATGATCTCTCAGGTCTTATATTACTTAGGGACAGAGCTCAAACTGGTTTAGGTCAAGGGAGTGATTTCATGATCCACAAACTGGACAGGTGACTCATTTCAGACACTCAAATTATGTCATGAGGGCTTGGTCTATCTCTATTCCTCTTTGCCCCCACTTTACTCTGCCTTGGTTTTATTCTCAGACTCTCTCCATGTGATAATGGGGCGATTGTATGCACTGAAAAAAAGTCTAGCATAAATTGCATGCCTATAACCAAAGGGTCAAAGTTTCTGGGTTGTGTTATTAATTCTGCTCAAGTCCTGCCCCTGTTCATATGCCCATCCCTGAGAGTACAGTGGGGTCAGCTCCTCTAAACCCATGGAGAATTTCTGAGATGGGTCTGTTATCTATGACATTTACCATTACAGATAATGTGTTTTATTGATTTTTCTTTTTCTAGCTTTTTCCTCTTCCAGACTCTGCACAGCACAAGGGCTTTGACTCTTGTCAAAGGGTCAGGGTCCAGTACAGTGCCTGAAAATATGGGTGATCAATAACTTCCTCCAGCACAATGAATACAAGGACTACTTGCATTCTAATGATCCTGTCTGGGGTCTGTGCACAGCTCAAAAATATTTGTTGAATAAATTGACAGATCTTCTGGGGATAGAAATCATATCTGATTCACTGTTTGTATACTCAGCAAAGTACACTTTAAGTGGCCGATGAATACTTGTTAAATAATCTATTCATTGCACGAATGAAATCTAAGTTCTGCCACAGCAGGAATTCCATCTCCTTCATCTGTCACTTCCCAGGGGCAGGTCCAGTGAGCTCTACCCTGTGGTGACCCAGGCACCTTCAGCGACACCCTCCCTTCCCTCCATGTGGACAGCCATTTCTCCCCTACTCCCCGGGAGATGTTCAAGGATGGGGCCACAGGGAGAAGGTAGTAGCTTTGAATATGCAGAAGAGGCAAGAAGAAGGAGGCAAATGAGTTCATTCCAAGTTCACGTCTATCTTATTTTGGAAGGAAGTGGGAAAGGAGAACAAAGTTTTCATGAATAATGCTGCTTATTAAAATGCCTGCTCTCTCCGATGGTGATTAAGATGGACGCAGCATCACACTGACTTTCAGAGAGGGTGGGAGTACAGCTGACAATTTTCCCATCAGAGTTTTTCACAAAGAAGGAGCAACTCTTAGGTCCCCTCCCTTCCCTCCTCCCCCTCCAGCCTGCTTTTCCTGCAGAGCTTCTGGCTGCTTCAAGGCACTGGGGGAGGAATTCATCAGGGGCTGACAAGTGGCAAATGACATTAGCTTCCAACTGTATTAAAGAATGTGAACACAGCAGGCTGGTGCCTTTTTCCCTCTCCATGTTCCCAGCTCCTGTGCCTGTCATAGTGCCTGGGCCCTGGTAGGCACGTATTGCTTTGAATCATTCTGTAGTGGATATCTGTCATCTTTGGTGTCCCGCATCCATTTCCTTTTCTTGTGTAATCGATGCCTTTCTTTTCTTTGGGAGAACCACTCCCTGACTTCAAACCAATTATGGGAATTAAAGGAGCTAGTTTTGTAAAGTTCTCAGAATACTCTCTGGCTCAATTAATATTAGCTACCATTATAGCTAATATTATATTGTAATTCATGAAACCCATGAAACAGGATCCAGTAAATAGAGGAATTATCAGAATGTATGGAAGAGCTCATTTAAATTAAAACATCATAAACATCATAACCAATCCTTTTAAAGAACTAAATAAGCCTAAGAGTAGGAAGATAAAAAAAAAAAAAACAAGGACATCTCAGAGGAAGGAGAGCCAAAAGACAAAGACGGAAATTCGCGTGCATGCATGCGCGCGCACGCGCGCGCACACACACACACACACACACACACACACATTTTTAATTTGAGCATCAATCCAAGAGGTCCAATATTTCACTAAGAGTCTCAAAAAAAAAAAGTACAGGAATCACAAAGGAAGGAAATTATCAAAGAAAAAATACAAGAAAATTTCCCAGGCTTGGAAAATACTCTTTTCCTAACCAAATGCCCAGAACAACCAACAGCAGCAACAACAAAAATACTGGTTTAAAAAAAACAAAACAAAACAAAACAAAACTAAGACATATCATTATTAACTTCAAAAACCATGTCAGTAAAGAAAAACATTAAATTGCTTTAAAAGAGAAAAAGAGCAGATAACACACAAAGCATTGGAAATCAGTGTGGTATTAGATTTCTTAACAATGGGATTTGAGACTAAGAGGCAATATAGCAATGATGTCAAAATTCTGATTAATAATGACTTCCAGATATGGGACAGCCTGGGTGGCCCATTCAGTTAAGTGTCTGACTCTTGGTTTTGGCTAAGATCATGATCTCCCAGTTCATGAGATCAAGCCCCATGTCTGGCTGTGCACTGACACAGTCTGCTTGGGATTCTCTCTCAGTCTCTCTCTGCTCCTCCCCAGCTAGCATGCCCTCTCTTTCTCTCAAAATAAATAAATAAACGTTAAGAAAATAATGGCTTCCAGATAAGAATTCTATTCCCATTCAAACTATAGTTAAGTATAAGAAAGAACCTCCCCCCTCCTCCCCCCCCGCCCCAGTTTGCAAGTTCTCTGAAAGTTGTTGGACAATGTGTTCCACCAGACAAAAGAAGTAAACAAAAAGACAGAAAAATAAGATGCCTAAGGAAGGGATCCAGCAGAGAATAGAGGCAAATGTAATTTCAAGAATTGTTTTGAAAGGAATGATGACAACTAGATCCCTTGATGACATCTGGGAATTAGCCCTAGAGAGCAATTAAAGCAGATTGGAGCAGTAAAACAGAGTTATGAGAGATATGAATAGATTCATCTCCAGGAAAACAGTGGAACCAACAGAATAATTGAGTCATTTGACTATGAGAAAAATAGTGTTAAAATGATTTCTAGAGTTCTCTAGAGGATGTAAAGTAATTTATACATAGAAAATGAAGCAAATGAAAAAATGAGGTAATTATCAACTTAAGGAAAACATAAAGTGACATAATGGGAAAAGATAATCAAAGTATACTACTTGACCCAGCAGTGAGCCTGTATGTACTAACGGGGTCATGACCTATCAATAAATAAGTTGTTGTATGGTTTAAATATTGAATGATTAATTATATTTGAACTATTACTTTATTGGAAGGGTTGGGAAAGGAACGACAATCAGAAAATAATTAACAAGATGGCAATAGGAAGTCCTTAGCCATCAATAATCAGTTTAAATGTAAATGGATTAAATATTCCAACCAAGAGACATAAAGTGGCTGAATGGATAAAAAATTAAGACCCAATTATATATTATATCTTTTTTTTTAAATGTTTTATTTATTTTTGAGAGAGAGAGAGAGACAGAGCACGAGTGGGGGAGGAGCAGAGAGAGAGGGAGACACAGAATCCGAAACAGGCTCCAGGCTCCGAGCTGTCAGCACAGAGCCCGACGCGGGGCTCGAACTCACAAACTGTGAGATCATGACCTGAGCCGAAGCCGGACGCTCAACCGACTGAGCAACCCAGGTGCCCCGTATTATATCTTGTATAAAAAAGTCTCACTTCAGATTGAAGGACACACATAGCCTGAAAGGGATGGAAAAAAGATATTCAATGCAAATAGTAACCAAAAGAGTGCAGGGGTGACCATACTTAAATCAGACAAAATAGACTTCAAGTCAAAAACTGTCACAGAAGACAAATAAAATCATTATATAATGATAAAATTATAATTAACTAGAAAGATACAGTTATCAACATACATGTGCCCAACATCAGAGCACCTGTATATATTTAGCAAATACTGAATATATTAAGCAGAGTTCTGAAGGCAAATTTAGACAGAAATGAAATAATAGGAGACTTCAATACCTCACTTTCAACAATGGGTATATCATCCAGATAATCAATAAGGAAATACTGGACTTAAACTATACTTTAGAGTAAACACACCCAACAGACATATACATAACATTCCATTCAATAGCAGCAGAATACACATTCTTTTCAAGTGCACATGGAACATTCTCCAGGATAGATCATATAAGTAAGATAAGTCTTAAACAATGTAAGAAGATAGAAATCATAACAAGTATCTTTTCAGTTACAGTGGTATGAAACTAGAAATCAATAACAGGATGAAAACTGGAAAATTCACAAATATGTAGGTATTAAATGTACACCTCTGAATAATCAGTGGGTCAAAGAAGAAATCAAAAGGAGAAAAAATATCTTGAGACAAATGGAAATGGGAATATCAAATACCAAAACTTATGGAAGATAGCCAAAGCAGTTTTAAGAGGGAAATTTATAGCAATGAATGCCCACACTAAGAAGAAAAGAGAAAGGGAACCAGTTAAGTGTCTGACTCTTGGTTTTGGCTCAGGTCATGATCTCACAGTTTGTGAGTTCGAACCCCATGTTGGGCTCTGCATTGACAGTGTGAAACCTACTTTGGATTCTGTCTCTCCCCCTTTCTCTGACCCTCCCCCACTCATGCACATGTTCTTTTTCTCTCTCAAAACAAACAAATAACTTTTAAAAAAGAAAAGACAAAGTGTCAAACAAACAACCTAACTTTACACCTTAAGGAAGTAGAAAAAGGAGGACAAACTAAATAAAGTTAGCATAAGGAAGGAAAAAATAAATATCAGAGCAGAAATAAATGAAATAGAAACTAGAGTAACAATAGAAAAGATCAATGAAACTAAGATTTGTTTTTTGTAAAGATAAACAATATTAATAAACCTTTAGCTAGACTAAGAAAAAAAGACTCAAATAAATAAAATAAAAAATGAAAGGAGATATTATAACTGATACCACAGAAATACAAAATATCACAAGAGACTACTATGAACAATTTATACCAAAAAATTGGACAAACTAAAAGAAATAGGTGTATCTCTAGAAACATATAACTTACCAAGTCTTAATCAAGAAGAAATAGACAGTTGAACAGATCAGTTACTAATAAGGAGATTGAACTGGTAATCAAAAAGTTCCCAACAAAGAAAAGCCCAGAACCAAAAGGTTTTATGGGTAAATTCCACCAAACTTTTAAAGAAAAATTAGTGTCAGCCCTCAAACTCTTCCAAAAAAATCTAAAGAAAAGAGAACACACCCAAACTCACTTTATGAGGCCAACGTTACCTTTATATCAAAGCCAGGTAAGGATCTACAAGAAAATAAAACTACAGGTCAATATCCCTGATAAATATAGATGCAAAATTCCTCAAGAAAATATTAACGATCCAAATTCAACAGCACATTATAATCATCATATATCATGATCAAGTCGGATTTATTCCTGGGATGCATGAATGGCCCAACATATGCAAATCAATAAATGTAATACACCACATTAAAAGGATGAAGGATAAAAACCATATGATTACCTCAATAGATGCAGAAAAAGTATTTGACATTATTCAATATTTGTTTATGATTAAAAAATAAAACTTTCAATGATAAGGTATAGAAGGAGCATACCTCAACAAAAGACAGGCCAAATGTGACAAGCCAACAGCTACTCATACTTAATAATGAAAAGCTAAAAGTTCTTCCTCTTGGATCAGGAACAAGACAAAGATACCGTTGTCACTACTTCCATTCAATGTAGTACCAGAAGTCCTAGCCAAAGTAATTAGACAACAGAAAGAAATAAATGGCATCCAAATAGGTAAGGAAGTAGGAAAATTGTTGCAGATGATGTGATCTTATATGTAAAAACCCTAAAGACACCACCAAAAAAACTGTTAGAATAAAGGAATTTAGTAAAGTTGCAGGATACAAAATCAACATACAAAAAAAATCAGTTCTATTGCTACACACTGACAGTGTAATATGTGGAAAATAAATTATGAAAGCAATCCCATTTACAATGGGATGAAAAAGAATAAAATACTTATGAATACACTTAACCAATGAAATGAAAGACCTGATACCAAAAACTATAAATGCTGATGAAAGAAACTGAAGATGATACAAATAAGTGGAAAAATATCCTATTTTCATGGTTTGGGATATTTTTAAATGTCCATACTACCCCCAAAGATCTACAGATTCAATGCAAATCTTATTCAAATTCCGATGGTATTTTTCACAGAAATAGTAAAAACAATTGTAAAATTCATATGGAACCAAAAAAGACCCCAACTATCCAAAGCTATCTTGAGGAAGAACATAGTGGAGGTATCACACTACCTTATTTCAAAATGTTCAACAAGGCTATAGTAATCCAAACAGTATGGTACTGGCTTTAAAATAGACATACAGACCAGTGGAACAGAGAGTCCAGAAATAAATCCATGCAGTTATAGTCAATTGATCTTTGACAAAGGTGCCAAGAACACACAATGGGGAAAGGATAGTGTTGTCTATAAATGGTACTGGGAAAACTGGATCTCCACTTGCACATGGATGTAAGTAGGGGCAACCTTATCTCAAATGATTTATAAAGATCAACTCAAAATGCATTAAAGATTTAAGTGGAAAATCTGAAACTGAAACTACTAGAAGAAAACCACAGGACATTCTGGAAAAGCAAAAACTATGGAAATAATAAAAAGATCAGTGGTTACCAGGTGTGTAAAGCAAAGGAGGAGATAAATAGGCAGAGCACAGAAGGTGTGTAGGAAAGCAGAAATCCTCCAGTGCAGACACTGGATACATGTGACATGTGTCCAAACCCAGAGAATGTACAACACCTAGATGGACCTAATGTAAACTGTGGACTTTGGGTGATAGTGATTTGTCAATGTAGGTTCATCATTTATAATAATGTACCATTCGGGGGGGGGGGGGGGGATATTGATAACAGGGGAGGTTATGCATGTGTTGGGGCAGGGAGAATATGGGGAAATGTACACCTGCCTCTCAATTCTGTGAATCTAAAATTGCTCAAAAAATGGTTTAAAAGGCACATAGAGCTAAAAACACACACATGAATGAGTACAAGTAAAAGTGGGTAAATGTAAACAAGATCAGTGGATTATATCAATGTCAGTATTCTGGTTGTAATATTTTACTATAATTTTGCAAGATATTATCATCATTGGTAGAAACTGAGTAAACGTTACACAGTATCTCTCTGCATTGTTTCCTATAATTGTCAAAAAATTAAAGGCTAACATCTCATTCACTACTGTCTGGAGTCATGGAACCCCTCCCCCATACTTCACTCTTGGAGGTAACTACTCATTACTATTAGGTATTCTTCCAGATAGAACACATAACACAGCAGAAGAAATATCCCTTTGAATTCAGACAAGCCTAGGTTACAAATTCCAATTCCACCACTCAGTAACTTTAGAGGAGGAACTTTCTCTCTTCCTTAGCTTCCTATTCATTAAATGGGGTATAATAATATTAGCTAACTTCTTATGAGAAGTTAATTAAGTGTCATTCCATCATAACAGTGCCTTATACATAGTTTATGCTCAGTATATTTTTATTATGCATGTATTTTTGGGAGACATGTAGCATAATTTGTTTTGATGTTGATTTTTGTGCTTTGTATAAATGGTAGCACACTCTCTATATCTGTTATTTGCCTTCTTCTACCCACAACAATATGGCTTAGATTCCTTTCCATGTCACTAAATACAAACTATCTCATTCTTTGTCATTGTTGCATAGTATTCCATGGTTGGCTCTACTTCAATTTATTTACCATTTCCCTATTGGTGGAAATTTAGATTATTTCTAATTTTTTGCTCTCTAAACTCCTGTGAGTGTGGAAAACTCCTGTGAGTGTGTTTAGAGAAATCTAGTGTTGAGAAATCAAATGGTTGGTTCACTAAACATGGCCTTAAAATTTTCAGATGACAGGTCAAGTTTCACTACTATTTATATAAATCTCCTTGCCACTTAAAAAAAAAAGTACTTGAGGGGCACCTGGGTGGCGCAGTCGGTTAAGCGTCCGACTTCAGCCAGGTCACGATCTCGCGGTCCGTGAGTTCGAGCCCCGCGTCAGGCTCTGGGCTGATGGCTCAGAGCCTGGAGCCTGTTTCCGATTCTGTGTCTCCCTCTCTCTCTGCCCCTCCCCCGTTCATGCTCTGTCTCTCTCTGTCCCAAAAATAAATAAACGTTGAAAAAAAAAATCCTTTAAAAAAAAAGTACTTGATCAGGGTAGGATCGACATATTATAAAATTCATCTATCTCTGCAAATTTACACAGGTGTGCAAGCAGCACCAGGATTCATTTTGCTGTGGGTTGAATTGTATTCACTAAAGGAGGTAAGTTGAGGTTCTGGCCTCCAGGACCTCAGAATGTGACCTTAGTTGGAAATAGGGTCCTTGTAGATGTCATTAGTAAGTTGAAGTCATATTGGAATAGGCTGGTCCCTAGTCCAGAAAGAATGGTGTCTTCATAAGAAGAGGAAAATGTGGACACGGAGACAGAATGCCACGTGGCAAAAGAGTCATGTGGCTGCAAGCCAAGGAATGCCTGGGGCTGCCAGAAACTAGAAGAGACAAGGCGGGGGAAGGTGGAGATCCTTCCCTAGAGCCTTCAGAGGAAGCATGGCCCTGTCAACACCTTGAGTTTGGACATCTAGTCTCCAGAACTGTGAGAGAATGAAATTCTTTTGTTCCATGCCGCCTGTTGATGGCACTTTGTTAACAGCAACTCTAGGCAACTAATTCACTGACCTCAGGAAAACCCTGAGTCCCATGTTGGAGTGCAGGAGAAGACCCAAATCTTTCAGCTGATGCCTTCATAGGTATTACCCCTGATGACTCATTTTCTCTCATGAAAATGACCCAACAGGAGACTTTTAGGTGGTCAAGTTTGGGACATAGCTTCCTTATGTCCACCCTTGGTCTTAAGAGTTCTTCATCATCAGGTCAAATTCAATTTTGAAAACCTGGTGAAAATCTCCAATCCAAATGGTATGCATCTATCTCCATATTGAGAAATGTGGCAATTTTAGACTCCCCAGAGCCCACCTGTGAACCCCAGTTTAAGAATATTTGGCCTTTCTGCCTGTCCATTGCCTGCTTGAATATCTGTGGTGATGGGGAAGTCAAGACTGCTGTGGCAGCCCGTTCCAACCTGGGGAGCTCTGTTCGATGCAAGCCAATTCCTATTAGTTAAAATCTGGGTCCTGGTGGATTCCATCTCCGGTCCCTGGGATGGCCTTTGTGAATGGCAGCATGGAGCAGGGGAATGAGGAGTGTTCAGTCCCTGCAGTCAAAGAGGAACCTACAGAAACATGCATGGGAATGACTGTCAAACCCTAGCAAACTCTCAGGATGGGGAAGCCACGAGAAAGCCAAGAATATAAAAAATCTGGCTCTATCACGTGCAAAGTCTCTGGCCTTCAGGAATACTGGTAGCCAGTCTGAGCCTAAGTCTTATGTGTCTGTAAATAGGAAAACCTGGCACACAGTTGGTATTCCATCATGAATGAATTTAGACTGAAGAGAACAACACTCATGAACAAGAGATAGGACCAAATCCAGAGGAGATGGAAAAGTAGAGAAGAAACAAAAATTTTCATATCTAATAGCATCCTAATAAGTGAGATGATCAAGTCTTTAATACATAGACCTTTTGTAAAAATAATAATAATAATAATAATAATAATAATAATACACTCTTTTCAGGGCAGTTTTAGGTTCACAGAAAAATTCAAAGAACGTCATATACCTGTATATGCATTTGCATATAGAGTGCGTAGCCCTTTCAGATTGGCTTCTTTTATTTAGCCATTTGCTTTTAAGATTCCTCCGTGTCTTTCCATGGCTTAGTAGCTCATTTCTTTTTAATGTTGACTAATACTCCACTATCTGGATGTACCACAGTTCATTTATCTACTCACCTACTGAAGGACATAGCTCATTTATTGAATTAAATTGTCCCCATCTTACAGCCGAGTGACTACAGCATCGAATGAGCAAATGGCAGCCTTCCAACGTCACTTGGAAGGGAAACAGGTCCTCCCAGTGATGCAGAGTCCCACCAATGGACCACAAAGGACAGGTCCCAGGTCTCTAACATCACAAGACCTACTGCATTAAGTAATTAAAGAAGCAAAATGAATTTGCTGAGGAAGCTGGGATTGGTGTGCAAATCACAATGCAGTATCTCCATCAGCTGTAACTGTGGATGAGTCCCATTCACCCCAAAGGACTGACCCGCCTCCCTAGGATGGGTGCCCTTGGAAAATCAAATCTGGGAAATGCACCCCCATCACACTTCATTATCCCAACTTCTCAGGACAATTCTGAGTTAGGCACTTGATACAATGGGGTCTTTCAAGATCTCCAACTGGGAAGAGCAAGTGATAAAACTTGAAAAAAAAATCAGAGTGCTTTGCTTTTGTTTACTGAAGGCTGAATTAAACAGAACTTAAATACTGTTATGTTTTTGCTTTTGTTTTTTTTCTAGGGCCTAGAATCATGGGAATTTTTTCCTTCTCTCTCTTTTCAAAGGGTTCACCAGGTGAACCAGAAGTAAGCATGCATTTTCTAAAATCAGTGAACCATGACATAAGAATATTCTCCAAATCACACCTGAACCAGACCTACATTTCACAGAGTTGGGAGTCTCTCATTGAAATTATGCCCCAGACATAGAGTTCTTTTACCCAATTCAGAGAAGCAGTATGAAGTGTGTTTATAGGGTCTCTCTCTCTCTCCCTCCCTCCCTCTCTCTCCCACTTCCTCTCTCTCCCTCCCTCCCTCCCTCCCTCTCTCTCTCCCTCTCTCAGTTCTGTTGTGGTTTTTATAGTTCCATTCAGTCTCTGAGTTCTTTGCATCTTAGTGACCGTCTCCTTTCATCCCTTTGTATGTCCATCTTTTGTCTCTACTTGATTATTTTTATCTGTCCTTCTCTGACTGTGATCTTTCTTCCTCCCCCAATGCCTCCTTCTGAAACGCTTGCAATATAAAGTCAAGTTTTTTTAAAAAAATTTTTTTAATGTTTATTCATTTTTGAGAGACAGAGACAGAGCATGAGTGGAGGAGGGGGAGAGAGAGAGGGAGACACAGAATCCGAAGCAGGCTCCAGGCCCTGAGCTGTCAGCACAGAGCTCGACACAGAGCTCGAACTCACAGACTGTGAGATCATGACCTGAGCCAAAGTCAGACCCTTAACTGGCTGAGCCACCCAGGCTCCCCTATAAAGTCAAATTTTAAGAGCACAGACTCTGGAGCAGACAAGCTGGGCTTGAAATCACCTTCTGTGTCTAGGCATCTGTTTCTTTATCTGTCAAACACACCTGAAAGGGTACCTGGCATGTAATAAACATGTTATAGTCACTTGCTATTATTATTGTCTACATTCTTTAGACAGCTTCCCCAAGTAGCTTCTGGGACCAGAAAACAGAGTGACACAGCAGATTTAGAGAGAGGACATCATGGGTGAGGGAAACAAGGAGAAAGACTTCACTTAGCTCTCTCGGTTGTGTGGTTTCTCCTCGAGTCTTCTGCAAGAGGCAACATGAGTCATCTCAGAAGACTGAGGTGTATGCACCTTGACCATGACAACCTGTGAGAGCAAGAAGTTTGAGGCGAGAAGGAGAAAGAGGGAGACAACATGAGGTAGAACATAAGAGAAAGATGGGCACCTGCGTGGCTCATGTCATGATCTCGCAGTTCATGAGTTCGAGTCCCATGTCAGGCTCTGCGTTGACAGTGCAAAGCCTGCTTGGGACTCTTTCTCTCTCTCTCTCTCTCCCTCTCTCTCTCTATAAAAAAAAAAAACTGGAAAAAAAAGGAGAAAGAGATTAGTAGAGAGATAGAGAGATAGTAAGAGGAAGAAAAGGAGAGAGTGGGAGAGACATTGTCTGAGGTTCACTGAAGCCATATACCAGTGTTTCCTCATGAGTAGAGTGAGATCCATCAACCTGCATCCTTGGAAAACAGATGATCTGTTGCTCCTTATAATAAACCGCTAAATGCAAGCCTATTACCTGTCGAATTCAGCTTAGTACAATTCATTGTGCTGCCACAGGCCTCAGTTTCCAGCTGAGTCCCTGCCTCTGTAAGCAAAAGTAAAGCTCCATAGGGCAAAGATGTGGCCCCTTAGCAGCTGAACAAAGTTCGGTTCAAGAAAAGAAAATAGAGCACACGGCGCTTCAGAGTTAAAGTATAGAGATACTGAAGCATTTCATTTGGAAGCAACAAACAACAACAACAAAAAAACCCAGCCCTCAACAAACCCAATGCCACTGCCATCTGCAATCAATATGCATCATTACAGCTACGCAGATGGCTGGGTTCTGAAAGAGTTCCAAGCCAGTGGTTCTCTACCTTAGCTGCACACTGTAATCACCTGAGAGCTTTAAAAAGTGAAATCTCATTGCCCACACTGCACCCCAGCCCAATTAAATGGTGGGACTCAGGCAATGAGTATTTTTTTTTTCAGAGCTCCCCAGATCACTCCAATGTGTATCTACAGTGACAACCTCGGGTCTTGGATAACCCCGTGAGCCAAGTCACAATGTTTTAGAGCTCTGCAATCTGACTGCAGCTAAGGTGGCTCAAGAAATGACTGCACCTGTTGGGTAATTAAGGGAACAACTCAGGGACTGTCAGAGGAGTATAAAAAGGCCATCTGTTTTGGATAAATGACGCAGCTTAGTCAAATGATGTTCTTCGGAAGCAACTCTCGTTCCCTGACATTTGGTTTGCCCCAAGTGTTTGATGGTCCTGGTGTGCTGGTGTCTGTTTATGGACATCTGCTGTGATTGGGGGTCGGTGGGGATTGAAGGAGTGGCCTGCCAGGTGATGGGTGCAGCTTTCCTAATACCAGGCTCCTGGGAGGGAAAAGGTCTATGTCAGGGCATGACCCTGCACCTCTGGCCCAAGCACCCACAATACACCTGTTGTGGGTTGAGCTGTTTCCATCTCAAATTCCCATTTTGGAGTCCTAACCCCCACTGTTTTAGAATGTGACCTTATCTGGGAATACGGTTATTGTGGATGTAGTTAGTTAAGATGCAGTCATGCTGGAGTAGGGTGGGCCCCTCATCCGATACAAGTTGTGTCTTATAAAAAGTGGAAATTTGGACACAGAGACCCACACACAGGGAGAATGCCTTGGGAGGGTGAAGGTAGAGACTGGATCCTGTTCCACAGGCCAAGGACCAGAGATGGCCAACAAATCACCAGAAACCAGGGGAGGGGCATGGAACAGATTCTCCCTCCCAGGCTCAGAAGGAACCAGCCCTGCAGACACCTGGATCTCAGTTCTCAGAACTGTGACACAGTCAGTTTCCATTGGTGGTTGATCATTGCAGCAGCCTTTAGCAAACTAGCACAGAACCCCAGCCTAGGAGAATCAATACTGTGCCTGGAATTGATGGAGGTTTCAGGGTTGGGAGAGGAAGGGCCCTGAAACAAGCAGCTGCCCCAGTTCCAAACCTTCCAAACCAATCCTCATAATGGTCACTCCCGACCCCCTCCTGCTCACTGCATCCACTGTGAGAGGGACTGAAATGCCCCAAGTGGGGCTGGCTTCTTGGGCATGTGACACATGGACCCCACTCTTAGGAGACTCCCATGCTTGTCTCTTGTGTTGCCATCTTGAAATTTTTAGTAATTTTTGAACAAAGGCCCAGCCTTTTCTTTTTGTACTCGTCCCTGCAAATTGTGTATCTGGTCCTCTCCCCAAACCTCCCACCCACTTGACCTCCTTCAGTCAGATGTCATCTACCTTCTCACAGGAATTTCTCATAGCTTCTGGTCCCTGGCCACTCCCTTTTGGTTTCTCAATGATACTATGGATTTTTCCATTTATCAATATTGTTTGGGTCCTTTGTAGGGAGGGATTTGGGGCAGGAGATGATGGTGGAAGGGGATTGTGTTGGGCAGCCAAATAAAATATTCCAGTCTTGTCGGTTAAGCTTTTAGTCCTCTAAAGGACCAAGGTTGAAGGAAAGCACAGAAGTTTATGAAAGACTGTGTGACTCTCTAGGAACAGACAGTCTGGCTTTGGGGCTCAGGTGACCAAGTGTGACCAAGAAACATGGATGGTGCCGTACCCCTCAGGACTTGTGCGGGGGGCTGTCTGAGCCTAGCTCTTGTTAGCACAGTGTTTCTGGTCATTTATTCACGGCTTTCTCTAAAACCCTGGCATACGTGTCTGTTATCCATGGATGCTGTGACAGGTGGGTTATTATTCCCACTATGTTCCTCACTCCCTGAATTAGAAACTGTACATTCATGCTCTTTGCCATGGGTCTCTGCAGTGTCTCCCACTGTGGGCAAAGTGACCTTCCCTGCCTCAGTGATGTTGGGTTGGCCCTGTGACTTGCCTTGGCCAATGGAACCTGAGTGGAACTGTCATTGTGCCAGTTCCCAGCTGAGACCTTAAGAAACATGACGTGTTTCTTCTCGCCTTCTTGCAAACCTGCCATCTGCCATGAGAAAAACCTGCCCCATGTAGCCGTTGGCCCAAAGAGAATGAGGAGGCAGGTGGAACAGACCCAATGCCCAGCCTAGATCCAAATCTAGCTGATCCCCGCCAAGGCCACAAGCATCACAGCCTCTACAGAGACCCATAAGCAAAACATAAGCGCTTGTTTTTATAGTCCAGTGAGTTTGGGAGGTCTTTGTTATGCAGAGTTACTATGGTCCTAAAGCTGACCGATACAAGAATCATGTTAATTCTTTAATTGGGTTGTCATGGCTTTGCCTGGCCTGGCCCTTCCTTTTATTATTCAGCCTTAACTCCTAGCCCCCAGCCCCTTCTCCCTCCACTTCAGGCTTGCTTCTTTTATTTTTTTTTATTTTTGAGAGCACACAGTTGGGGAGGTGCAGAGAGGGGGTGGGGACAGAGGATCCAAAGCAGGCCCTGTGTGCACAGCAGCAAGCCCAATGTGGGGCTCAAACTCATGAATTGTGAGATCATAACCTGAGCCGAAGTCACACACTCAACCAGCTGAGCCACCCAGGCGCCCCTGTGTTTGGTTCTTTCACGCTTCAAATGTGCCATGTTCTCTCATGACTTTGAGCCAGTAACACGTTCCCTCCCCACGTCCCCCAGCTCACTTATCCTTTTCCCTAGCTGGCTCCTTCTCGTTCATTTGTTCTCAGGCTACATGACCACCTAACTCCTCTTCAAGGCCCATGAGGACCCGCTGAAGGCTCCTGCCGTGTGCTTCTGTTACATGGTGGGTTCTCCCATCACAGCCCTTGAAACAGTACATTGCCATCACTAGCATGGTAGGAAAACAGACTGAGATGTTTCTTGGTGTTTGCTTTTCACTGCTGTGGCAGGACCAGACAGAGTCAACGAGAGATAGCAATGCTTCACTTTCCATGCTTTCCATGCTTCCCATCCCAACCGCACCACACACACACACACACACACACACACACACACACACACACACTAATCCCAAGAGCCTATACGACCCTTTGCGTCCACGTCATTCTAAAGCAAATTCAGAATCTGGGTGTTTTCTGCCTCTTGTGAACTCCTAAGCCATTTCTAGTATCATCCCAGAAGGGAAATGGTGAGAGGGAAGTATGGCTTTGGGGTCTGGCTGTGAGAAAAAGAGATCCCCTCTGAGTAAGGCTGAACAATGGGGATCTGTGTTCTGCACAAGGACTTGAAGTTCTAGTACCCTGCAGAAGGGTCGGCCCCCCCCACCCTGTCTGAGCTCCTGCTCAGCAAGAATGCCTGTTTCTTAGGTGTCATGGAAACAACAGCAAGAGATGTGAAGGCGTGCTCAACAGGGCCCTCGACAGAAGCCAGGATAGAGCTGAGGAAGGTTGGAGACACTTGTGTATTCACTTTCTATTGCTGAACAACAGATCACCACCAATTGTGTGACTTTAGGACAACACAAACTTGTCATCTCCTAGTTTCCAGGAGTCTGGGTAGGACATGACTAAGTCCCCTGCTCAGAGTTTCACCAGGCTGAAATCAAGGTCTGTTACCAAGTCCCACATTAAAGGAGCGAGTCCTAATAATGCCCGAGACAGAATTATCTGCCAACCAGATGTGACCGGGGCTGGGAATGAGACCTAACTTGATTTCTAGAAAGTAGATATATCTTCGCGATTTCTTGCATCCTCATAGTTTGGTTTTAAATTCACATCTGCTACGCTTTAATCCTCTGTTTTTCCTAGTGGACCATAAGCTCTCAGAAGCCAGGATGTATGTCTTGCTGATTATTACATCTCCTAAGCCTCATAAGGTGCCTGGAACTTATGGAGAAGGAAGTAACAAATAGTTGCCAAATGAGGGACTGACTTAAGTGCTCAGTAAATCCTTATTCACTTAAACTGACTCAGTTCTCATAAACATCAAGGGCATCACTGTAACTGTTTCAGAGAAGAAGAAACCAGATGTGAGAAGTTTAGGCAACATGTTCAGGGTCACATAAATAGTAACAGCAGAGCTAGAACTTTTCCATTATATTCAGAGAAAAAAATATTCCTTTCTTTTGGAACTTGGCCCTGAAATGTAACACTATGACACATCCTAAATTGCATGACTCATACTTTTCATCTTCCGTGATCAACAGTGGGGGAAAACGTAATGAATTAGAAACCTTTATAAGACAGTTGCTAACGTCTCAAAATCCCAAACTGGATTTTGGATTTGCCTGGATTTGCCAAGCGGGTGACTCCCCTCTCACTGGGAGCACAAACTAAGTCACTACCAAGGACTCACAGGGTAGTCTGGTTTGTCCCAGACAGACTTGACTTACCTCCTCTTTCAGGTTTTAGGTTACCTAACTAGTGTGGTTGTTTAGCGAGCAGAGATTCTAAAGTGTGGGTTACATTTCTTATAGATCACATAACGACTCCATTCATTCTTTTCTCAGGGCCTTTGTGCAGGCTGTGATGTCTGCTTAAAATGCTCATCCACTTTCCTATGGCTCAATCCCTCTCGTTCTTCAGTTCTTGGCTTGGACGTCAGTCGTCAAAGGGGTTTTCCTGGTACCCTGAGGGCCTACCCCCTCCCCATTAATCCCTGTCCCTACATACCCTATATAACACTTTTCATAAATTGCAATTATATATTAATTTTACATGCCTGTCCACCCCCTGCAAGATGACACGCTCACAAGGGCAGCCACCAACTTGGTTGATACACCAATGTTAACAACTCAGCTCTCACCCAGTGCCTGGGCTGTAATAGACATCCACTAATTATTTGTTAAATGAATGAATGGAGTCCACTAAGCCATTCAGCAAGCATCATCAGTGGAGCATGAATTTTGTGTACCAGGTGCTGGTAATACAAAGTTATACAAGGGGCAGCTGGGTGGCTCAGTTGGTTAAGCGTCTGACTTCGGCTCAGGTCATGATCTCGCAGTTCCTGAGTTCGAGCCCCGTGTCAGGCTCTGTGCTGACAGCTCGGAGCCTGGAGCCTGCTTGGGATTCTTTGTCTCCCCCTCTCTCTCTGCCCCTCCCCTGCTTGCACTCTGTCTCTTTCTCTCTCTCTCTCCCTCCCTCTCTCTCTCTCAAAAATAAATAAACATTAAAATTTTTTTTAATTAAATAAAGTTATACAAGACCTGGGTCCTTCCTTCCAGCGGCACCCAATCTAGTGCGGAAACCTGCATGGATATATCCTAAATGGCCCAGGCTTCACCTGGCTTAACCTCAAATGGTGTCCAATCAGCACAAACACTTAAGTTGCAATGGCTTTTCATCCCCAGCCAAGAACCATTTGACTTTACCCTACCTCGAGGTCTCCCTTGGTTATTTCTGAGTCTGCAGGGCTGCCTCACAAGTGCGCTGAGAAGAGCCTACTCAAGTCCTCATCCCCAGCCTCCTGCTCCAGTTTGCAAGTCACTCCGGGCACCATTATTTCTGTTCCCTTCCATGCGGCTTTCTTGCCTGACACTGGAGCTCTCCATTTGTTCAGTGCCACACAACAGGCCAGTCAGGTGTGGCCCCGGTGTCCTAGCACAGATCAGGAGGATGCCTGTGTACATCTGGATCACCTGGGATCTGGCTGAAATTCAGCCTCTGACTCAGTAGGCCTGGGATGAGCCCTGAGATCCTGCATCTCATGTAAGCATCTGGGTGATGTGGACCCTGCTGGTCCACAGGCCACACCTGAGGAGCGAGGATATCTGCAGCGGGCATAGTAAATGCTCCATCCACGTTGGCCGTTGTGATTTCATACCTGCAAGGCACCCAGTACAGGGGCCGTCATTTTGCCGATGTATCAGACGCTGTTGGTAACCTGCCCAACTGTATCAGACGCACCTCTACACGCCCCAAACTTGCAACTCTGAATATCTGTTACTTTTCTTAGCCCGTGAGAGCAAGATTGGCTGTCATGTGAGGTAAACCAGACAGGCTAGAAAGTAAATGCTTCCTAGATCAATCTCAACCAATGATAGGAAACTATGAGATAAATGCCCCATCCCCCTGGCCCATCTAGTTGAATCATTGTGAGGCACCTGTTCATATGGGGTCCCAGAGTTCTCCACAGAACAGAGACACATTAGAAACTTTCCTGATAATGCCCCATTCATTGGCTTTCTTCCCTTCCCCCGCTCACTCCCCTCTGCTCCCCTCCCCAGCCTGGTGTTTCCAGACACTACCTCCCAAGTCAACTCTTTCCACTCAAACAAATCCTTGCCTCTGGCTCTGCTTCTGGGGGAATCCAAACTGAGACCAAAGGCTTGTTTGCTTTGGGGGGCTGTTAAAATTAAATACAAAATGCAGAGCATGCTCTAAGCACATAAAACCATTTAAGCCAAACTAAATCTAGCTTATTTCATGAACATAAGTGAAACCGAACTTAGGTTATTTCTTGCAAATGCCTCTGATAATAAAAGAAAACTAAAGTCCTCTTTCTACAAATGGTATAAGATAATCAGGTTTAAAAATTTTTTTTTACTGAAATATATTTGATGTATAACATTGTATAAGTTTAAGGTGTGTGACATTTTGATTTGATACATTTATATATTGCAGTATGATTGACAATGATGTGGTACCTAACACCTCTCACATACTATCATTTCTTTTTTTTTGTGGCGAACAATTAAGTTCTAGTCTCTTAGCAAGCTTGATGTTTCTATTACAATATTATGGACACTATTACAATATCGTTACAACAATGATTATGCGGTGCGTTAGATTTGCAGGATTTATTTAGCTACTGGTTGCAACTTTGGACCCTTGAACAGTATCTCTCCTGGTGAGGGAATACATGATCCCTTTTAACCAAGCCCCTGCCCATAGGGAAACTCTCAGTGTTTTTTTTTTTTTTAATGTTTAATCATTTATTTTGAGAGAGAGAGAGAGAGAGTGTGTGTGTGTGTGCACGTGTGCATGAGTGGGGGAGGGGCAGGAAGAGAGGGAGAGAGAATGCCAAGCAGGTTCCTCACTGTGGGTGCAGAGCGTGACTTTTGGAGCCACGAACCAGGAGATCATGACCTTAGCCGAAATCAAGAGTGGAATGCTCAACTGACTGAGCCACCCAGCTGCCCCTGGAACCTCTCATTGTAATAACCAGTCATCATCAAAGTGAAACAACGTCCTCATTTTCATGTTATAAGCCATCCTGTAATATCATGGCCCTGAGCTTCACATCCGTTTAAAATTTGAAAGCTCCCAGCTCCCAAGCTGTCTTTAAATGCACAATAAACTCTTACTAAATACTTTTTTATTGATTTAGTCATTTTCATTTTGCTATTTCTGGTTTTTTGACGGGGCCCAATCATCATAATATAAAATCACTATTTTTTTTGGTGCGGGGGGGGCGGGGGATGGGGAAGGACCCAGTATGAGTATAGGGGCCACATCCAGGGACCACCCACTGAGTCTAGCTAGCAGAAGTTCAGCCACAGCTTTCTGAGCCCTCCCTGCGACATCATCTCAAATAAGGGAGATAGTTGTTTCCAGGGTCCCCACAATGCTTTTGCAATCCGATGGCAATTGAAAAACGTATTCCCACAATCCTAACTCCATGGCTAACACTTCAGTTTGCCTGTATCCTTTTCATGAAGGCAACCGGCTCTCCGATCACACTGACCCCAAATGAGACAGGTGTGTAAGGACACAGCCTAGTAGGCACTGATGTCAGCTGTACAGAGCAGCAAGGGGGATCTCTCTTGCAGATACTTTCCTTTCAACCCCAAGGAAGAAAGACGCATTTTGTATCTGAGAACAAAATAAAGAGAGGAAGTTACAGAGAACCAGACCAATTCAACCAACCTCCCTTAGCAGGTAGGCTGGTGAGTCTCCAATTTAAGCCTGCCTCTCAGGCACTTTGGGAGCGTGCCAAAATCTCATATTGCTGGATCCAGATCTAGAGAATTTGACGGCACTTTGGGAAATACTGCTGTAAACTGTCAGAGGCATGAACGGCCCACGGAATCTCCCCTGGTTTGAAGGGAATTGATCACGTGTCTGCAGGCCGGTTCCTCTCCTGAGCGCTCTACCTTTATTCACTTCCTATAGCCTTGTTAGATACGGTTATCGGCTTCATTTTACAGATAAGGAAAGTAAGGCACAGGTAGATTAAGGAAATTGCCCCGTGTCACACAGCACACAGCCAGACGCAGGGAGCAGGGATGCAAACTGCCCATGTGGTTCCAGAGCCATGCACGTCCCATCGCACTGGAGCTGCAAGACTGAGCGAGGCCCACACAGGTTACCTCCATTCCCTATGAAGACCCTCTTAGGGATTGCATGTTTATGTCCCCCCTCCCCCCTGCATTCATAAGTTGAGGCCCTAACCCCTAATGTGACTGTATTAGGAGATAGGGCCTCTGGGGAGGGGAGGAAAATTAAATGAGACCATAAAGGAAGGGTCCTAATCCACTAGGGCTGGTGCCCTTAGAAGAAGAGGAAGAGACATCAGAGACACCTCTTTCTCCATCACTTGAGGACAAAGCAAAAAGGCTGCCAAGTGCAAGCCAAGAAGAGAGTTCTCACCAGAAACTGTCAGCCAGCACCTTGACTTCAGACTTTCCAGTTGCCAGAACTGTGAGTAAATATATTTCTGTTGTGGAAGCCACCCACTCTATGATCTTGGGGTGTCAGCCCAACCGTTAAGGTTTTCCGGATTCTTATCACAACTGATGTGTTCTATGGACATTCTCTCACATCCCTGCCGTGTGACCAGAAACAAACTAGACGCAAATATGAGGGGTGCCTGGGTGGCTCAGTCCAGTAAGCATCTGACTTTGGCTCAGGTCATGATGTCATGGGTCATGAGCTCAAGCCCCACATAGGGCTCTGCACTGACAGTATGAGGTTTGCCTGGGATTCTCTCTCCCTTTCTCTGCCCCTTCTGCTCTCTCTCTCTCTCTCTTTTGCTCAATCAAAATAAATAAGCATAAAAAATTTTTTTGTACTGCCTTCCAGAACCTAATTTTTATT
Source organism: Lynx canadensis (assembly GCF_007474595.2). NCBI lineage: Eukaryota > Metazoa > Chordata > Mammalia > Carnivora > Felidae > Lynx > Lynx canadensis. Next base: position 11,355,749 of record NC_044318.1, read on the forward strand.
ACTTGTTATGTATTTATTTATTTTGAGGGGGGAGGGGTGGGGGAGAGAGAGAGAGAGAGAGAGAGAGAGAGAGAGAGAGAAAATCCCAAACAGGCTCCACAATGAGTGCAAAGTCTGACATGGGACTCAATCCTAGGATCCTGGGATCATGACCTGAGCTGAAATCAAGAGCAGGACACTCAACCGATTAAACCACAAAGGCTCCCCAAGGACCTAATTTTTAAAAATAACTTCTTTCTTTCTGTAATCATAAATTGAGTTCAGAGCACATATTTGGCATGTTGTATATCTTTGGGGGATGCAGGAATGCCTTTGCAGGACCAGAAACTGAGGGCTAGCCCCTGAGGAATGCACCCTTAGTAAGAATCCCACGAATCCAGTGTGGAATGTTATCCCTAATCACTATCGGATTCGACACTTTCTAGCACTGTGTTGGAAGTGGAGACAGTCATTCAAAAGCAGCACTTAATCACATATTGGATAGTACAGCTCGGAATCATCATACACATGCTTCCACAAGGAAAGGAGCAAGTCATTAACCTTAAATCATCTTCTGAGTAGGTCGTATCAGGAAGTGAGGACAGAAAGATGCCTTCCTACTTCAGGATCTAGAATGGCACTCTTGAAAAGATGACTGAAAAATAAAATAACCCTATTTTGTAGACGAGAGTTTTGCTACCATGTGTGTGAGCCTTCTTTGGCAAGTCACTTTCCCTCTATGGGCCTCAGTTTCCTCCCCTGTAAAGGAAGGGGCATAAAGCTGGTAGTTGCTCTGACTTTTCTTTGATCCGCACAAGCCACAGTAGATATCCCTTCTTTGAAAACATATTTTAAGATCAAATATCTCAAGAGAGAAGCATATCTTGTAAATGGCATATTATAATTCAAAGCCAGTCTTTCCTTATACTCAACCCCTTTGCTTTCCATTATTATTTTCTTTACATTACCCCTTACCACCTGAAATTCCCTTTTTTACTCAGCAAGAACTACAAATGTATACTGGGCATCTGTACTGGTCCTTATTGCTATTTGCTCTCCAGGCTCGGAGCCAGAGCACCCTCCTCTTCCCTGATCCTGTGAAACTTTCTGGCCGGCATTCAGCTGCCCTATTCTCCACCTCAGCCATTGGCCATGCTCCACAACGTTCTAGAACTTTCTAGTATGCACCAGGCATATGGCCCTGTGGGTTGGGAAGGCTATAGGACTTGGTAGAAAGCATCAGTGGGTTTCAGAGACAAACACACATGGGTTTTCTAATTTCACCACTTTCTAAGTGACACTTTTCTAAGTGTGTCACTTTGCAGACATCACTTCATGTCACTGAGCCTTAATTTATGTGCAAAAAAGGGACCATGGCACCATTGTGACCACTGTTGGTTGCCTAACCAGCAGTCGTTCCATCTTTGTCGACAAAGTAGTGCTGGGTCTGTTCAGGTATTCAGGGAAATGTGTCCTGTCCTAGGGATGGATTTTGATTTCTAGATGGAACATAATCTATTTCCATTTGTCAGTGACTGCTTTAGGTTTGGCCGTATGACTGTATCTGGACTGGATATAAAGGGAAATCTGCTGGAAAGCACTGGGGAAAGACTTCCCTCCCTGACAGCAGGAGAGAAATGAGAAGAAAGCAAGCCCATCTTGCTGTCTTCATAATTTTAGATATGATTGTGCAATTTTGTGACGATGGTCGCTACATCACCCAACTCGCGGTTAGGAGGGGAAAGCCAAGGGGCACCTGGGTGGCTCAGTCAGTGCCCGACTTCAGCTCAGGTCATGATCTCACAGTTCATGAGTTAAAGCCCCACACTGGGCTCTGTGCTGACAGCCCAGAGCATGGAGCCTGCTTCAGATTCTGTGTCTTCCACTCTTTCTGCCCCTCCCCCACTCATGCTCGCTCTCTCTCTCTCTCTCTCAAAAATAAATAAAATAAACATTGAAAAATTGAAGAAAAAAAAAAGAGGAGAAAGCCAAGAAGATCACAGAAAAGCTATAGGGTCTGACAGTGTGTAGATTGTGAATCGACTTTCCCTGAAACCATCTATCTCCACGTTTTATTTATGAGAAATAAAAGTCTCTATTGGTCAAGCCATTTGTATACTTTTGTGGGGTCTGAAGGTTACACACCCTTTAAGTAAAAGAATAAAAAAATTAAAATATAAAAGACAGACAGTAGATTTTTAAAAATAATACTAATGTTTAAATAATTCTAATAATTCTTAAAATTCTAAAAATAACTCTAAGAAATCTAAAAAAATTCTAATTTAAAAATTATTATTATACTAAATTAATAATTCTCAGGGTGCCCATGTGGCTCATTTGGTTAAGCATCTGATTTCTTGATTTCAGTTCAGGTCATGATCTCACGGTTTGTGAGTTTGAGCCCCCACATCTGGGTCAGTGGAGCCTACTTGGGATTCTCTCTCTCTCTCTCTCTCTCTCTCTCTCTCTCTCTCTCTCTCTCATTTTCCCTCTCCCTCTCTCTGTCCCTCCCCTCCTCTCTCTCTCAAAATAAATAAATAAACTTACAAGAAAAGACTAGTTTATTTTAAAAAGTTGGTAATTATCTTTAGGAAGTAACAGTAGATTCTAACTTTTAAAGGTTTATAAATGCCCAAACATTATAAGATTTTTAAAAATAATAGTTCTTGGGGTGCCTGAGTGGTTCTGTCAGTTAAGCGACTGACTCTTGATCTCAGCTCAAATCTTAATCTCAGGGTCGTGAGTTCAAGCCCCATGTTGGGCTCTCTGCTGGTCATAGAGTGTATTTAAAATTTAATAATAATAATAATAAATCGTTCTTATTAATAACTAATAAACCTCTATAATATTTGTATCCTTTATGTTCCATCGGCATGCTCTGTCTTCAATATAACAATAATTTAAAACAGCATTTTCTACAGAGAACAAACAATTCTTTTTTTTGAGTATGGTTGACAGAAAATTAAAATTATTATTCATGGCTTAGAAAATTTACTTTCAGATTCACAACTCACTGTTGGTAACATCATGTACATTTTTAGGATCGTCATCAAATTTGGGGAAATCTCCAACGAGTAGGTTTTTTTTTCATACATGAGATCCATGTTTTAGAAGAATTTTCCCAACGACTAGCTTCTGACTCCGTGAAATTCAAGCCTAATTTCTCCTGTGTTACCTACATTTCTTTCGGTTCCCACTGCAATACCACCTCTGGGCCTGCTGTTTTGTATCAATACACCAGGTGAGTCAGCACAGTAGGGGCAGGAATGTTCCTGGAAGCTCTCCCCATTCCCTCCTCTGGTGGGTTGGGAATGAGTGAGAACCACATAAACATATCCCACTAAGCCCATCCTAATCTATTCCTGGAGCGGAATCCCAAATCCAAATTCCAAATGCTCTCAATGTTTCCACCAGTAACCAACACAGAGGGGTGTATAACAAAGGAGATGTCCCAGGGGAAAGACTTAGCCATCTTAAACCACTGCAGTTAAAACGTTGATGTTCGCATATATAAACCACATCATCTTTATCTATCCATCAGTTGATGGACATTTGGGCTTTTTCCATAATTTGGCTATTGTTGAAAGTGCTGCTATAAACATTGGGGTACATGTGCCCCTATGAATCAGCACTCCTGTATCCTTTGGATAAATTCCTAGGAGTGCCATTGCTGGGTTGTAGAGTAGTTCTATTTTTAATTGGAATACTATTTGGCAATGAAAAAGAATGAAATCATGCTATTTGCAGCAACGTGGATAGAACTGGAAGGTATTATGCTGAGTGAAATAAGTCAGTGAGAGAAGGACAGATATCATATGTTTTCACTCATATGTGGATCTTGAGGAATTTAACAGAAGACCATGGGAGAAGCAAACTGGGAAAAATAGTTACCAACAAAGAGGGAGGGAGGCAAACCATAAGAGACTCTTAAATAGAACAAACTGAGGGTTGATGGGGGCGGAAGGGGGAGAGGGGAAAATGGGTGATGGGCATTGAGGAGGGCACTTGTTGGGATGAACACTGGGTGTTGTATGTAAGCGATGAACCACGGGAATCTACCCCTAAAACCAAGAGCACACTGTATACACTGTATGTTAGCCAACATGACAATAAATTATATTTAAAAAAAATAAAAAATAAAATTATGACTGAGATTAAAAAAAAAACATTTACTTTTGCAAATTAAAAAAACAATGAAACAGACAAACGAATAGCAGCGATCCTAGAGCCTCAGAAAATGTCCACGCAAGTGAGGGGGCCCTAAAACGTAAACTTTGTTTGCTTCACATCAAATTCATCTTCCTCTGATCCTGGGCATGTTGTGAAAACTAAATGAACCCATAATACAAATAAAGTGCTGGGCACAGTGTCTGGCACGTAATGAACTTTGAAACAGGGCAGCAACCATTCTACTTTTAGTGATGTCAGTATTATTTAAGACGGTACCTCCCACAGTACGTAGGTCCCTCCTTCCTCCTTCCTCCTTCCTCCTTCCTCCTTCCTCCTTTCCTTTCCTTTCCCCTGACCGTGTTTTCACAGCTATACTCAAAAGACCAGACCTCAGAGGAGACAAGCCTTTCAAGTTGTTTTTCAGTGTGAAATCTGTTCATGATAAAATAGTAGTTTTCAGGGGTTAAATATTCCCATGCCTGAAAAGGGCAAATGTCTTTATAATCGCAGTGACCAGGAAATCAAAGTGACATCTTTCCAATCAATAGTTTTATCATTATGTTTTAAAATTGCATTTTTGCCCTAAAATTGGCATGCTATATTTAGTCACCACCACCAAGAGACATCTGCCCAATGAAGCAACCGTGCCTTTCACGAGTGATATGTCATTTATTTATTTCGGCAGCTAAGCACCTCCTGGCACAACACACAGCCACCTTTGGAAACAAAGATGGAATTCTGGGTGCCTTAAACAGAGAGGGGCTGTCTAAAATTACAGACGATGCTAATTAACTAGAACACAGAATTAGAACCTACGGTTTGGAAAATATGCAGGAAAAATAGAGTGTCTGTCAGAAACTTTACCATCGGGGAGCTGACGCTGGCTGTTTCAAGGATGCTAAATTGATGATAAGAATTCTATACCACTGTTAAATCTCAATAAACAAAGCCCCAGGTTGCGCCTGAATTATACCATGTGTTTGCTCAAAGAGCTGGTGTTTTAAGTAAATTCCCTTTCACTGATAAAAATTATTAATAAACCTAGTGAGAAAGATACTGTCTGGAAGAGGGGAGACTGAAAGGGACCATAACTTTATTTATGTTTGATGAACAAATTATTTTTTTCTGTCACAGGCACCTTAATTCAAACAAAGCAACTGCCATGAGATGTTCTTGAATTTAAAACCTGATTGAGTTGCTTAGTGTATTTTTAAAAATATCAGGAGGGGCTGAGGGAGTTACTTGGTACATGTGCTGGTGTTCTACACAAGCTCTGTTGGTGGAGGCAAGTGAAAAGGCAAAGCTTCCAGGTCTGGAGACTGGGATTTTCATCCCAGGTCCACTGCTAATTCACAGGATGAGTTTAGGCAAGTTACCGAACTGATCTGGCTAATAAGGACAATAGTAGTTCCTGCCTCCTTGGCTGAGTAACAATTATAGAAGACTGCGAATGTTAGAAGGCACTCCATAAAAAGGAAAAGTGGAAATGGCAGTAGAACATGGGGATTAGGAGCCCCTATTGTATGTGAATGAAGACCAGAGTCTGCAAGAAGTTCAGTCATTGACCAAGTGAACAGTCAAGGGCAGAGTACTTAACTTCTCTTCTTCTTCTTTTGACAGAGAGAGAGAGAGAAAGAGCATGGGGGAGGCGCAGAGAGAGAGAGAGAGAGAGAGAGAGAGAGGGAGGGAGAATCTCAAGCAGGTTCCAAGCAATCAGCACAGAGCCTGATGCAGGGCTCCATCTCACAAACCATGAGATCCTGACCTGAGCCCAAATCAAAAGTTAGATGCTCACCCCTCAACCGCTCAACGACTGAGCCACCCACGTGCCCCCATAGGCTGTTCCACTTTGCATCAGCAAAGATGGCCTGACAGCACATCTGAATTCCAAACCATAGGATGAGTGAAGGCAAGGTAAGGGGAATAAAGGCGCACCCCCTTTCTCTGAAAATACAACCTATAAATCACACCTGATACTACTGCGTCCAGGCCACAGGCTCGAACTTAGAAAGGTGACTGCTCTTGTCGTCAAGAGAAACTGGCTACAGCCCAGCTAAAATGTAGCAAGAAGGAGACAGAGAAAACTTACGTGGGTGAGATACCAAGCTGACTCTGTCACAGTGTCCAAGCTTCTTAGCAGATATGAATGGTCAATAAATCGTAGCACAGAACTTCCCATGTTCCAGGTTCCCCCTCAGTCCTGGGAAAACTGTGATGGTTGGTCACCCAAGATGCTCTATGGTGGGCTTCTGGGAGACCTCTGGAAATGAGACTTCAGGTAGGAGAACCAGCTGAACCTGCGGTGTCAAAAATAGAAGAGGCCTTGAAAATATAGGTCAAACACTCATTGTATGGTTCAAGTTGCTGTATATAAAAAAGGGAGAGGGATTTTACTTATGACTTTGCCATTCCTAAGTACAGAGGTAGGTAGAGTATTTGCAAAGGGCTGAGAAGGAGATCAGTGTCCAAACATACTTCTACCATGGGTCTGTCTTGGCATGGCCTTCCCCTCCTGCTTAACAGAAAAGTCCATTCAGTAGCTCTGCTGATGTGTTAGACCAGAAGTACCCAATAACTGGAGGGGATTTACCAGCAGGGGTGCCCTAACCTCTCCTTTTTCTTTCTTCTCTCACTTATAATTCATAGTAATTGGAACTCTCTTGGTTACAGGTGAAAGAAAGCTAACTCAAACTGGTTTCAGCAGCCAAATGGAAATACACTGGCTTATGGAACTAGATTCACAAATCAGATTCAGTCACAGCTGGATACAGGGGCTCAAATCACAGCATCAGGAACTGGATCCGTTTCCATCTCTGCTTCTATCAGAGTAAGTTTCATTCACTGGCAGATTCTTCCCCTCCTGGTGACAAAATTGTTGCTGGCAGACCAACTCCCTTGAAACCGATGGAGAGAGTTTCCCTTTTCAGTAGTTCTAATAAAATTCCCAGAATTGTGTTAGGCCAGTCTGACTTGCTCATCATTGTGATCAAAGAGGGGAACATGCGGAGTGGACAACATGACTTGTGTGTTCATGCCTGGAGTGAGAGACTGTGAGGTCAGCCCCACATGAGATACATGGGCTGGGTGGGAGTAGAGAGGGGTGGTTTCCCAGATAAAAATATAGATGTTAAAGACAGAGGAAGGGAATACAGACACTCAGTAAGCAAACAACAGATGTCCATAACATCTCCTAAATTCCCTTTCTTTTCTTTCCTCTCTCTTCCTTCTCCTTCCCACATTCTCTTTCTTCCATCCCTCTTCTCTTTGTTTCTCTCTCTCTCTCTGTGTGTCTTTCCCTGTGTCTCTGTCTGTATTTTTCTCAGTGTGATTGCCATTAAGCAAGATGCAAAGGTGAACTTCTTGCGACCCCTGACTTCAAGCAACTCTCAGGTTCAAGAAGAAAAAGGGACAATTAGGTAACAAACTGTAATAAAATGTGATATGCTTGGGGAATGCACTCATGCATACATCTCTGAATAAATAAATAAATAACACACGCATGAATGAGATGGTATAACACAGAATTATGCAACATTAGGCGCACAAATAAAGGAGGGGTTAATTTAATCTGGATCAAGTGAAAACTCAGAGAAATGATCACAGAGAAGACATTTCATCTGACTGTGAAGGCTAAGGAGCAGTCTGTAATATGTTTTCAGCAGAAAGAGACCCCTATGCAATCATAATTATGGTCCTGTCAGTTTCACACCACCTTCAAAGTTCCTCATGGAATCTAAAGTAAATCCAATCATCAAAAATCAGGAAATTTGGACAGACAGAGCCTGTCACTAAATTTAACCTTGTGTAAGTCATTTATCATCTCGTGTCAGCAGTTTTTAATCATTTGTAAACAAGCAGATGGAACTATTTCTGGGGCTCCTTGCAGCTCTGAAAACAAGCAATTTGTCTCTCAAAAACACTGGAGACCACTGGCTTATAGAGTGAATGGAAGGGTCTCTGATGTTGAGTTACATGTGCAGATGTCTGAATCAGCTAGTCAATGCTATAGGTACCAAGGAGAAGAGGCAATGAGATTTCCCTAAGCTGAATCTGGGTCATTTTATCACATTATCTCAACTCATCCTGAAAGTGTAGCAACTGAAGGCAACTACAGGGCCACTTGGAGATTTCTATGACAGGATGAATCTGTTCTGTGTGTCTGACCATTGAAAGATCATCTTGGAAAGTCCTTTTTGTAGCTTTTCCCCCAGTGAGTTAAGTTTTGCTTTCTCATGGCTGAGATATCACACTTGGCCAACAAATGAGATAAAATTGGGTGTCCTAAAATATGTTTACAGTTTTAAATGATCACCAGGTTCTATTTTCACTTCTTAATTTCCTTAAATAGGAGGAAAACAAACCCTATACCACCTCTCAGTGCTGCGATCTTATATTCAAAAGTCCTGTTGAGAGACCAGCATGACCCATTAAGCCCTGACTTTCCAACCACAGAAATTACTACCTCGACCTAATGATTACAATTTGTTATTGGTGCACAGCCCCAGCAGATGAGTAAGTTCTAGCATCCAGGGAGAAAATGGACTTGAAAGCAGGATGGAGTAGGAGTTCACAAATGCCCACACAGCATTCCTTGAAACAAGGGCTATAAATTCCCTGGGGACATTATTAGCCTCATTTTCAACACAAGGAAATAAGCAAGGAGACGTCAAATGATGCCTTCATCGCACATCTAGGAAGTGAACATGTAAATTAGAGGTAGGGGCTCAAATCACATTCATTCATTCATTCATTCATTCATTCATTTCTACAGCGTCCTTTTCATTGCTCTTTGCCAAACTGATTTTCAAAAGGGAAGCCAACACACCTACCAAAACAGCTCGTATGGAAAAGACAGAAAATACTAGTGGCAGAAATGAGGAACAAGTAGAGGTCTCACATGCAACAGGAGTGTTAAGTGGCACAACAGCCTTGAAAAACTGTTTGGCATTGTCTACTAAAGCCACACATCCTCTAAGAGCCACCCATCCCATTGCCAAGAGTAATGTGTGCCTCTGTCCACCCAAAGACACATTCAGGAGAGTCTAGCACTCTTCGTGACATTCCCAAACTGCAGGTGACATGAACACCCATCACCGAGAGAACAGCTACACAAACCATGGTGTATTCCCAGGGTGGGATGTCATACATAAAGGGCTGCTAGACATGTGACAACATGGGTGGATTATACAAATCGAATATTGATCAAAGTGAGCCAGACACAGATGAGTACATGTAGGAGATTATGTAAAATTGAACAACAGGCAAAACTAACCCATAGCACTCGAAATCAGAACAGCACATCTTCTCGGGGAATAGTGACTAGAAGAAGGTATGAGGGGGAGTCATGTTCTTGGGTCCAGGTGATGTTCTGTTTCTTGATCTGGGGCTGGTTCCATCACTGTGATCAGTTTGTGAAAACTCACGGCCCTGCCCTCTTATGACCTATGCACCCTTGTGTATATATATTATATACACATACATATACATAATATATATATGATGTACACGTGAATAAAATCTCCAAAGATAGAAAAATAATAATAATAAAGCAAATTCACACCAGGTTAAGAGATGAGCTAAATGCAGGCAGAAATATATACAAATGATAGCAACAGGGCCTGGCACTTCATCATAGGCTCACTTAGAGTCCTTGCACTTTTATTCATTAGTTATTTGAGTCTTTCAATCTCACAAAGTGAATACAGTTGTCACCCCCTCCTTAGAAGGTAAAACAAGACTGGAAAGCTTAATTGCCTAACCCTGACCATACAGCTGACAAGCAAGAGAGCAGGTACTCAAACCAAAGCAGCCCACCTCCAGGGTCCACCTCTTAACCATCGCGTGACGTCATATCTCATGATGGTAGGACCTGGGACACCCAGGAACACTTTGACTCATTGAGTTTAGTCCCCTGAAACCTGGAAACCACAGGAATTGGGAGAAACTCCCTTAGGTTAGCTCTGGAAGAAAAGAAAATGTTTAAATCCAAATCCAATATCGAGTACGTTGGAGAAAGGCTGTTTATCAAAAATTTCGGGCAGCCATGGAGAATGTCACTAGGGCTATAACTTCATGCTTGCCTAAGGCTCCCTTTGAATAAATCACCGCTTGAATCATTCTGTAGCAACTGGAGAAGATGGGGATGGAAGCAGTCATTTCAGGAGGTTAGAGGACAGTGCAGGATTCATGACAATGTGTTGAAAGATGGTTGGCACCCAAAGGAGGGAATGATACATGTTTCACGTTTTATGGCATGTTTTGTCATGGGGGGAATTCAGAGGTGGAGGCACTTATAAAGTGAAACGGAAGCCAACTTTCTCTACTTGCCACTTGTGTTATTCGGGAGGTTTCTTGCGGGAAAAAAGAGAACTGGAGACTGATTCTGTCCACGAAAGGACAAGAGCGTTACTCCGAAGAACTGGATGGGAACTAGGAAGTAGTCAGAATCGGGGGCAAAGCTACTTCCTCCGTTTTCTCCAGTCCTAGCGTCTTGGTTTCCTTCTGCAAGTCTTGTCTGTTGGTCTCTTTCAACCTGTTCACATCACCACATCCCTGTTCCTAAACCAGAGGGAGCTTCAGTGAATGGCATGGTCATGGGCATCACACACATGGGACAGACCTCACCCTCACAGGTTATTTCAGGAGTCACCATCTGCAAAGTCAACCAGTGCAGGGTGCTGGGAGGATGCAGGGGCACCCCAGCTCAAGGAACACCCCATTGCAGCTTCCCTGGAGACTACGGGCAGATTAATTCCTAAGAGCAGAGAGAGGAGGGTTTGGTGGGTTGCCCTATTGACATGGTAATTACGACTTATTTATCAAACTCTATTTATTTATCAAACACTGTCCAACCTTTAGGAAGGTTTATACCAAATACAGAAGCCCCATCTGGTGTTTTTCTTGCTGCAACCAGGAGGCTCTCACTGTCATTCTTCCTCCCTTCCTTCTTTAAACCCTTCCTTCTTTTCTTCCTTTACTCATCCATTCAACAGATACCTGATATGTTTTGGAGTGGCGACCCTAGCCTAAAACTAAATTATATTTATCTCTGAGACTATGCCTTGTCTAGGCATGTCTGATTTGCTCTTACACACACACCATATATATATATATATATATATATATATATATATATATATATATATATATATTTTAGCAATGATCCTTCAAGAAAAGAAGTAGAAAGAGGTGTTCCAGTTTTTTATTGCCACGTAACACAACAGATCCAAACTTAGTGGCAAAACGGCACAGCCATTTTAATATGCTCACGACTGCGGGTCAAAAATTTGAAAGCACATGAAAGGATAGTTTGTCCTTCCTTGTATGTCCATGTTCCACAGTGTCTGGTATAATCTGTCTAGACATGGCAGGAATGGCTCAACTGGGGATGTATGTGGGGCCTAAATTCTTCACCACGGGGCACCTGCTGAAACTGGAATGTTCCAGATGAGTACCTCACAAGCCGGGTGCTTGGGATGAGATGGCTGAGACATTTGGGGGTTACTGGCAGTTCCTTTCCTCCATATGACCAGCTTGGGCTTCCTCTCAATAGGGTGGTCCTCAAGATATTCAACCTAGTTAAATGATAGCTGACTTCCCCTGGAGCAAGTGTTCAAGGTAGAAGTTGCTGAGAAGGAAAGCTGGCAAAAGCAGATTAAAAAAAGAGGGGGGGGGCAGCCAGATGCTTTTGGCTTCTGTAATCTTGCTTGCCTCTTGCATGAGCCAACTGCCTGCATAGCACAACCAATAGTAACCCTCCCAACCCCACCCTGCCCTGTGTAGCCAATAGAACGTTTCCAAGTACCCAGAAGCTAGCCAAGCATAAAAGAAGGCCCACACCAGGACTCGGGGCTCAACTTTTGGAGGTGACACTGCTGGGCCAGCACCAGTGCAAACTAAACAGTCTTTTCTGATTCCCTGAGTGAGTGTCACTTGTCTCTTCCTGGGCACTGAGTATTTGCTATAACACTGCAAACCCTCCTTGAACCTAGCTTTGGAAGTCATGCATTATTTCTGGTATGTTCTATTAGTTACACAGGGCCAGCCCAGATTCACTGTGGGAGACTATTTAAAGGCATGGATATGAGAAAGTGAGGTTCTTGGGGGTAAGGCATCTTTGGAGGCCTACTATCACAGTAGAAATGAAGTACATAACAAAGAGTCAGCTTGGATCCCCCAACCAGCCCCAGAGACTCCTGTTTGAGCTCTGGAGAACTGCAGGAGGGGGTGGATGATACTATTTACCTTCTGCATGACCCCACAGACATACAATATGGCTCTAGCATCTTAAGTCCTGCAAGTCTCAAACCAACCTTAAGAACACAGGAGACAGGGGCGCCTGGGTGGCGCAGTCAGTTAAGCGTCCGACTTCAGCCAGGTCACGATCTCGCGGTCCGGGAGTTCGAGCCCCGCGTCGGGCTCTGGGCTGATGGCTCAGAGCCTGGAGCCTGTTTCCGATTCTGTGTCTCCCTCTCTCTCTGCCCCTCCCCCGTTCATGCTCTGTCTCTCTCTGTCCCAAAAATAAATAAACGTTGAAAAAAAATTAAAAAAAAAAAAAAGAACACAGGAGACAGTACACTTGGCATGGTTCCACTGAGACATCTGCCCAACCCAAGAGGCAGAATCCACAGCAAAGGGCAGAGCCAAAGAGAAGGAACACATTGCATACCACACAGCATTCTGCCGACAGCCTGGTTAATGAGCACAAATGAGACCAGCCTTGGGAGATTCCCAGATATACGCGAGGGGGCTTGGTGGCTCTTTCTGAGTAGTCAAAGAAAAACTAGAGAAATGTGGATCTTCAATCTTCTATAAGCCCATGTGTACAAGTTGGATCATGAAGACACAAATTACATTTGATAACAGTTTTAGTTCAAGCTTTGTACTTAATGACCTCACCCTCAGGGGTTTAGCTTCTAATTGGGAAAATAAAATTAATATACATTAAATAATGGCATAAGGCAACATAAAAGCTGTCACCAGGGAACCACAAATAAATGGCTCATGCATTAAGTTTTATAGGAATAACCTCAGAGGAAGAGGCATTCTGAGAGCCTGAAAGAAGTGAAGGGCTCCAGGAAGAGGAAAATTTGATCTGTGCCTTGGAAGTTAGTAAATTTAATTAGGCAGGGAAGAAGCAGAGGGTGGAAGAAATCTCAAAGTTAGAAATGTTTCTGAATGACTTTTGGCCCGAGATACAATTATTTTCTCCTAAACATTTAAAATTTTTAAACTCTAGCCATTTTTAGTGTGTAAGGCATGGAACTCAGGAGTTTAAAGATTAATGAGAAGACTGAATGTGGTTATAGGAAGGGATTCAGTAACCAAAAGGAGAGGAAGCATTTGAGAGTGGTTATTTACTTTATATCTCTTTTTTTACTTGAAAAAAAAAAAATCTAGACCAGGAATTGGCCAGAGTAAATAGCCTTTGCTGCAGCTACCCAAGTCTGCTTTTGAAGCACAAGATAAGCCATAGACTATCCCATAAACAAATGGTCATCACTGTGTTCCAATAAAACCACTTCCAATAAAACCAAGGGGCAGGCTGGATCTGGCCCACTAGGCAGAGCTGTTAACCTCTGTTCTGTTTTATCCTGTGAATGTTTACTGAAAACCGCACTATCCCTACCACTGTTGATAAGAACGTGATGCAAAACTCAGTCAACAGGTGGTGACTCTAGGTCCATTGTGTGCTTTTCACCATGGGTCATGTGGGATATTTAGCTAAGCAGGGAGAGGTGACGCTCCCCTCACGGAGCCTAGGAGGGAAGCCTGGAGGTGAGGAGGAAACATGCCACAGGATCTAAGCTAATCTTAGGGGATGAAGGAGTCCGAAATGACTTCCCCTGAAGAAGTGACATTTTACCTGAGCCTGGAAGCAGCTTGTGTTAGCACAGATCATTTGTGGAAGAAGCGATGTTAAGGAGTGTAGAAATACTCCATGTAGGAGAAAGAGCTGTTCCAGATGCACCGAAATAAGACAAAGGGTGTTTCACTAGAGAAACCAATAAAAGTATGGCCACAATGGAAAGAGAGAGGGATGGGGGGAAAGATGGGATTGGAGATCTCAAGAAACTGGAATTACCCCAAGAAATGCACTGGTGTGGTGAACTGTCCCTGACCCCCACCCCCATGCTCATTTCCTCTCCAGCATCAGGATGTATCATAGTCAGCCTTGTCTGGGAACAACTGAGGTCCTGCAGATGACAAACACTGTGAAATCGTCTCAGACAGACACTGAGTCTGCTCACAAGATGGTGTTATGGCTACTCCAAGCCAACAAGCTCAGATTTGCTTCAGGGAAAAGCAGTGATCCACTCTCTATTCTTCCCACACACCAGGCGAGGACAGAGTCTGTTTCCACACCATTTTCAATGCTGATTAAACTGGCACCAATTAATGCAAACCTAGAGAGCATTTGGAAGTGAACCTTTCCCTTCCGAGATGACATATATTTGGTTGGAGCTCAACATTCACGGACTGTGCCAGGTGATGCTCTTTCTGAACTCCACACAATTCTGATGTGCCATCCTTGGGCTCCGTGAACTTTGTCCAATGAACACAGTAAACATTCAGTACATTTTAATTTATATTATCTTGGGGTATGTCAAAGGACCCAGGGCAATGTGTGCCATGCAGTGTGTATGAGCAAATAGTTCTCTTCCCTTTCTTCCAGCCCATTCTACTACACAACTCTTGCCTGAAATCTCATAAAATCTCTCGGGTCATGTTTCCACTTCGTCAGTTGCCTTGGGGCATCTGCATAAACAAATCCCAGGTTGGAGCAGATCCTTTCCAGTCACACTGAAAGAAATGTCTGATCGGCAGGAGGCAGGGTAAAAAAACGAAATGCCTGACAAGCATAGGAATGCCCATGTGGGGTCCCAACTTTCACGTGGGGTTTTTTTGCTCACTCTATTTTCTAACAGGACTGAATCTGCAGAGCCAGGTCTGAGCTGGTGTTGCTTGGTTGGGCTTTCTGTGGAGGCCATGGGAAAGGGTCCCCAGGAGAGGGTACTCGTCAAGGACCCAGTCCCACCCACTAGTAAAATGTGGCCTTTGATGTCACACTCAAATGCATTGTGCACATGTTCCCCTAGAACCATCACTGAGGTACAGGGAACCTCCAAATTTGGGGGGGTGCATATAACATATATCCTCAGGCGAAAGCACAATGCAAGGGGCACATGTGTGTTACTCCCCACCAGAAGAGTCAGGTGGGTGAGTGAGTGAGTGAGTGAGTGAGTGAGTGAATGAATGAATGAATGAATGAATAAATAAATAAATAAATAAATAAATAAATAAATAAAATGGGGTTTCTTAATGTTGTGAATATTCCAGTAGACTGGAGAAAACCACCTTGGAAACAGTTGATATAGGACAACTGGATTGCAGAGTGAAGTTTGAATTCTCACCCTGTAACTTCCACTATCTGTCCAGGGTTCTTAGCACGATCATTTCATGGGTCCCGTGTCTCTGTTTCCTCATCTGTCTGGTGAGGGTCTCACTACAGATGATCAGGAAGCTTCCTGCCAGCTCTAAAATCAAATGTTCTTATGGTAACTCTGGAGTAAGAGGATGGTGTCCAGGACTTGAAGTTGGCGAGTGTGGGCTCTTATCCTAACTTACTGTGAATCTGTTGTGTGGCCTTGAGTAAATAATTTAGTCTCTCCAGAACCAGTTCTCTTACCCCTGAAATGAGAGGCCTCCATCAAGTCCAAGATATTGCTCTGAGTATCTTCTCTGAACAGCATCCATGAGCTGACGGGGCTCAGATATTCAAATGTTTGCCTGAGGCGAACGAGGCTTTGATCTGCCAGGCAGTGCGGAAATTTTTGTGTACTCACTCTGCAGAGACACCACCAGGCTCTGTCCACCTGACATCTGTCTGGTGTTTACCTGCACATTGTTTTCTTTATTTTTGTCTTGTTACAAAAGTGAGACATATTCAAAGGGAGAGAAAAGCAAAGGGAAGAAATAACCCCATACAATCTACCCTTCCCCCAAAGATACTCATTGTTAAATTGTGTTTTATATCCTCCAGATCTGTTTTCAGCATCTCCAAGAGAGACTCAGCATTTGCCCAAATCATCTCTAAGTTCTTCAGCTTTGTGGCACCAGCCTTTCATTTAATACTCAAAACAAGCTATTTCCCCTGTGTTGGTTCTACACAACAAGTTATCATAGGCACTGAAAACAAAGTCCATGCATGGTATGGCTGAGTTGTCTGCTCAGGGTCTCATGAGGCTGAAACAAGGTGTTGGCTTAGCTGTGTTCCACTGTGGAGGCTCTGTGTATGAAGTGACTTCCAAGCTCAGACTGTTGGCTGAATTCAGTTCCTTGCAACCATAAGATTGCCATGTTTGTTTCCTTGCCTTGCAGCCAAGGGCTGCTCCCAGAGCCAAGAGGCCACCTCCATTCCTCACCACCTGTCTCCCCATCTTTAAGCCAGTAAGGGCACACTGAGTCCTTCTCCTGTTTTGACTCTCTTTACGGAAAGAGCCCTGTCTTTTTTCAAGACTCACCTGATTAGGTCAGGCTTACCCAGATGCTCTCTCATTTGATGAACTTGAAGTCAAGTGATGAGTGACCTAATCATGTAACCATATACACGAGGCCCACCCACTCTCAAATGGAAGGGATTATATAGAGCATTTATGGGGTAGGAGGGTAGGAATCTGGGGGGGGGGGCATGTTAGAATCTTGCCTATCACATAACCCCATTCTGTGTAACTGCAAGAGATCCACCCCTTTCCTGAGTACTTCACTAATAAGCAGTCTGTCCCAGGGCTCAGCACATAGCTGGCACTCAATAACTTGTACAAAGTGAATCCAAGTGTTCCAGAATTCAATCACTTCATTGTTGCCAGTCCCTTCTCATTTACTACTCCAGTGTTGCCTTGGTTTTGGTCACCTCTGGCCACATCACTGGCTTCCATGCTTTTCTGCATTGTCTTTTCTGAATCAGTGCCAAAGACTTCAGCCTTCTTCCAAGGCAACAGTAACAGAAGCCAATGGGGACGATGACAAAACTAGAAATAATGAATCACACAACACTTCATAACAGACATCATTACTCCTTTAGTCCCAGTCACATTCTGTCAAAAGAAGTCCCTAACTGGTCTTGGCTTAGGCCAGGGTGGTGGTATATAAGAAAAACATTTGGCTCTTGTCCCCAGTTCCCAGCATTTATCTCCTAAAACCCTTGGAATTGCCTGAGAGACAGGAGTGTCTTTTGTTATTCATAAGGAGCCCTCCCACCTTTTTTGTTAAAGTTTATTTATCTACTTTGAGAGAGAGAGAGAGAGAGAGAGAGAGAGAGAGAGAGAGAAAATAGAATGAGTGGGGAAGGGGCACAGAGAAGGGGAGAGAGAGAGAATCTCAAGCAGGCTCTGTGATGTTAGTGCAGAGCCTGACCAGTGGCTCAATCTCACAAACCGTGACATCATGACCCGAATCAAAATCAAGAGTCAGATGCTTAACCAACTGAGCCACCCAGGCACCCCTAAGGAGCCCCTTCTGAGCACACCAGAGTTTATGCTAATGAGACCAGGGTGGGGCCTCTGAGAGCCTCTGTCTACTAGAAAGATCAAGTGATTACAGGACTGGAACTTTCAACCCCACCCATAACCCTCAGGGAAGCAAAAAGGGAAGGAAGTGCCAGGTTAAGCTCTATAAAAATTCTTGAGGGGCACCTGGGTGTCTCAGTTGGCTAAGCCGCTGACTTCAGCCCACGTCTGGGCTCATGGGTTTAAGCCCCACGTTGGGTTCTGTGTTGACAGCTCAGAGCCCAGAGCCTGCTTTGGATTCTCTGTCTCCTCTTTCATTGCCCCTCCCCTGCTTGCACTCTGGCTCTGTCTCTCAAAACTGAGTAACGTTAAAAAAAAAAAGGTAACAAAACCTCTTGAGCAAGATTTGGTGAGCTTCCATGTTGGTGACTACATCCACGTGCCAGGAGGGCGGAGCACCCTAATGCTACCCATGGGGACAGAAACTCTGGCATGTGGGACCCTTCTGGACCTCACCTTTATCTATCTCTTCACCTGATGGTTCACTTGTATCCCTTACCATATCACTTGTAATAAACCGGTAAATGCAAGGACACTAGTCCCATCCCTTATTCATGGTTTGGAAGGAAAGGATCCTTCCGCCATCTTGTCAGGTTGGTACTAACCCAGCGCTACACCACAGTGTGTACCTCATCTGCCTCATTTCATCCCATCATAAAGGCATTTTTTTAAGGGTTTTCTTTTTGAGAGAGCGAGTGTGAGCAGGGGAGGGGCAGAGAGAGGGAGACAGAGGATCCAAAGCAGGCTCTGTGCTGACAGCAGAAAGCCCAATGTGGGGCTTGAACTCACGAACCATGAGATCGTGACCTGCACTGAAATTGGACAGTCAGCTGACTGAGTCACCCAGGCGCCCCTGTCAGGAAGGCATTTTATTATCTCACATCATCAGCCCAAGAAGGGTGAGCACAGTACAGTAAGATATTATAATTGTTCTGTTTTATCACTAGCTATTGTTATTCATCTCTGACGGTGCCTAGTTTGTAAATTAAACTTTCTCATAGGTGTGTATATGTAGGAAAAGCACAGTATACATAGGGTTTGGTACTATCTGCAGTTTCAGGCATTCCAGTTTTAGACCATATCCTCTGCAGAAAGAAGGCGACAGTGCAGTCTCTGATTTCCAGGGGCAAATTAATCAAACCCAAGGTGGGGAGTCATGGGAATCTCCAATTGGTAGCTAGTTGGTCAAAAGCAGAAACAAAAACTCGGGTTTGAGACTGGCATCGGAAGCCGGGGGGAGGGGGGCGCAGCTCATGGGACTGGGCCCTTCACCTGTGCAATCCAACCCTCCAAGTAGTTAGTGTCAGAAATGAGTTAAATTGTAGGACACATAGCTGGTGCCACAGAATCGTTTCACGTGTGGACAACCCACACATCTGGTATCAGTGTTGTCTCAGAGTAGTGAGGGTGAAGGAGATACATGGGAGGAGTGAGGTTTTCCTTCTTAAGAGCTTGGCAAACTTCCCTAAAGTGCCAGGTAGTAAACATTCTAGACTTGGCAGGCCATCAGGTCACCCACTGCAGCGCTTTCTCTTGAATACTGTAATGAGAAAGCGGTCACAGACGATGTGCAAACAAAGACATGTGGCAGCGTCACAATTAAAATGCATTTATACAATCAGATGTGGGCCAGAATTAGCCTTTGGGTCACTGCTTGGAGTCTTCTGCCTTAGATCCTGGAGGCTGTGAGGCTGTGACCGCTGTCTTGGAACTGAGTCTCTCCTTTATCCTTCCGGGTTGAAGGAAACTCCTATCTCAGGCAACCATTAGCAAGTAAAAACTTCATGACAATCACATAAACTCTGTTCCAAGAGAACCACTCATTTGCATCAACATGAAAAACAGTTTTGGCTTTCTCTTGTCCTGATTTCCATTCTGGATCAGCATTACCTTGGAAAAACCAATTTGAGCATCTCTGCTGCTGTTGATTTCCTCATTTGTTTTCTCCCAATGAAGAATTCTTAAGCAACCTGAAGACCTCGAAGAAACAATGAAATTAGAGCTGTTTTTGTTGTACTGCTGATTCTGTAGCTGTAGACGGAGTTCTCAGGCACAGTTCAAGGTTAAGTGACTTCTTCCTCTCTCCCTATAGCCCTTCTGTCAGAAGGACTAAGGGCCGGGAAACGGATAACAGAAAAATTATCTCCACTTTCCCATCTCAACATCGACGTCGCTGTTTTCTTTCTTTCTTCCCCCCTTCCTGTTATAATAGGAACTTCACAGTTCAAGGGGTTCTGTAGAGTATTTGGCAGAAAATGCAGTTTGAGCTGCAACTTGCTATAAGAATAACAGCGACCATTTATTGGGAGCCTACTACACGCCAGTCCTTTGCCAAGCGTTTTTTGTGCATTAGTTCTTCGAGAGAGGCACTATTCTTTCCTCCATTTCTTGCAAGGGAAGCAGTGGTGGCAAGAGGTTAACCAGCCCCCCTAGGTTCACAGAGCCAGAAAGCAGCAGAGTCCATTCTGAACAAAGGTCTCTCTGACTCCAAAGCCATTTCCCCCAGCCATTAGAGCAAGGAGCCTCTACATCTAGGACACCCCCCATATTGTCTGTGCACCTTCCCTCTGCCCCCATCGTGATGAAAGGAAATGACCTCTCTTCTAAAGGGCGCCATAGAGATTATCGACATTTTTTTAAGGCCAACCCCACATAATAAAGTACTTCCATTGATGTTCTAGTAAATAAGTTCAAGACAAGCTAGAGGGCTTAATTTCACACAAAACAATACATTAGGTGGAAGCAAGTGCCACAGAGCTAACTTGATCAAGTGTCTACACCTGTGGGATCTTCCAGAACACATCCAAATGTAACACTGCAGTTGAATGGCTGCACACAGATAATGTAGCATTGACATCATCTCTACTTGACTGCGTGCTTTGTGAATAGTGTGAACAGTGCTGGAGCACTTCCTGCCTGTCAGGTATCCCCAAGCATTCTACTTACACAACCATATTGAATTCTCTACATCAGTCAGGACAGTCTAGGCTCTGCCATGGAAACAGGAGACTCCAAAGTCTCAGAGGATTCTAACCAGAGGTTTAGTTCTTGCTCGTGTGCCATCTCAGTTACAAGCAGCCAGAGACTGCTTCTCTGAGAGCACGCACTACCTGGAACCGTCCTGGTTGGTATCTGGAACATCCTCGGTCGGCATCACACAGGGAGACAAACAGGGGATCATTCTAGAACAACTTGTACTCACAACTTGAAAAAACACTGAAGGCACAAACCCACTCAGTAATGAGTCAAAGGCCTCATTTTTGATAGAAGTATAGCATTTCTGGGGCTCTACGGAGTGCTGGGCATACCACACTATAGGTGTTTTATAAATATTTATTGAATATCGAATGGTTTCCAGGAGAAGTGTACATGAGGTTC
Organism: Lynx canadensis; assembly: GCF_007474595.2. Lineage (NCBI taxonomy): Eukaryota > Metazoa > Chordata > Mammalia > Carnivora > Felidae > Lynx > Lynx canadensis. The sequence goes on from NC_044318.1 coordinate 11,376,844, forward strand.
AGAGTCTGCCCTGAGGACACAATAGGAAGAACTGCTAGAAGTCTAGGGATAAAGGGAGCCCTGCAAAGAATTTTCTAGATTGAGTTTGTCACTGAGGACACAGAACACCAACATGCTGGCAAACAGCCAAGACGACAAGAAAGACGAAACGCTAGCGCAAACTGTGTGGGTCAAGGTTTAACTAGTCTCGCAGTGAATGGGGCTGCCATATGGAATTGTTTTTATTTGCTGTGGGTAATTTTCTGTGGAAAGGCATCCTCCTAACCCAGCATAATGAAGCCGATTATTCGTGCTTAGAATCAGCAGCAAGAAAAAAAAAAAGAGAGAGAGAAAGAAATGCAATCATAGAAACACTTTTATGAGTGAGGTATAGCCTTAGCTGGATTCCATCAGTGGGGACCATCTTGGATGGACCACCAAGGAGATGACAAGGGCTGGATTGTCAAGTGCACTGACCAAGAGCTGAAACCAGATGAGAGGGTTTCTTATCCCAAATACACACACTGAGTGGAGAGTGAAGTCTTCTTAGAGGACCCTGGTGATCTCCAATCTTAAAGACAGATGTAAACAGTTCCTGGTTGGATAGCTTCCTGATGGTCACTCAGACTCCTGAGAGTGGGCCATTCATTTCATGTCCAAATGAATGCTGACCCCTAAGAAGACACTTCTGAGATCTGAAAATTGGATAGAGGATGCTCGCGGAAGAGAACTGACTGTATTAATGGACTTGTATGTTGGGCTGGATGGATCTTGGCTGGCATCCTAAGGGTAATGGTGAAGATTCCTTACAAGGGGACACTTGAATTACAGAAAGATCCCTGGGCAGATGGGTGGAGAATGGATGGAAAGACAGGGTATTAGTCTTACAGTGGCCCCAGTGCTTGAAGTTGCGTGTGAGAGGCCAGCTGAGCAATGAAAGATGAAACATCAATTTTGGCTGTAGGGATGCGCATACAGAGGAGGGGAGCTGTATTTGCTTGCTAGGGCTGCCGTAACCAAGGACAACACTGGGTGATTTAAACAACAGAAAGGTACTATCTCACAATTTCTGGAGGCTAGAATTCTGAGGCCAAGGAGGGAGCAGGGCTGGCTCTTACGGAGGGCCGTGAGGGATAGATCTCTTCTGTGCCTCTCTCCCAGCTCCTGCTGGTTTGCAGCTCATCTTTGCTACTCTTTGGCTTGTGCCACATCATCCCAACCTCTGCTTTTATCTTAACAGCGCATTTTCTCTGTGTCTCTTCACATGGTCTCTCCTCTGGGCATGTCTATGTGTCCAAACTTCCTCTTTTTACAAGGACACCAGTGATACTGGATTAGACCCTCCCACCACCACCCTACTCCTGCATCACTGTATCTCAACTAATTACATCTGCAAAGACCTTATTTCCCAACAAGGACTCATTCTGAGGTACTGGGGTTAGAACTTCAACATACAAATTGGGGGGGGGGCACACAACAACCCATTTCAAATGTATTTTGGAATTTCAATTAAAATGACTTGGTGATCGATTTTAGTATTTATGCATCAACATAGCTGTCAGTTGATGGAAATATTAGCATACGAGGGGAGCATCTGCAATTTAGCAAGGGGTCAACTTAAGTGCCAGTGTCCTTTTTGGAAGCTGAATTATGTCACCTGGCCAAAATTCATATGTTGAAGCCCTAGTGCCTGGTGTGTCAGAAGGTGACTATATTTGGCCTTTAAAGAGAAAATTAAGGTTAAATAAGGTCACTAGGGTGGGGCCTAATCCAATGCACTTGGCATCCTTTTAAGAACAAGTGGTGGAGGAGCACTTGGGTGGCTCAGTCGGATAAGCATCCGACTGCAGCTCAGGTTATGATCTCACCATCTGTGAGTTCGAGCCCTATGTCGGGCTCTGTCTCTCTTGCTTTCAAAAATAAATAAAGCATAAAAATTTTTTTTAATAAAAAAAGAACAAGTGATGGATGTGTGAAATACTTTGACTGTGCTGGTCATTTCGCATGTCTTCATATATCAAAACATGATGTTGTGAACCCTAAATATATACCATGTTTATGTGCGAAGTATACCTTGATAAAGACGGACAAACTAAGAAAATAAAACAGAATTGGAGATTAGGACACACATAAACACAGAAGCAGCATGGTGTGAGGACACAACGAGAAGACATCCATCTATAAACCAAGGAGAGAGGTCTCAGAAGAAATAACCCTGCAGACACTTTGATCCCAGACTTCCAGCTTCTGGAACTGCAAGAACATAAATGTGTGTTGTTTGTGCCACTTTGCTATGGCAGTACGAGTAGGCTAACACAGTCCTCATTAATCTAATGATCATTTATGGTATTGTGCTTGACTAGTGCAGGAGATAGATCCTTGGGACTGGGGAACATTGAGTCTTTCCAGGTAACTGGATTCTTATCTGTCAAGACACAAGATTAGTGTTGCCTGTTAGGGATCATTGGTTTGCAAACTCCAGCAGGTCTAAAGCTCAGAGGAAGAAGCATTTGTAGGCATCCCACTTGAACAAGCCCTGGAATCCTAAGTGCCGCCATGTTGTTTGCCTCTGGCAACTACTGCCATTTGAATTTTTAGACATCATGTTTGCTCAGTGAGTAAAAAATGCATTTTATCCATCACTGAAAGGGGAAAGGTGTTGAATGAAAGAGAGGACAAGAATGAGAAAGAGAAAAGCAAAGGGAAGAAGGGAAAAGGGAGAAGAGGAAAGTGGATAGAGTATGAGACAGAAGAGCTAATGTATCTGTGGCTGGTGTCTCAGCCTCCAACGACATTGGAGGCTGGATCATTCCACACTGTTGGGGGCTGGCCTGTGCACTGTAGGATGTTTCATAGCATCCCTGGCCCCCACCTACTTGACGCCAGTAGCACGGACCCCCTCACCGCCAGGTATGACTAGCAAAAATGTCCCTGGACCTTGTCAAATGTCCCCTGGTAGGCACCATCTATGCTATGGTCTACAGTATGATTTCTCATAAAATATGTGAGCAATCCTTTACATTTTTTGGAATAAAGGGCAGAGGTGAAGAAACATAAAAACACATAAAGACAGGAAGACAGGGACATAGGCATGGGCCCTGCAGAGTCCCACACTTTGGGGGTCTTAGCTTGCAAGGATGTGGCAGATGTGACGAGGGTCTCAGCATGTGCTGTGCTGTATTTATCAGGCACAATTACAGCTGCGACTTATGCTTCACGCTTCAGATGGTGGGTTCCGTTTACACGTAACAGTGATATCACACTTCTACCAAAACACTGTCCTCCCGGCTTGGAACACCACTTGATGGTCCAAACCAAACACAGTCAGAGGTAGGGGTTTGACTTCATTTTCTTAATTGGCTCGAGGGCATCCTACTTTTTGATATCATACTTTTCCTTGGCTAAAAGGTAGTAAAGGGTATATCAGGTCTTTATCTCTAATTGTTTTAATGACATCAGTGGGAATCTAGGAGGCAGCATTATTATTCACAGCTAAAAGCGAGGTGTGTTCCTTTGGGTGGGTTACTTTCTGAGTCTTCATTTTCTCCTTCGCAAATGGGATAAAAATAGTATCTCAAAGGGTTTGCTGTGAGGATAGAGATAGTAAGAAAAGTGCTTCGTACAGGCCCTTTTTACCAACAAAGGGTGACCAGAAAGATAAAGGAACTAGATATTAAGTTATATGAGGAGTAATTAAAAGATGTTTCTTTTGACAAGAGGGGGCATAAGGGCTGTCTTCAAGCAGCTGATGGGATTCTATGAAAAGGAAAGGATTTTTCCAAAACACAGAACTAGGGACAAGAGAGGCATATTTAGGTTCAAGAAGTTTTCCAACAACTGTATCCACATGGCTAACTACTGGAGAAGGAGGAAGGTTTTCCTCATGAGAAATGATTGAGCAGAGGCTGTTTGGGAAACCTCTTCAGCTGGATAAGAGAAAATTTCTACACATCTATCAACACCCAGCCTACCTGAGGAAGGCTGCCCAGATCATCTTGATGGCCCAGCCTGAACTGAGTATCTTGAACTTGACTTCCCAAGATTTTATAGTAGTTACTTGTTTACCTGCCTCTTTCCACACCTACATGGTGATTTTACAGTAATTACCTCTTCACCTGCCTCTTTCCACATCTACACAGGGAACTTCTCCAGGACAAGAGCTCGGTGGTTCACTTCCTTAGCCACACTGCCTTTCTTAATTCCTGGAACCAAGCAGATGCTCAGAAGATGCCAAAAAGGAAAAAGAACTGCATGTCCAGAAGAGATTTCTGATTTGGGGGAGAGGGTTGACGTTGATTGCCTATACATTTCCATCCAACTCAAATATGTGATAATTTCTTCAGTTATATTTTCTAACATCTGACTTATTTTTACCAAGGCCTTGTCAGGCTGAATATTGAGCAACAAAACAATAGCTTGAAGCCAGAAAGGAAGAAAAAAACAATCATTTCACCGCTTTTTTTTTTTTTTCCATACCATGTCCAATGGCCCTTTTTGTGGTAGGCATGATTTTTCCCAGGGACTGGTCAATCTGTGAGTCAGTTGGCTCAAACAACTGGTTCTGGACTGACTCAGCTTCCTGCCTTCTAGCAGTGAGTTGATGGTCAAAGACCTGTGAGGGGATTAAGACTTGCAAGGAAATCTGTACCCAATTCCAATAACAAAAATATTAAAATAACTTGTCTTCGAGTTGTACCCAGGCTTGTAAAGTCTCATATTATGAATTTCTATCCTATAGTTTCTGAAAGATGAAAAGCTCCATGACCAATTGAAGAAGCTAGTGGGTCTACCCTTATGCCTCTTTTCTGTACTTCGAAATTCAGAAGATGTAGGACATCTTGTTGGAGAAACAAATAAAGTACTGTGCCAAAGATGGCTGTCGGGACTAAAACAAGCTCTGGTCTCTAGCTTAGAGACCCCTCTTCTGGGTTCTTCCTGCCCTGTTTGCCTCTTGCGTGAAAACCCCCACAGATGTGGAAGCTGACAACTATAGTTGTCCTCCCCACTTGCGTTCAGCATTCAAATCTTTGGAGAAATGGTCTCCTCTGACCCGCTGGAGTTAAATAAATCTCTGATCCATCAAGATCTCTGAGTGCTGCTTGGTTTTTCCACCAGCATTCCAGCCTGGTTCTGTAATATATTTGGTTCCCTGACCGGGAAACCCAAAGGTGCTGGCCCACTGTTGCCACTGGTTTGGAAGAACGGTGAGGTGGTGACTGAGCAAGAAATCGCCAGAGAGAAGGTACGCCCTGCCTGAATTTTGGCAGTCTCCTATTCGGTCACCTTGGGCCAGCCCTGCTCTGTTGTTGCTGATGGACTCAAAGAGACCTGGTAGGTGAGGGCCTGGACCCAACATCGGAACCGCTAAGGCCAGGGCCCTAAAGTAGTCAGGCCCACCCAAAAGGGTGGAAGGGGGACCTGATCAATCCCCAGAGACCTTAGTGGTCTCACAGGTAGAAAATTTCGCAGGAGGGAATGTAATAGCCTCTGGTGTGTTTGTGTGTGTGTGTGTGCATGTGTGTGTATGTGTATGTGTGTGAGAATGTGTGGCTCAGCCAGGCTTGCCAGGTGAGTTCAAGTTTGTGGCTCCATGGATGAGCACCTTTAAGGTCCCCAAAAGTCTATGGAGTCTGAGTGGGCTCTCCTGAGTCATGGTAAAAGCATAAGGTCCAGGGAAGCATCAGATCAAACTCTGATTGCAAGTCACAAAGCTGAATCCACTATGGCCAGACCTCACCTAAAGTTTCCCTTGGGAATGCAACCAGTGGAGTATCTGATTGGTCTTCTCATCCGAGGGGATACCTTCACTTTGTCTGTCTCTGTGACACCGAACACGAGAAAGGAATTAATAATGGGATCAGAACAGAGTAAGCCTAAGATTTTAGAGGTCATGCTCAAAAATTTTAAAAAGGAATTTTCAGGTGATTATGGGGTGAAAAATGACACCCGGGAAGTTAAGGACCTTTTGTGAACTAGAATGGCCCATATTCAATGTAGGATGGCCCCCAGAAGGGACATTAGATGCTCAAATAGTGCAGCGGGTTGGGCTAATAGTCACTGGGAACCCAGGTCACCCTGATCAATTTCCATACATTGACTCCTGGCTTCAAATTGCCCGAAATCTTCTGCCTTGGGTGTAATTCATCCATAGCAAGCAGAGCCAGGCAAAGGTTTTAGCTGCTTTATCCAGGGACTCACCCAGGGAGCCAAAGAAGCAACCCACTGCTCCCCTAGTGTTTGCAGGAGACCCTGAAGAAGATCCCATCTTTCTGCCTCCTTATGACTCAACAGGCTCCCTCCCTGCTGACCCTGAGCTTGAAACTCCTCCCCCGTCTGTCTCTCCACCACTCCTGCCACTGCCCATCTCCTCTCCTCCCCTCTCGGACCCAGAGAACCTCCTCCCCACAGGGGCCAGCAGCCAGATTGCACCCCAGACCCAGACTTAATGCTCTCCAAGTACCCACAAGAGAGACAAGAGAGCCTGAAAGACAGAATTAGGATCGAACAGTCCAGCCCAGCCATTCCATGATGTATTATCAACCTTTCTCTACAACTAACCTCCTCAATTGGAAACACAACACTCCATCATACTCTGAAAAGCCACAAGCAATGGTCAACTTGATGGAGCCCCTCTTCCAGACCCACTGACCGACTTGGGAAGATTGTCAACAGTTACTCCATACTCCATTTAATACAGAAGAAAGAAGAAGAACGAGAGAAACATGACAGTACCTAGAAGATCACGCACATCCGGGATCAATGACCCTGCTATCTGGGCTCAAGCTGCCATGCATGAAGAATGTCTAACATGGGATTTCACTACAGAAGAAGGATAAGCCCACATCTGATGATACAAGGAAGCCCTCCTTCAGGGAATCAGAGCTGGAGCCCCAAAGCCCACAAACATGACTAAAATACCGTCAGTCACATAGCACCCTGGGGAGTCTCCCGGATACTACTATGAAAGATTATGTGAAGTATACCGTGTATACACCCTGGTTGACTCCGAGGCACCAGAAAGTCATCAACAAATGGTAAATACCTCTTTTGTGGCACAGGCTGCCCCAGATATCACAAGAAAACTCCGGAAGGTGGAGGGCTTTATCAGGACGAATATCACTCAGCTGAGAGAGGTCACCAGTAAAATTTTCATGAACAGAGAAGTCGAAGCTGAAAGAAAAACAAAGACTAAAAAAGAAAGGCACCCTTCTCGCAGCAGCACTAAAAGAAACAGACACTGCAAAGATAGGAAGACCCCAATCACCAAAAGGGGGGAGGCCCAGAGACCCCTTAGCAAAGGACCAATAGTGCAAAGAGAAGGGACACTGGAAGAATGAATGTCTGAATCAGAAGGGGCCCTCAAAACCCAGCCAATATTGGGAGGAACCTCGAGGCGAAGAACCTCGTTGGTCTGGTTGGAATAGAATCAGACTGAGGGGGACTGGGCCCTTTCTCTCTTGACCCCCATGAGACCACAGTCGAAATGAAAGTAGGGGGCTGAACAATAACTTTCATGGTTGACACTGGGGCTGAACACTCGGTTGTTTCTTCCCCGGTGGCACCCTTCATCCAAAAGATGATAACCATACTTGGGGCTACTGGGACACAGGCGATGCAAAAGCCCTTCTGTCAAGCTCAACAGTGTGAACTTGGGGGTCACAAGGTCCAGCATGAGTGATTTACTTGCCTGACTACCCGATTCCTCTCCTGGGCTAGGGTCTGCTCTACAAGCTTGGGCCCCAGATAACTTTTGAACCCACTGGACACACTAGACTCCAATTAAACCCAAGGTAGGAGGAAACCCTGGTCTTGGCAATTACCCTGCCAAGGGCAATTACCCTGCCAATGGAGACTATTCTGAGTACAGGCCCTACCCTGTAGCCCCTCAGAATTCAGGCTTACATTCCCCTCTCTATGGGCTGAAGATAACCCACCTGGACTAGCTTGGAGTCAGGACCCCATCATTGTTGACCTGATCCCTGGAGCCCAACCTCAGAGACAAAGGTAATACCCCCTTCCACTCAAGGCTAGAATGGGTATACAAGAGCACCTGACCAAGCTCAGAGAAGTAGGTATTCTAACTGAGGGCCAATTGGCTTGGAATACCCTGCTCTTGCCAGTCAAGAAACCAGGAGGAGGATACAGACCAGTACAGGATTTGAGGGCCATTAACAAAGTGACTGTTTCCTTACAGCCAGTGGTTCTGACCCATATACTCTCCTCAGCCAAATTCCAGGGTCAGCCGTATGGTTTACATGCCTCGCCCTAAAGGATGCTTTCTTCTGCCTCCGCCTGGCTCCTCAAATTCAACCACTGTTTGCCTTTGAATGGACTGAGCCCATTACAGGGCACCAGATGCCGCTGACCTGGACACGACTTTCCCAAGACTTCAAGAACTTGCCCACTCTTTTGGGGGAAGCACTAGCTGCAGACCTCACTGACTTTCTGAGGGAAACCACAGGGTGTGTCCTCCTCCAATATGTAGATGACCTCCTTCTTGCCAGCGACACCCAAGAAGACCCAAGAAGAAAGGTACCAAAGCCCTCCTGCAGCTCCTATCCTACTCGGGGTACCGGGCCTCTTGGAAAAAGGCACACATTTGTCAGCAGCAGGTCCAATACTTAGGCTTCCTCCTCTCAAAAGGAAAAAGAGAACTGGGACCAGAAAGGAACACACTGCCACAGCCCCAAACAAAATGAGGTTTGTGTGAATTTTTAGGGGCCACAAGGTTCTGTCGCATTTGGATTCCTGGATTCTCAGCCATAGCAAGGCCCCTCCATGACCTGTTGGGAGGGCCAGACCGGGAGCCCCTTGCATGGACTGAGGAGGCAAGGGATGCTTTCACAGAAATAAAGTTGGCTCTGGGACGAGCCCCAGCCCTGGGTTTGCCTGACTTAGAAAGGCCCTTTAACCTCTTCATACGTAAAAAGGACAAAATAGCCCATGGAGTGCTCACTCAGAGCATGGGGCCTTGGCAACGGCCAGTGGCCTACCTGTCAAAAAAACTTGATCCTGTGGCTGCAGGATGGCCACTGTGCCTCAGAGCGATGGCAGCCACAGTCCTGTTCATCAAGGAGGCAGACAAACTCAGACTGGGACAAACACTTAATGTTAAGGTCTCACATGTGGTCATGTCCCTCATGAACATCCAAGGATATCTTTTCCTCTCCAATTCTCGGCTGACACAAGACCAAGGCCTTCTCTATGAAAACCCAAGAGTCACTCTTGAAACAGTAAGAACACTAAACCTGGCCACTTCCTTCCCACAGAGGAGGAAGAACCCGACCATGACTCTTCCAAAGTAGCCGATGAAGTCTATGCCAGCCACCCGGACCTCCAAGACGAGGCTGTAACAAGCCCAGAGATCACCGGAGCAGCTATTTACAAGAGGGCAGCTGAGGAGCAGTATATGTGGTAACCACAACCACCAAAGTTCTGGAAGCCAAGGCCTTGCTGGAAGGGGGGTCAGCACAATGAGCTGAACTGTACAGCTTAACCTGAGCCCTCTTCCTTAGCAAAGGTAAATGAGTTAACATCTACACTGATTCCTGGTATGCCTTCTCTACCGTGCGTGTACATGGGGCCATCTATAAAGAAAGAGGCCTCCTTACTGCTGCAGGGAAAATGATCAAAAACAAGGAAGAAATACTAAAGCTTCTTGAGGCCGTATGGCTGTCAGACAAGGTAGCTATCCTACACTGTAAGGGACATCAGAAAGGAGATGACCCCATAACTCAAGGAAATTGCCTGGCCGACAAAACAGCCAGAGTGGCCACCTGTGGTGATCCAGGTGAAGCTCCCACCTACACTATGACTCTTGCACCCCAGAGGGAAGCCTCCCTGCCCCTGTACACAAATGAAGAAAGAATTGGGCCTCGGCAGAAGGGGACACACTAAGCAAAGAGGGATGGTGGGTCATGCCAAATGGGCACATCTGTGTCCTGTCATCTATGTGAAAACACCTAGTGAAGGAATATCACCAACTCACACACCTAGGGAAAACTGCACTAGAGGCCCTCCTCAAAAAGAACTACTGTACCAGCCAACTGCAGGCATTATGCCAAGCTGTCAGCGACCAGTGGGTAACGTGTGCCAAAAACAATGCTCGGTCAGCCTCACGGCCCCTACCTGGGACACAAAGGATGGGGGCCGCCCCTGTCAAAGACTTAGAGGCGGACTTTACTCACATACAACAAAATAAAGGGTTCAGGTACCTTCTTGTAATCATCTGCGCATATTTGGGATGGGCCAAAGCATTCCCAACCAGAATGGAACAAAGTCGCAAGGTGGCCAAAGCTCTTCTACGGGAGATTGTGCCTCGGTTTGGTCTGCCCTTAACCATACACAGTGATAACAGACCTGCATTTGTGGCAGACATTATATAAACCCTGACAAAGTCCCTCAACATTACCTAGAAACTGCACACTGCTTACTGACCCCAAAGCTCAGGGAAAGTAGAGCGGATGAATCGCACCCTCAAAGAAACCCTGGTTAAGTTCCACCAAGAGACTAATCTCCCATGGCCAGATTTACTACTGCTGGCCCTCTTGCATGCCCAATGCACACCTGGGCACTAGGATTCTCCCCTTTTGAGTTATTATATGGGCGACCCCCCCTCCATGCTTAGGAAAACTCCCAGGAGACCTACACCAGACTGGAGACAAGGGAATAAGAGAACAACCCCAGACCTTGGGTGCAGTCCTAAACAAGTTACAGAGATACACCACAGAGAGGGCCCCAATTTCCATACGGGACACCCATTCACCCATTTCTTCCAGGAGACTCTGTGCGGGTCAAAGATTGGAAGAGGGAACCTCTTAAACCACAGTGAACTGGTCCTCATACTGTTATTCTAACAACTCCTACAGCCCTTAAAATTTCAGCTATCACCCCATGGGTTCATCACTCCAGAGTTAAGAAGGTCAACTCAGAAGAACCCGCAACCTGGCAAAGTGATCCCGATCCAGTCAACCCGCTTAAATTGACCCTCAAAAGGGACACTGGCCCCTGAGACCTCCATCCCTGCTCCAGCCACACCCCGGAAGCTGGCTGGCCTGCACACAGCAGAAGCTTGAGGAATCAATGCGTGAACCTAGCCCAGGGGTTTTGATGCAACTCTGCCAGCCCTTGCCCCTTACTGGTGTCATAGCCCTGATCTTACTTCTTACTGTTGGGCTGATAGAGATGGCACCAACAAGCTGGACATGGGACAGAAGATGCCTGTTGGGTCTCACATACCTCCTCTGGATGGGAGGGCCATTAAGTATTGCCTGTATATTATGGTAACCTCTCTCACCCTCACAACTGCCGCTTACCCCCAGGATTGTTATATGACAATAAGGGGGTCAAGGGCATTCAGCGCTTTCCCCTCCCTCCACAAAGATGGCTACAAGGGAAAAACACCCACTCTCTGTCAGTCACCTGGTGCCCCAATGACTAAGTATTGGACTGTAGAGATAACCCAAAATATCAGGAACCCACGTCACAAGAAGGGCCTCCAGAGAGGGAAGCGAGCTTGCTACACTTACCTTCCTCAATGGGGGATCTCAGACAGGGTAGGGTTGCAAGACAGGGCCCTCAAAAAATTTATAAAGGATATCCAGGATAGGGTAATACAAGCCATAAAGGTGACTACTCCCCCGGCAGCCTACCAGGGTTTGAACCTTTCAGCCCTCAATCAGATGTTTACCAATTTCCCACTCCAGCGTTGAGCCAACACTACTCTACAAGTCTTCCATAAAACAGATAATCACACCCAAACCTGGTGGATGTGCTTGCCCCTCAGCTGGAGGGCTTACTTAGCCACTCCCATCCCTTTGACCTGAGAAGCTCCTGAAAATCTCAAAACCAACACCTCTGTCTTAATTGGAGCCCTGGCCACTGGGGTCCGTCTCACAAATGCTGACAATCTAATCTGTACAGTTGCTGAAGGTATGAACAGTACCTCTCTATGCAGAAGAAATATAACCTTAAGGAGGAACACAACCCTATGTTCAACCCCTGGGGTGTTCTGTGTTCTAATTCAGCCTACCAATGCTTAGAGGCCAACTGGACTCAGATACTTTATTCCATCTTCCTAACCCCAGAGATGTCCGTATATACTGAAGATCAGTTCCCAACAGCCTTTAGCCCCAAGTCCCAGGTGAAACAGGCAGTCCTGCTACCTGTTCTGATAGGAGCAGGAATTGCGACAGGAATAGGAACAGGAATAAGAGGCGTAGGTTCATCTGTAGGACCATACCATAGACTATCTCAAGAGCTCAGTGAAGACATGGAACAGGTGGCAGATTCTCTGGTAACCTTACAAGGCCAAATAAACTATCTGGAAGCAGTGACCCTCCAAAATAGGCAAGTCCTCGACCCCCTCACTTCAGAAAAAGGAGGGACTTGCATCTTTCTGTGGGAGGGATGTTCCTATTTCGTAAACCTGTCAAGAATAGTTACAACTAAGGTTAAGGAACTCAAGGAAAGCATTCAACGTAGACAGCAGGAAAGTATCAATCAATGCAAAGGATGGGATCTCATGGATTGGGCATCCTGGCTTCTGCCCTGGCGGGACCCTTCCTTCATAATTTTACTTGTATCCATCAGCCCCCGTATAGTGAATGCCATGGTATGTTTTATTGAAAACGCTGTTGCTCGCCAAACTACCGCACATATCTTAGCCTTCCGAGAGTACCAACCTGTAGGACTGAAAGGTGATGCCTACTAAAAGTTTTTTTAAAAGGCATCAAGGGGGGGAATGTTGGAGAAATGAATAAAGTATGCCAAAGATGGCCGAGGGGACTAAAACAAGCTCTGGTCTCTAGCTTAGAGACCCCTCCTCCAGGTTCTTCTTGCCCTGTTTGCCACGCGCGTGAAAACCCCCACAGATAATGAAGCCGACAACAAAAAATTACCATTCCCACTTGTATTTGGTGCTCAGATCTTTGGAGAAAGGGTCTTCTCTGAGCCCACCGGTGTTAAATAAATTTCCAATCCACCAAAATCTCTGAGTGCCGCTTGGTTTTTCTGCCAGCATTCCAGCCTGGTTCTGTAACAATCTGTACTCTTTTTAAACCTCTTAGCATAGTGGGCCATTCCCCTGAGCCAGTGGGCAGATGACTGTTTGCAAGGTGGCAAATAAATACAAGTTGCAAATCTTGGATGGAAGGTGAGAATTATTTTCTAAGAATGGCTTATGGGGAGGGGTTGAGAGAAGAGGAAAAGAACTGGAAAGCGAAAAGCTGTGAAATCATTGGAATGGAGGGTGACATTCTAAAGTGTTCAAAAATTTGCATTTTGCACTAGTGTGTAGGGTCCTGGAAAAAACACTTATCGGAAAAAAAAAAAAAAAAAAAAAAGGACAGAATTATCATTTAACACTATATATCCCTTAGGGTTTTTTTGTTTTCTTTTGCTTTCTTTTGTTTTTAGGGAAGGCATTTCAATCCAATTCGATGAACAAATGTTGTGGACCTACTATATGCAGAGCACAGAAGGTGGAAGATGGATAAATAGACGTGGCAAGATGTTATGAACACAGTGGTGGGAAAAGATCATAAAAATTGTGTTTATTTTAAGGAAAAGAGCTACCACTTACTAACACCTATGGTGCTCTTTTACAAAAATCAGGATAGCAGAGTGGTAAGCTCTGAAAGCCTGGAGGCCATATACCTCAATCCAAAACTCAGACCCAACACTTAACTGACTGTGTAACATTGAGAGAGCTCCTTAACCTCTCCGCTTCTGTTTTCTAATCTGAAATAACGGAAGTGCCTACTTCATGGGATTATTGTGAGAACTAGATGAGTGAATATGACTGAAACTACTTAGAAAAATTCAGTTAGTGCTGCACGTAGTAGTTACAATGGCTATCATTTCTATGCGTGTGCAACAGAGGGCATTTGTTTTATCTCGGGGCAACCTTTTATTATGCCTGTTTCACAGATGAAGAAGCTGAGGTCCAGGGGGGTTAAGTTAGTTCTGTGTTTGAAGACATAAAACAATAAAGGGTTGAAGCTAGAATGCAAATCTCAATCTGACTCTAAAAGTTCATATTCTTACCACTGTGTTTGACTGAATCCAAGGTAATAATAATATAACACAAAGGAAATACAGGAAAATGGAAGTTTTGAGTAAACATTTTGGGAATGCAGGGGGAAACAGGTGGATGGATTCACGGAGAAGGTAAAAACTGAGCCCAGCATGGAGGAAGGGTTGACCCACCTGCTTTAACCTCATATCCCCAGGGTAGACAGCCTCTGTGTGCTTTGGGTCTAGACCATCTATTGCCTGCCTTTTTCATCAGCTTGGTGACCTCACTGTGTTCAACAAGCCACACTTGGTTCATAGTAAGTGCTCAATAATTCTCAATGGAATGAGGAATGAATGAATGAATGTCTGGGATCAGTGTTCCAGGTTTTTAGCAGAACTTCAGCTAAGGCTCTCAGTTACATTCAGCTACCCTACTAGCCAGTCTCCTTATTACAAAGTTGTGGGATTCCCCTTTGTTTGGAAAGAGACTGGTGCTTTTCAGAATATACTGTGAACAGAGAATGCCTCTAAGCTTAATGAATAAGCCCTCTCTAAAATTAAAAATGTGCTAACACTGCAAACCTATCGTGTGACAAGATTTCAGCCCTGTAGGTAATCTGTTCTTTTTCAAACATAATTTCTTCCCTATTTACTTGATCCATTATGCTAATTAATGAAAACAACAGCTTTCAAGATGTGCCCAGGTTTTGTTTTGTTTTATTCTCGTAGTAAAACTCCTATTATTTTAACAACACGCATTGCCTGAGAGGATTCATGCACAACTTCCCTGAGTCGGTGTCTTCAGCACACGTAGTGAGAAAACTATAGGAGTATTTGGAGCTACAGGGGCTTCCGAGGGGTTCAGCAAGAATGCACCCCTCAAAGAATCTGAACAATGGTGGAAAAGACAAGACAAACACACAAACCATCAGGCAAATGATGGTAAAGTATGTTGCGGGAAATGGCAGAAAATTGTGCGTGATTGAGCCCAAGTTGGTGGAAAATGACGTCCATTCGCAGAGGATTAAAAAAATAATAATAATTTGAGCGTGGTTGGGTGGCTTAGTCGGTTAAGCATCTGACTTCGTCTCAGGTCATGGTTCCAAGGATTCGTGAGTTCGAGCCCTGCATGGGGCTCTGTGCTGACAGGTCAGAGCCTGCTTGGGATTCTGTGTCTCCCCCTCTGTCTCTGTGCCTCCTCCACTGTGCGCTCTCTCAAAAATAAATAAATAAACATTGAAAAAAATTCAAGTTTACTGGAGTATAACTGGAGAAAGGCAGTACTTAAATTATTTTTGGTGGACTTAACCTTGGCAAAATGTGAGAAAAAACAAAAATTAGTTCACCCCACAGCTCCTGATAGTTCAAACAAAATGGTTTATTTTTAAACATTTGAATATTGTCATTCTTCCTTAGGGTGCTGTTAAGAAGGAAACTCAATAGGGAAATAAATTGGGAGACTGGTGTCCTGTCCCATATATATATTTTACTTCAATATAGATTTTTATGTTCAAGGACATAGAAAAAAAATAAACTGCTCAGGTGAGCAAGGACACTTTAGAATTCTCTCCCATTTCCTATTCCTGCTGAAGCTGCCGCAGTTACCTTAAACATAAAGACCTTGTATTTCAGATAGATTTGATTTTGTCTCTTCCATTTGTGTAGTTAATTGCTTTAGAACATCCTGTCTAATCCCCCATATCCTTGTTTTAAAGCCCTTTATGCTCTGATAGAAACCTAGATTCTCTTTGGCCTGGAAAAATTAGATATATTTGCTTTTCAAAAGAGATTTGCAAGTTTTTGCTTAAAGAAACAACAAAAAAATGTCATGGAAACATCTAGAGAAGCCTTTTACCATGGTTACCGTCTTGAAAACATGGCTCCAGAAAAGATGGACATTGAAGACTGCTGCCACACCCTGGGGAGGAGAGATTTCAGAGATGGATACTAATCACTCAGCGTTTAATCTTTTTCAGGCTCAGCTCTATCCACTTTAATGTATTAATGCACCCAACAGTGCAATGAGGACATGAGCACTATCTATATTTCTATTCTACAGATAAAAAAATGGAAACAGAGAGAGGTAGAACCTTTTTCCCAAGGCTGCACAGTCAGTAGGTGGACAACTGAGATGAAAACCAGCCCGGTCCCAGGCTCCATGCACTTACTCTTCATTCTGTAGAGTCTCTTGAACCATAAAGAACAGGGTCATGGCAATTCCATTAGGGAAGATCCTGATAGGGTTTAATCATCCCCTCTGTGAATGTCCCATTGGATTCTTGAGGATAACAGCATTTATCATACATAAGTTACTAATATCAGCTTGGTCTTTTCAAGGTGACCCTTGACTTGGAGGGGAAGGGATCCAAGGTCATAAACATGAACACAGCAAAAACTGCCAAAGCCCTGAAAACTCCAAGTATTTGCTTTAGGGTAAGACCATCCTGGGTTTATAGGACTTTTCTACCACTCAATTAACTACTGCAAAAATTTGTGCAAGTCACTAAAATTCTCTGAATCTTGGTTTGCTCCTCTGTAAAGCAGCAATGACATCATCAATTTTGAAGAGATTCTAGGTCGATAAAGAGATTAAACACGTAACGGGCGGATAATAGTTACTCAAAGGGTAATCTCTTCCACGTGCCCATCATTGGGGTGCTTATATTACAAGGATCTGACAATACCTGCCCATTTTCTATCAGTTACAGTACCTAGTCGTGCACTCTTATATGCTTAGTGAGGCCTCAGGAACTACTTGAAAATACCTGAAGTAATCATTTTATTTTATAGGTACAACATTAAGCTGAGAAAGAAGACAGCAGAACTCATGTACTTGGTGGGAACATCACTGCAGACAGGGAGCTGAAAATTAGGCATAGAATTCTTATTGACTGTTTCTCAAAAACGGGAGTCTGCTATTGCAACCAGGAGGTGAAACAGTAATCATTTCATGATTCTTGTTGACAAGTTTTGGCAAAACTGTGAAGGACCCAAGAGAGGTAAGCATCAAAAATTCATTAAAAGGTCAGAAAAAGGGGTCCATGTGAAAAGGTTAAAAATAACTGGAATTAGCCCAGAAAGGAAAAGGCTATGTGGCAACTTAATTATCGTCTGTGTTCCTTCGCAAAATGAGGTGTCCTCCATGACTTCCATCTTGGATAATGAGAATACAAGAAGAGCTGACCTTAAAAAGAAAGCAAAGGCAATGTAGGCACAGTTCTTGAGACCTTTTTTATTGGACAAAGGAAACACTTGAAAGGTGACCTAAAATGAGGCTAGAATAGTCTACTCAGGAAAGCCTGTCTTTCAGGCATGGTATGTCTGGAACATGGGGGCGGAGGGGGGAGGACTTGTTACACCCTAATAAGAGAATGGTTGAAACTGGAAGGCACGAAACCGGACCCAATAGCTTTTGGTGGCCCCACGAGCTCTCAAATTTTGAATTCCTTGAATTTCAGTCTGAGTCGCCACCTCCCCAAGCGTCTGCGCCACTGCCATTGTGTTCAGCCCAATTACAGGGACCTTCTTGGGAAATGAGGACTTGTGTCTGCAGCACAGCCATGGAGGAAATAAAAGGTCAGCTCTCAAAAGCCCAGTTGGGAGCCAACTCTGCTTCTTTTGACCTTCCAAACTTTCCATTAGAAGGGCAGTGATCTCAGCGATTTACCAGCATGGGCAGCTGGGGCTGTGATTACATGAAATGCTGTTAAGGGGCTGAGTTAATACTTAGGCAGGCACAATGGAGGAGGATGTGTATTCTGGGCGGATCAGGTCTTCTTATATACTTATTGGAGGAGGGGAAACCTGGTAAATCCTCAGTCTTACTCTTACCCCGCAAATGCCCCACCAAATCTATGAATGTACAGATGGCTTTTTAATAGTGTGTATGTGTGTGTGTGTGGGGGGGGTCATTTTAGATTCTTGGGTCTTCCTTTCCTTAGAAAGAAGTCTCTCGCCTTTATATCTCCTCCACTTTCCATTTCCAATCTCTGGCACCCTTATCTCCTTAATGCCTTTAATTTTCCCTGCATGCCCCTCTCTTCTCTCTGGCTTTAGGGGAGACCTGTCAGTCATTTGATTGCATCTATCCAGTTTCTTGCTGGACTGGGGATTAGGGATAGAGTTTAAGTCCTTTTATTGTAGGAGAAGGAGAAAGGAAGTCTTTGACATTGTCTGGCCCTAAAGCATAGCAACTACAAGACGTCCAGATTTCAAAATGTCAAGACTGGCTATCTGCTTGCATGACCCCTAGTGATTCCATTAATAGTCTCCCTTCTTCTGCTTTGCATTTCCTTTCCAAGTGCCTTTTCCATTAACCTAAAATCTGTGTACATTTTGTCTAAAGAAGGGGTACAGGCATGTTCCAAGTCCTGGGATCAATCCAACTCCCAACAGAAATAATTAGATCAAGTGGTCGGGAGTGGGAAGGGAGTGGAGAAACAAGGGATGGTAGACAAGGAATAAATCTTATTTCGCGGTGACGTAAGGCAAGATAAAAGCAGTTGAATAAGAAAATGTGTGAGGTGTGCCTGGAACCCCATTTCTGTCCGTAGAGCAGGCATGAGCTAAATCATGGAGGAGGAAATGCAAGCACCAAGAACATCCTTCTAAACTGAAAATGCTTACACTTGCTAGGATAATAGGGTTACAAAAATGTTCTTTACTTTCCAAAGTTCCTCAGATCATCACATCTTAACAGTAGGGATCTGTGGACCCCAACTTAAGAACTCTGATTTCAAAGACGTTCTGTGTGAAGCAGCTATGGGTGGGTGGGAAGCCATATAATTCCATGCCTTCAAGGAGGTGCTGGAGACTTACCCCGAGGTCATTTCAAAGTTCCCCTTCTGAAGAATACACTTAAAACTCCACTGCCTCCAGAGGCCAGGCAGGGAATGCAACTGAATGGAGATTCATAGACCAGGAGGGTGCTTATCGGTTAACATGGACAACCACTAACTGGTCACCAATAGCACCCATGCAGGGCACATTGCTGGGTCTTCCAATTTCTAAGACTGAAATTCTAACTTTTATGCTGGATCTCGTAGGTTTGTTGCTGATGTTTGCCTGCTTGTTTTGTTTTAGTTTTAGTAACTAAATCAGAAAAACAAGAACATTAAAACACTCCATGGTGACATTGTACTCCGTGGTGATATTAGGTGTTCCCATGGGGGTAAGCTGGGGGAAGGGTATGTGGACCTCTACTATTTTTGCAATTTCCAGGGAATATATAACTATTTCAAAATCTGAAGTTAAGACTGAACAAAATAAATGGCTCAAAACAACACATTCTGTAAATAAAATCAAACTAGGTTGGACAGCAGCATTTACACTACTCGCCTCCAGTTTTGAGAGGTGGCTTTGCTACTTGAGAATCATAACTCACCCAAAGGCAAGAACAGACAGTACTAAGGGCTGCTCATAAGAAGACTTTTCATTACATTTTTTCTTTCGAGATAACAAGGCATTTCTTCTGGGGAAGCTCACCGGAGAGAAGTAGAAAATAATGTTACTGGAATTTCAGCTACTCCAAATGTACGAACTTCAACTGTGCGAAAGAGATGTTATCAAGGTTGATGGTTAAAATGTGACTCTGGGACAAGGAGAATGGAGGAGTCCTAACTAATGTTCCGCAGATGTTTGCTCAGAGGGGGCGTGCTGGGGAAGGTGTTATACGGGCAAAATGAATTCATTTTAGAGTCAGTGCACCCGAGTTTGAATTCCAGTTTGGCTCCTTACTGGCTGAAAGACCTTGAACAAGACTCGTCCATCTCATTCTCCACTGTCTGTAAAATGGGGCTGATATAATTCTCCACCCCCAAGGATGAGATAAAAATCACATGTAATAATGCATCGTGAAAGGTCGTGATAATCTCTGAAGTAACAAATCATCAGAAATGGCAGTGGTTGTTTTTGTTGCTATATGGTGGAACATAATCCCAACGATTAATTTTATGCCCTGGTAAATCAACTCTCCATGTTCCCAAGCCCCTACACTTTTATTTAGTTTACAGGGGCTCGTTGCTTCAAACAAGAGAAAATAAAACTTCCATCCATCGCCTTGTTCTGTGACTTATATAACCCACCTGGGAAAGCTTAGCATTAACAAAAGGCTGTGCATCATAAACCACCCACTAATGCCCCTTCATTAGTTTTCTCAGGTCCGTCTTTATTCATTTCTCTCCCCCTTGACATTATTTTCTGTCGCTTATGAGGTAATCTGAATATCCGCTTTGTTTAAGGGAAGTTTTCTTTTCAGATGAAGTAGGAGTCCAGCCTGGAAGTCTAGTGACTTATGTGAAGTCCTTCTCGGCCTGGAGAAGCAGTGATCATCCATATGATAGCTATCTCCTGAGGTTCTGCTACACACAGCCATCTGACAAAGAAGCTTCCATCATCCTCACGAAGACCAGTTTGTTTCCTTTTCAATGCTGTTAAACAGGATATAGAAAATGGAAGTTCTCATAGGTCTTCTGGAAACACTTTCTTCATCTCTCCGGCATGTTCTCTTGCCTGTGTCCCATGTTCTTCAGCCTTATCTCTGGTCACCTCTTCTCACTTGGCTCTAGAAACATCAGACTGCTTGTCTTGCTGGAGCTGTCCCAACACGCTTCACCTGGTTGTCACGTGAGATTCTCTCAAGATTCACGTGCAGCTGTGTCTCCTCCAGGAAGCCTTCTGGAGAGGACTGGAGTTGGACTCAGTGTCTCCCACATTGGGTTTCTGTTCTTTTTCACTCCTTCTCACTTTAATTATGGCAGTTGTGTCTGTCTCCCTTATCACAGAGGAGTTCTTGAAGGATCTCAGACTCTTCCTGACTCCTTCTTATTTCTCCAGAACCTACCATAATCCTGAGATTCTCTGGAGATGTTTGTTGAAGGACAGTTAAATTGAAATGAATTTAGATGCTAGGGTTTTGGAGATAACGGGCTGTTCCTTACTGAAAGCTAATTCCTAAAAGTGTCTCCCCAACATAGTCATCAGTCAATAAATATTTGTAGATGGAGCAAAGAAACAAATGAATGAACCTACATTAGCATAAATATTAGTGGTAGTGGAAAGGGAGTGTTATTCTTACAAGTTTAAACCATTTGATTACTACCCATCTCCTATGACTGAACCTTTTGGTCTTAATTCACAGTGCCATGTGGTTATTCAAGGGATGATATAAAATAGGATAAAGTCATGGACTGTACTCGAAGCCAGAGGACTTGGACTAAAATCCTGACTCCCCCACCTCCCATTTATGTGACTTTGGGCAAGTTGCTGCACCTCTCTGGGCCTCTATTTCCTCATTTGTAAAATGGAGGGTAATAATATTACCTCCCAGACCAGTAGGACTTAGTAAGTATAAAAGACACAGTTATATTAGTGCCTAATACATAGTAAGTGTTCCTTATAAAGATTATTATTTATATAAACTAGAAGTCAGATTTCCAATAACATTTAATAGCATTTTAAAAAACATTTAATGAGCACATACTATGTGCTTGGCACTGAGTTCAATCCTAGGGAGGCAAAAGTGGGGGAATAAATTGGTGTTTGCCCACAAGTCAGTCATAATTTATAAAAAATGAAACTCTATTTTGGTGCTATGACTTCAGTGAGGCAAAACAGGGTCAGAAGAGCAAAAGGATTTGTTTTGGATTGGTGGAGTTGGACAGGAGGGTTCCCAAGTCTAGAGGGGGTGGTTTGGGGTTCCTGATGTACTGCGGACTTGCACCCTCCACGTTCAGGGTCACGAGAAGATGTCAGGAACTCGAGGAGAAATGAACAAGATGTATGGAGAGCTTGGAGCCCAGTCCCTGGACTCATGACATGACTGTGGCGGGGGGCAGCTAGCTTAGCGACATGGGACTGGTGGGAGAGAAGGAGCACCTGCCAAGCCCACTATGGATGCTGCACCTGTTCGTAGATCCAGGCGACCTGGAGTACCCAGCATCCAGGCATTTGCCTTTTTAGTCCCAGTCTCATCTCCATGGAAATTGCAGTCATTTTCTTTTGGGGGTTGGGGGGCAGTGGGCATGTATTTTAAACAGCCAGTCACAGAATAAACACAAAAGAACCAAGAAAGTCTGGGTTCAGAAAACTCAGAGTGCGTAACCTCACCAGCCATGTACTGTTTATCACAAAACTCTTCTTCTTTTTTTTCTTAGGTAGCGAAAGACTGTCACAGAAATGACATTAACTCTTGTGGATAAATATTACAGTGCCTAATAATGCATCCTGCAAAATATATACATGCATATTCACAACAAAAACCACTGTGCAGCCATGATTTTATGTATGATGGATGTGAAAACAGATGTACAAAAACTACTGAGTGATGGTGACCGTCATGTGATGCAAAGGCACTTAGAGGGGAACCTGGCAGGGAGACCACAGTCAGTAGGCACAGGCCCAATGGGTGTCTAAACTTAGGCAAGGAATCAGTATTTCCAAAGTGGGTTTAGAAGGAGACCATCCGTTCGCATGAAGCTCTTGCTCCCGGGCAGAACCATCATTGGATTTACTGTCTTGGGACTTTAGAAAGTCTATGGGAATTGAGTTTTCCTGCTCATGGTAAAGAATTTTCATTGGAGGAGCTTTCCTAGAAACAAATTTGGAAGTGCCCTATACAGAGCATGCACACACACCCTGGCCTTTTATTCCAGCGCAAAAGGCCGGATTTCCTGGAGATGGGAGGGTGATTTTAAATAGCAGAACATGCCTTCAAAGGCCATTATCCAGTCTGACCTAAATGTTAGGTTGGCCCTGATCATTATGCCTCTCAGCTGTGCCCTGCACTGTAATTATCAGCTCTCACGCCATCCCACCCTCACAAAGGCACCCTCTGAAGCTGTGCAAGTCACAGACTGGGCCTGTCAACTTCTTCCTTCTCCATGCCCATGATGAAATGAGAGGTGAACAGAATGTACTTTTCTGAAGGAGGTTATGTAATGGGAGGCCATCTGTGACCCTGCTCCAAGGCAGCCCACAAATGTCCCTTGTCTGTCCTCCCTATGCATTGCTCACTGATGGCTCCAGATGTTGAACCAAAGTGATTTCTGAGGTCACCTATTCAGAATATCTCAGTATTCTAGAATAGGAGAGGGAAAATAAGCTACCATTGTTCTTTGGAGTGGCACTGAACACAACTGTCCTTTGGAGAGCTTCTCTGAGTTTTTCCAGATAGTAGTTCAAGTTTCAAAAACAAAAAAACAAAACAAAAAAAAACAATGGTGTTTAATGCTGGTGAGCAGGATGCCTAATGGGTACCCTTTGGGTACCCAGATGTAGGAACGTAAATCAATCTGTTCTGGAAGATTGTATCTGAAGATACAGATCTTTCTCAACTTACAGTGGGGTTATATCCTGATAAACCCATAGTCAGTTGAAAATATCATAAGTTGAAAATGCATTTCATACCCCTAACCTACCGAACATCATAGCTTAGCCTCGCCCACCTTAAATATGCTCAGATCACTTACGTTAGCCTAGAGTTGGGCCAAGTCATCCAATACAAAGCCTATTTTACAATAAAGTATTGAATAGCTCATGTAATTTATTGAGTACTGTACTGAAAGTGACAAATTGCAGTGGTTGTCAGCGTATCGGTCACTTACTCTCGTGATTGTGTTGACTGGGGGCTGTGGCTACTGCCACTACCCAGGATCACGAGGGAAGACCAGACTGCCTACCTCTAGCCCTGGGAAAGATCCACATTCAAAATTCCAAGGACAGTTTCTACTGAATGCATATCACTTTCACACCATTGTAAAGTTGAAAAATCGCAAGGTGAACCATGGTAAGTCGGGGACTGTCTGTACATAAAAGGAGTTTGAATATATGTATTCTTTTAACTCTGTACCTCCACACCCATTCTAAGAGAACGATCTGAGAGCCAGACAACTTTATGGAAAAAGGCATTCATTACCGCAAAACAGTGGGGGGAAAAAACAAACTAAAATCACCAACATGTATGGAACTGGTCAATACTTTTTGCTAAAATCCTCAATGGAATATTTAAAGCCATGTAAAATGATGCTTATTTACAAAGACTTTGTAATTAACCTGGAAACGTTTGTGACCTGATGATTGGTTTAAAAATCAGAATATAAAATGGAATATACGATATGGGCTCAAATTAAAATAAAAAATGAATAAAGACAACAAGAAACAGATGAAAATGTTCAAGGTGGCTACTTCTGCACTATAGGATTACAGGTGAGTTAACTTATTGTATTTAGTACCTTTGTCATTGTATGAATGTTCTACAACAAGCATTTATTCCTTCTACCCATTAAAAATATGTTACTTTAAAATTTATTTTTTGGAGATAAAAGTCAGAAGAGTGATTTCTTGAGGATAAGGAGGAGGACTGGAAAGGGGCATGACAGAACTTTCTGGCAGGATGGAAACAGCTTATGTCTTGATCTGGGTTGTGGCTATATGGATGTAAACAGAGTTACAAACTGGGTTGTGCCATTAATACACGTGTACTCCATTGTATGAAACTGTCACTTCAATTTTAAAAATATGGCATGCTGACCCTTGCACCCTTTTGATTGAGTAAAGCGTCCACTTGTTTTTCTCCCATGGCCCTTTAGGCCAGCCCCTTATTTTCACATGGCTCTTATCCCTAATGCCCAGTTGCCCTCACCCACGTGTCTTACCCCCACCCTTATGTTGTAGTACGTTCTCGGATTAACCACATTGTCTCTTTCCTACAAAGCTCTCCAAAGACAATTACTTCTGGTACATAATCTGTTTCTTATGTGCTTACAAGGAGACTTCCTGCTCCCTGGGAACAGCCCTCAATGATTCATGGGAGCTGGCAGGCAACGACCAGGGCTCTGCCACCCCTCAGCTATGGCAAGTCTGAGTTTTGTGCTCTTCACTGGTACCAGGAGTTTCCCAGAGGGATCACATCCCAGAGACCCAATGGTAATTCACTTGATAACACACCAGTGATCAACTGAAGATTTGTATCCCCACAACTTGATATGATAAAAATTAATTTCTGCTGTAATGGTATTGGAGGGCTTTGGGAGGTGATTATGGTGATGAGGGTAGAAGCTTCATGAATGGAATTAGCATCCTTATAAAAAAAGACCTCGGTGGGCTCCCTTCCCCATTCCGCATTTATTCCATGAAAGACACAAGGAGACATAGACCATCTGGGGCCAGGAAGGGGGCTCTCACCAGAACCTGATCAGGATGGTACCCTGATTTCAGACTTCCGGCATCTGGAACTGTGAAAAATCAGCTCCTGTTGTTCATGAGCCCCCTAGTCGATGATAACTTGTTATCACAGCCCTTCAGTGGCTGCTTTCCCTTCCTGGTCTCCCTCCCCCCTCCTGATTTCACTTCCTTTGCCTCCCAAATATGCCCCTTGGACTTGAATCCTTGCCTCAAGCGTCGGGGTTGGGAGGAAACCAAGCAAAGATAAGCAATACATCTATTGGGCACCTGCCTTTTTTGCAGCTTGTACCCTTGTGGGGGTGGCCAGCCATAAATAAGCAAACAGTAAATAAAAGATAATTATAGGTTGTGAAAATTACCAGGCAAGAACCAAGATGATGTGATAGGGGACAAGTGGGGTGGAGGAGATATTTCAGATATAATGGTCAGGCATGTCCTCTAGTGAAAGCAACTTTAAAAAGAGACCTGGGAAACAAGATGGAACCAGGCACACAAAAGGCAGGAGAGAGAGAATTTAGGAAGGCAGAACACAAAGGGCAAAGGTCCCCCAGGTGGGAAACGTGTTGCATATTTATGAACTCAAAGGAAGACCGAAGGGTGGCGGGAGCAGAGTGACTGAGGAATTTGGAGACACTGGCAGGTGTGACAGACCTTCCAGGGTTTGTCAGCATGTATATCAAGAAGGAGGGAACCATGGGAAGCCACTCACGTGGTTTAAGGAAGGTCTTTGCCATGCACCTGAGTTTGAGCCCTGTGTGGAGGTTACTGCCTCCACGCTTAAGATTCAAATCCAATCACCCAGCTTCAGGGTGGAAGGGAGAGGAAAAAGGACACCGGGAGGCAAAAAAGTATGTTGGGAGAAGCTGATGGGACCCTTTGTTTCATCAGGCTAGTTTTGCCTTTGATTCCTCAATACCTCTAATTCTGCTTGTCACCACCAAATAGGTGTGCTGCAGCTTGGTGACAGCCTTTCCCAGTGTCTATGGCAACCTGGGGCTGGGGCCATTCCTCCTTCATCAAAAGAATGGGCTGGCTTCCTGAAGATAAGTAAAGCCCCATTGTTGTTCTAGACTGTTAGAGAAGTAGCATGCACTGGAGTCATAAAGACACGACAGAATGCTACTAGAGATCTTGTATGAAATAACATGAATTAAATAAGCCACAACAGAATGCTGCTAGAGATCTTGTATGAAATAACATGAATTAAATAAGCCATTTCTCTCCGGTCTAATTATACACGCTTCAGGATGAAAATGCGAAGTGGGGCCTTGCTTCTTAGTCTAGCCATTAATTCTGGTGTTCTTTTTTTTTCTTTCTTTCCATCTTCTTTCTTTCTACTTTCTCTCTTTCTTTCCTTCCTTCCTTCCTTCCTTCCTTCCTTCCTTCCTTCCTTCCATCTGTCCTTCCTTCCCTCCTTCCTTCTTTCCTTCCTTCCTTCTTTCTCTCTTTCTCTTACTCTCTCTCTCTCACTCTTTCTTTCTTTCTTTCTTTGGTAGCCAGAGTCCAGATCTGTCCTTGTCTGAAGACTCTGCAAAAAGCTGGCTTCCAGGTTTGTGAATGAGAAGCACTTAGCTGTGTTCTTGAGAGGAATGACAGAGCTAAACAAAGCACAGTGGGTGGAGAAAGGAGCACTATTTGGCCACAAAAGTCTCCCAACTTGCAGATCAGGTGGGTGTGAGGTTCTTCCTCCCCTGCATACCCCTTGCACGGGGTTATCTTTCCAAAGGAAAGGAGTTGGTAGAATCCAACAGTGATTCAACAGTAAAAACCTTGGGTCATTCCCAGAAGACTAGAAGAGAAAACCCAAGCTATTTAGCCCAATTTCCTGGACTGGTGCCTCCATGATGCATCTTGTACTTACTCTGCTGGGCTTTTCCCAGTTCCTCCAATCACCAAGCTGGATCTGGCCTCTGAGCTTTGGGGTGAGCTGTGCTCTCTTCCTGGATTGCCCTTCCTCCTATTAAAGAACACACACTCATCTTCAAAAACTTGGCCCCAGAATCTTTTTTTTTTTAACTTTTTAAATGTTTATTTATTTTGAGAGAGAGACAGAGACAGAGACAGAGTGCGAGTGGAAGAGGGGCAGAGAGAGAGGGAGACACAGAATCCAAAGCAGGTTCTAGGCTCTGAGCTGTCAGCACACAGCCCGACATAGGGCTTGAACCCATGAGTCATGAGATCATAACCTGAGCTGAAGTAGGATGCTCAACTGACTGAGCCACTCAGACGCCCCAAGAATCTTTCTTTTTAAATGTTCATTTATTTAATGAAAGAGAGAGAGAGTGCATGGAGGGGAGGAGCAGAGAGAGAGAATCTCAAGCAGGCTCCCCGCTTTCAGTGCAGAGCCCGATGCAGGGATCGATCTCACAAACCTTGAGATCATGACCTGAGCCAAAATCAAGAGTCAGATTCTTAACCCACTGAGCCGCCCAGGTGCCCCAACAATCTTTTTTTATCATAAAGCTTTCCAAGGCCTGATGTAACACCGTTCTCACCCTTGCAAACTGTATACACCTCATATTGCAGTCTTTGGGACTGGGGAGATTCATTGCATGAATGGCCCCAGTGAATGGCCTGCCTGTATCCACACCCTTTGGTTATAATTTTGTAGCTCCCTGGCTCAGATGGGTGGCTTGTTTTGTAAGATAAGACTGTAGCAAACCTCATGCAATCAGAGGCTTCAAAGCATGTATGGGTCTCTTCTGGTCCTTTTATACAATTAGGTTTACTCAACCTCAGACCCCACCACCACCGCATGTTCAAGCCTGGACTCTGCTGCTGGAGAATGAATGACACGTTGAACAACTTTGCACCCCGATGCAATCCTAGACCCCCCCGAGTCAACCCTCCCGCTGGCTGAAGATGCCTTAATGAGCCCACCAAAGCTGGAAAAACTACCCAGATAGCCCACAGACTTGTAAAAAAAATAATAATAAATGGTTGTTTTAAGCCACTAAATTTTATGATCATTTGTTTTACGCCAATTGCTAAATGATATAGGGATCCACACAGGGGAAGATTTAGGTCTGGCTGGTCACTTGCCCAACCAGCTACGTGAAAAATACCATAGCTTTCTCCACTCCCATCGAGAGTAAAGGGAAGAGAAAAGAGGGGTCCATTGCCTCTACACATTAATTTTTTCCAGTAGAGAAGGCTGGTCCCATTTATGTTCTAACCTTGTACCCTCATTAATCAGATGTAGAACACTTCCTCCTTCAAAGGCAACCGTATCTACTTGATCCTTTTGAGAGGACAGAATGGTCTCATTTATGGGCCAGTCGTCAGGAGACAGGGAAAGGGAATGGCTCCCCCTACAGGACATATTTGACCAGCCACACACAATTCTGAAGGGTTGAAGTTTCCAGAACTAATGTTACACCCTCTTTCATTAGTGCTTGCTTGTTTGTTTGTTTGTGGATTTGAAGGAGAAATGAGGTCGACCACCAAGGAGGGAATGAAAGGGAAAAATACAGGAAGAAGGAAAAAGGACTGAGAGGTGCAGACAACACATGAGACACTTTACGAAGGCAATTTGCCCTCCCTGACACCCAGCCTCGCATTGGGTGTGGCCAGTCCTCTCTTTAACACGTTAAATACCATACTAGAAAACATGTGATGAGTGTTTGTTCCATGCCAGCACTGTGCCAACCATGCGACAGTAACTCCAAATGTGGGCTCATTCTCCACATGAAGAAAAAAACATCAGCAAGTTATCCAAAGGACTGAGGTATGAGTGACAGAAATGGGATGCAAAGTAGGAAGACTTGGGGGTGACTGAGTGGCTCGGTCGGCTGAGCATCCGACTCTCGATCTTGGCTCAGGTCATGATCTCATGGTTCCTTAGATGAAGCCCCACATTAGGCTCCTCAATGACAGTGTGGAGCCTGCATGGGATTCTCTTTCTCTGCCCCTCCCCCAGTGACGAATGCGCTGCGCCCTTTCTCTCTCTCAGCATAAACAAACTTAAAAAAAATAGGCAGACACGCTCTGATGGCTGTGTATATACTATCTTGAAGAAAGAAGCCACGCGGCACTCTGTAGTGCGCTAAGTGGCACTAGACATTGGAGGTGGGTCAACAGGAATGGACAAAAAACAGGAGCAGTGCCTCCTCCATACCACATCTCAGAACTTCTTCCAAATCGACACTACTAGACCTGTGTCCTTATGCCCCTGATTACGACATACTTCCAGACATATGGCTTTATTAGTCTCACAGGCATTAGGCTAAGGAAAG
Organism: Lynx canadensis; assembly: GCF_007474595.2. Taxonomy (NCBI): domain Eukaryota; kingdom Metazoa; phylum Chordata; class Mammalia; order Carnivora; family Felidae; genus Lynx; species Lynx canadensis. Next base: position 11,406,255 of record NC_044318.1, read on the forward strand.
GGCATCTCAGAGCCAGGCGCTTTTGAGTTTTGGCTGGGTTCACCCTTAGAACACTCCACTCTACTTGGTTGAATTCCACCGGTCTTGGCTCACCTCGCTACTGCTATCACAGAAACATAATCAGCCACCTCTTTTGTACCTCACAGTCCAACTCATGTTCTATCTCTACTATTTTAGTCCATTTAATTTCTACACCAGAGTATTTCCAAATATATATAACCACATAATTATACCTTTATAAGCCATTTATCCCAATTCACTCTATATACATAATTTAGTACACAGTCCATCTCTGAAACAAAAGATCCCCTTTTGTTCAATATTTTGCATCATCCCCTGACCCTTTGTCTGAAGTTCTTACATCCCAGCAAATAGAAGCCACCTCTGCATTGTCCCCAAGTCATTCTCTGACAATTTACACCCCCCCCCAAAAGCCATGAAGTACCTCTAATTTCCTCAACAGAAAGAAAAGTCAAATTCCATTTTTCCCCCATCCCCAGTTGGACTGATTCCAGGAACAGCTTTGATGTTTTGCATTTCACCAGGGATTTATGTGGAAATCGATAAACGGAGTCAAAAGAAAGTGACACAAATTTGCACATGGTGGATGAAAAAAGTGAGCCCAAGTGCTCGTTGCCATTGTCAACAGTCTGTGTCTAGGAAGAATTTGCCTGACCCCAGCTGAATGGTAATATGAATGTGGAAATTGATAATTATGTTCACTCAACCCTTTGCAAAGTGCCTTCATGTGTTAAGATGCAAAAACATGAAGCTAAGTGGCCAAGACTTTATTAACTCAGTGTGAAGTTTTTACAGTTGAAGGCAGCAGGTTTGCATCTATAATTACTCCTCAGCTTTCCAGCGGATCTAAATGGACAAATGCACCATGGTACCAGCAGCTTCTACTCCCCCTGATACAATACATCGCACTCCTGCTGGAAGAAACGAATGGGAGTTGATGTGGAGCTAGACACTCTTTTGGTGGCTGGGAGTTTCTCTTTGATTTAGCTGGAGAAACCTAAGCCCTAGAGGTAGAAAGTTCCAAGATCCTTCTTGTGGCATGGGGTTGGAGGAAAATTCATTTAACGAATGAATAATGAGTGTCTACATTGTCCTAGGCACTCTTCCAGGGACTGGGAACAGAGGGGTGAGATAAAGAGGCAAACATCTTCCCTCATACTACTGGGAAAGACAAACACTAAATGAACAAATAAGTAAGCAAGACAATTTCAGATGCAGTTAGTACTAAGAAGAAAATAAAAACAAAATAAAGATCTGGCTAGTGACTCCTCTTTGCCCCTTTGCTATGGATGTGAAGGACTTGTCACCATGCCCTGGCTATATGGTTGGACTTTTTCCTTCTGATCTTCCTGGAATAAGAAAAGGGAGCCCTATGCCCCTTTAGACTAAGCCCTAAACTTCCCTATTTCCCACTCCAGGGCTATATTCTCTGGTTAGCTAGATCACCTTTCCATCTTCCATCTGTTCCATGTCTCCCATGATTGCTCACACTTGAGTCAGCTCAAGAATCATGTCTTAACCACCATTTCCCCTAAAGTGCCTAGTGTGGTGTTTGGCAGAGACATGAATGAATGAATGAATGTTTCATTGGGGGGCAATTCTGGGTTGCTAATATGCATAAGGCCACTGTGTAGTGAAGAATCAACTTACCTGTGCCCTTGGCTACTGGGATGTAATCCCTAGACCCTTGGGGATGTTCACTCCTTGTAGGAGTATCTTTGTTTCCTAGGGACCCTGGCCACCAGTCTAACAATAGGATGTAAAATGGAGGTTTGGGGCTATACAGTATTAGTTCTACCTATGAAGGAACTAGAGACAAATGGTCAGTCCCACATTGTCAGATCTAACTCCAGAGGGGCTGCCACACAAGCCGTATGGGATGAAGCCCCAATAAAAATGCGAAATACCAACACTTGGATGAGCTTCTGTGATTGGCACTACTCTGTGCCTATGATCACACATCGATGCTGGGGAAGTCACACTGTCCATAATTCCATAGAGAGAGGACAACTGAAACTCCACATTTGAAACCTTTCCTAGACTCTGCTCATGAGATTCCTCCATTAGCTGATTTTATCCCCCCTCCACTGACTGATTTTAACCTGTATCCTTTCCCTGCAATAAACTGTAACTGTGAGTACAACAACGTTCAGTGAGTTCCATGAATATTTCTAGCAAATTATCAAAACTAAAAGTAGTTTTGGAGACCCCTTGAACTTGCAATTTATTTCAGGAGTGAGGGCATCTTTGTGTGGACTTTGTTCCCTCTACCGTACATGTACAATTGTCTACCTCTCACAGCCACATGCCTGCCCCATGTCACCACGTAAAAAGATCCTGCACTAACTTGTAACTCACAGTCTAAGTTCTGAATACCTATTTCTGGCTGATTCTCTATACAGATATCAGCTCTGTATAGCCTTTCACCTCCCAGCTTCTGTTTGTCCATGTCCTTTTTATTTAACTTAGAACCATTTATATTCTAAAAATATTAATTCATCTTGAACTGAGTTTCTTTGTACTGGCTATTCAGCCACCAATAAACATAGTCCCCAAAACTTCATATTGCCATTCTTTATGCTTAGGACAGTCCCCAAAAAGGACCGGAAGGTCTGGGTAATTTACCTGAGAAACAAGAAGAAAATTCAATAAATTAATGGTTCCATATAAGAAATAACAAATGTGGGGCACCTGGGTAGCTCAGTCGGTTAAGCGACTGACTTCAGCTCAGGTCATGATCTCATGGTTTGTGAACTCAAGCCCCGCATTGGCCTCTGTGCTGACAGCTCAGAGCCTGGAGCCCATTTTGGATTCTGTGTCTCCCTCTCTCTCTGCCCCTCCCCTGCTCATGCTCTGTCTCTCTTTCCTTCAAAAATAAATAAACGTTAAAAAATTAAAAAAAAAAAGAAATAAAAAATGTGACTAGGGCCACTCTTGGCAAGACCTTAGGGAGAAATCACTTATCTTCCTTCCTTCCTCCTTTCCTTCCTCCTTTCCTCCTTTCCTTCTTTCTTTCTTTCTTTCCTTCCTTCCTTCCTTCCTTCCTTCCTTCCTTCCTTCCTTCCTTCCTTCCTTCCTTCCTTCATGTCAAGGACATTGTCTGCCATGTCACTCGAAGCTCAAAAATATTTGCAATATATCCTCAATGTATAGATGAACTAACTTACACTGAGCACCTACCATATTTCATACACTGTGCTAGGCACTAAGATACAGTGATGGATAATAAAGAAATGTTCCAATTTTGATGTACTTGTTCTACCAGTCAACCTGTTGAACTAAAGAAAAAAGAACCATCTAGAGGAAACACAGGAGGTCCTAAGCATAACTTCTTCAGGATGTTTATTCTGTTATGGCTCACCTTCTCTTTCCACCAATTATGATTTTTTGGGGTTCATGGGATATCATACAAATGATAGAGATTCTTTGACTGGAAGGACCTTAGACATTCCTAGCATGAAACCTTGCCTGATGAGCCAAGTCCTGGTCTAGACTACCTTGGGGAGAAAGGATTTTACAAAGACTTTATAAAGAAAACTTCCTCTCCCCTCTCTTCAAGTCTACCCTCCTTCTCTCATGTCACCAAGTATATGATCAGGGGAGTAGGTTACCAAGGGAGTATTATCAATCGAAACAAGAATGTGTGTAACCTTCATATCTGCCTGGAGACGTTCTAGCCTACTGGTTTTTCATTCTCTTTTTTTGCAGGGAGACCAATATCCTTTGTTTTTCCAAATAAGTCATAACTAGATAATTTGCTGCCCCAAGCCATACATCAAAATTCAGTCACCAGAGTTTATATATCAGATAGGGAAAAATGTATATCGCAGAGGAGAGAGAAAGTGCATTCCTTTTCATTTTTTCTAGCCTGGTGTTTGCTAATAGTAGACTGTAATGACCCTACATATCATGTCTGGAGACCTTGATGGAGGTGTTTAACACAATTAATTTAGAAGCAAAAGGGCAAAGTAAAGGCATCGTGCTGGTATCGGGCCGTTAGAAGTTAATCTACCTTAAGATAATGGGTATGAAAAGAGAAACAAGTTTGTATGAATCCTTAGATATCCTTATAGTCAGTATCAAGCTCCACATGATTATTAATATACATTTACATATTCAATGGTCAGTAATTGAGCGTCAAAACCCAATAACATTGGACTCACAGAAGATGTAAAAGGAGAAATATAGTTCTTGCCCTCCTGGAGATGCAACCTACCGGTACAGAAACAGAACACACATAAACAACCTCAAAATGAGTCTGTTCTATGAGTGCCTTGAGGATAGGGGTGGTATCATTAGGGTTACAGTAATAATAATACAAACACCTAGTATTTTATTGAGTTCTTACTATGTGCTATAAACTTGATGCTCCCTTTTCTAATCTTTACAGCAAGCCCATGACTTCTAACATGTTAGCCCCATTTTATAGATGAGAAAGCTCAAGTTTCAAAGTCACATGAGCTGCCCAATTTCACCTGGTTGGCAAATGCCAGGGTCAGGACTCACACAGAAGAATGTCTAATACTTTTAAAGCCCTTTATTTTTCTGGTAATTTATTTTTGGGGCACAAGGAGACAGGGGACAACCTGTTACATGGCACAGGTTCCAATAAACTTGCTGGATGCTTAAAAGAATGTGGCAGAGTTATCAGGAGGATGTCTTAAAACAAGGGAACCTCTGGGTGCCTGGGTGGCTCTGTCGGTTGAGCATCTGACTTCAGCTCATGTCATGATCTCATGGCTCATGAGTTCGAGCCCCACATCGGACTTTGTGCTGACAGCTCAGAGCCTAGAGCCTACTTCGGATTCTGTGTCTCTGTCTCTCTCTATGCCTCCCCTGCTCGTGCTCCCTCTCCCTGTCTCTCAAAAGTACGTAAACATAAAAAAAATTAAAAACAAACAAACAAAGACAAAGGAAACTCACGGGTTTAGCACCAAAGTGGCTCAAAGTGAGGGAGGTTCATATTATGGTCATAAACTGTCTTCTCTCTGATATGATCTGCCTTAGGTGGACTGCAGTTGGCCTGAATTTCTACCAATGCAGAAGACCAGAGTTAGACAAAGTAAACCCCATTCCACATTCAGAGGAACTGACTGGACTTGGCTTGCAGAACCTTCACAGGCTCCCAACCAGCTCCTCAGTATGGCACAAAGACATTCTTCTGGTCTTTCGCTACTCCTTCCAGGCCACTTCTAGCTTTTCATTTGTGTCTTGCTCTCTCAGGCAGTAATCCCTCTCTCACCATGTCATTTATCCAATACACAACAGAGAAACACGGCAGCTTCGATTCTTGCGGAAGTGTTTGGCCAATGAAGGAGATGCCCTGGCTGAGGTTGCATTAATGTTCATGGAAATCTGAGTCTGGAATTATGACAGTTCTCTGAACCTGACCACACTTGCCCCTCTTAGGCAGTGCTGAGTGTTTGCAAAGACTGGCTGGGACACCCTCCTGGTGGCTGAATCCAAGATAGTTAACCCTTAAGGTTTAGTGAATTTCTAAAGAGCTATAGATGTCCTTTGTTGATGAAGGCTCTACCTATTCAACCAAGAATTATTGAGTACCTACTATATTCCAGGACTATTAATTTCTTTATATCCAAGATATATTTATTGAACTTCTACTATTTCTTGCCACAGGATGGACAGCCGTGATATAGAGATTAGTAATAAATGGTCTAGTCTCTTAGGAAATGTCAACCTTATCATTTAAATCATCGATTTAACAAATATTTATAAAATATATATTCTGTGCTAGATACCAAGTGAAACACTTGATATTCATTATCTTATTTAGTTATCACAATAATGCCTTGCCAGATTGGATTTTCCTGTTGCACATGCCCCACAGAATCTTGCCATCTATCAAAAGATGAAATCTAGAACCTGGGTGGCTTTTGTGACTGTTTAGGATAATAGAGTATGGTGAATGTAATGCCATGTAACTTTCAGGGCTGCATCATAATGAGAAATACAGATCTGCCTGGCTCTCTCTTTTGAGATTGTCACTCTTGAACATAGTCATCATGCTGTGATGGACATGAAGATGCCTACCTGGGGAGAGACCAAGGTCCCTAGACCTTAGTCTCAGCTCAACTCCCAGCCAGGAGCCAGCACTAACCTGGAAACCATGAGGGTGACCCATCTTGGAAGGAGATTTCAGTCCACATGGGAGGAGTCAAGGCTGATGCTGAGTACAGCGTAGTGGAGAACTTCCCTACTGAGCTCTGCCCACAATGGACATGCACAAGCCAAGAGTGCTTTTGTTTTAAGCCTCTGGTGATGGCTAATTTTATGTGTCGACTTGACTGCTCTAAGGGATTTCCAGATAGCTGGTAAAACATTATTTCTGGGTGTGTCCATGAAGGTGTTTCTGGAAGACATAGCATTTGGATCAGCAGACTGAGTGAAGGAGATCACCCTCACCATTTGCAAATTGAGTCTCTGTGTAAGGCAGGGGGCTCTGTTGCCTAAAAGAAAGAGCTTCCTTAGCAGATTCTGGATTTAACCAGTTACTGTCCTCAGCATCCACACAGTTCTGGCTAGGACAGACTGGACTGTTGGCTGCTTGGGAAATATCGAGCAATTAACCAGCTGGAAGAATTGATTCCTGTATCACATTCCTTCCCTAAGTCTACAAAATTGCCGTGTGGCAGACAGTTTTGAATCTTTGCCTTTGGGTCCCTGGAATCACAGAAGCTTGTTAATATTGACTTTCATCTAATTACTTCAGTATTTAGTTGGCGGTGCTGTTCTGTTTTCATTTTTATTTTCCTAGTTACCTTATGCCCCAAAGGAATGCTACTTGATAGAAAGGTCCAGACTCAAAGGACATACACTCCTTTCCCCTTACCCCCATTACACTTAAGTTGTGAGAATTAACAGCAGGTTTCTCACTTAAACTTTCTGGGCCTCACTTACCTTGTCTTAAAATAGGCATAATTCTATTAAACTCCATTACTCCCTTTGTAGAGTAATCGGGAGGGATAGAGGGAGCTCTCCAGCTGAATGTACCGCCTGGCACTCAGTGAAGGTTTAATAAAGAGTAGTTGTAAATAATCATCACCCCGTTTGCAGGGAGATGCTACCAAGCCCTCCCAGATCTATTAGAGGACAACACAGTTTCAGAACTGTGCTTGGTAGATTCCATCATTCCCACACAGGTCTACTTTTTCATGGATGGCTGCTAATCTTGATCCAAGATTAGTCCCAAACTCACAACCCCACAACCCCAGTGCAGGCTGTATTTTCCCCACTTGGGTCTCTCCATCTCGACCTTGATGCTTTGGATTCATAGTTCAACTTTGTAACTGGAGTCTGCACCACACTTCCTTGTCTCAAGCTCAAGCCTCCTTCTTGGGACATCATTTATATTAGGTTATGGCCCAGGCTGCAATCACATCCTTCATCCCCCAAACCACTGATACAGTCCCCCTGAGTACAACAACTGGAAAATTTTCTCTGTAACTGATGATAATAATAAAGTAATAATGGTGGCTAAGACCAAGTGCTTATCATATCCTGGGTACTCTGATAAGGGATTCACATGTATAATAGCCTTTATTCCTCACAAAATTCCTGAGGTAGATTTTATTCCTTTCCCCATTGTACAGTTGAGAAAAATAAGGACCTGGGAGATTCGTTAAGCCCCACAACCAGATAAAGATTTTCATAAACCTCTAAACAGGTGGGTAGTTTCCTTTTAATGTTGATACTTAGGGATCTAGGGTGGTCAAAGATTTTTGTTATAAAGAATAATGACGGCCCCATTCTAAAACATAACCTTCCATCAAAGAAAACACTCTTTCCTATTAGCCATTAGCTTTATAGCAGGATTTCCATGCCTCAACGCTATTAACATTTGGGGACAGATAACTAATTATCTGTTGAGGAGGGATGCCTTGTGCATCATAGGATGTTAAGTGTCACCTCTTGCCTCAAGCCACTAAATGCCAGTAGCACCTTCCCCTCCCCCCCAAGATGAGACAACTAAATATGTCTTCAGACAGTGACAAATGTCCTCTGGTGGGGGACACAGTTGCCCCTGAAGACCACTGCTCCAAGGCACAGAATAATCCCAGAAATGAAGTTGAATATGGATCAGGTTCATTTTTGGTAGACATAAAGGTCACTGGAAGAGTCTAGGGCACAAGATTTTGTTCAGCAAGGATAGGATCTCTAGTAGGGTGTGGGGGTGCTCACACCAACTTATGCCAGGTTGGCTGGGGGTGCCCTTAGGAATAACATCCATAAGAGAATGAACAGAAGACACAGGAAACAGAACAACAGAAGCCCCTGGTTCTATCATGGGGGCTGTGAAACTAGGACACCCCCTCAGAATTATCCCCAACTGACACTTAAGGACTGGTCATTTGCACCATTCAGTTGACCATTTAGTGGATGTTGGATGCCTCTAAAGTAAGTATAAACAAGGGCAAGTCCACTGCAGAGACTCAGCTCTGAGTCCCCAGAAGCCAAAACTCTTGACAGCTTGGAGGATAAATACACTGGTCCTAAAAAAGAGATCTCGGGATGCCTGGGTGACTCAGTCAGTTAAGCATCCAACTTCGGCTCAGATCATGATCTCACAGTTTGTGAGCTGGAGCTCCACGTTGGGCTCTGTGGTGACAGCTCACAGCCTGGAGCCTGCTTCGGATTCTGCAACTCCCTCTCTCTCTGGCCCTCCCCACTAGTACTCTGTCTTTCTCTCTCGCTCAAAAATAAACATTAAAAAAAAAAGAGGGGGCGCCTGGGTGGCTCAGTTGGTTAAGCATCCCACTTCGGCTCAGGTCATGATCTCACAGTCCATAAATTCAAGCCCCGCATCGGGCTCTGTGCTGACAGCTCAGAGCCTGGAGCCTGCTTCAGATTCTGTGTCTCCCTCTCTTTCTGCCCCTCCCCCACTCATGCGCGCATGCACACGCGCTCTCTCTCTCTCTCTCTCTCTCTCTCTCTGTCAAAAATAAACAAACATTAAAATTTTTTTTTTAAAAAAGGGATCTCATGGCAAACCATAGCAGTCACTGCAGGCAACAAATTGCACTTAAGGCTCTGGGATAGATGCTTTATGTACAGTTTCCCATGTATTTCTTCATCAGAACACAGTGTATCATGTAGACATCATTCTTTCCATTTTACAGGTGAGGAAATTGAGGTAGGCTAGGATTATTTTTGGAGACAAGTTACTAAAAACCCAATTCAAACTACATTCAGCAAAAGAAGTTAATTTATTAGCTTTTGAAACTGAAAAACCAGCCACAGATTTGGCTTCTAGTCTAGTTTAGGCCAAGGCTTCAATACCAGGACTCAGTCTCTCCCTATTGGTTCTGCTGTCCCCTGTGCTGGCTTCATTCACAGATCCCACCTATTTGCTCTCAAGTTTTCTAGGCTTGGTCAATGAGCTTCCCTCCAAACTCAAGCAAAAGTCTTCGAATAGATCCCTGGCTCTGACTGCCCTGACTTTGTCGTGTGTTCATCCTGAACCAATTGCTGAAGCCAGGAGAATGGTATAAACTGATTGGTATGGCCCAGGCCACATGATTCACCTCTGAATCCAGGAATCGAGTCCCCTTTACTAGAACAGATGAGGGAGTATAAGGCAAGCTGCCAGGCCACAACCCCCCCCCCCCAACCCCAAACAGGTGGGATGTGTGTGATATTCCTCAGGCACTCCTGGCTGCCCAAGAACAAAGAAAAGGGAAAAAACAAACTGTTAAGTGATAGAGATAATAGTCCTGCAGGACTAAGTCTCCATCACCCCTCCATAGTGATGTGGGAAACAAAGCCAGAAGGAAATGGCAGATAGAACTAAATTTCCTACCATTGACAGATACTTGAGGCAGGCAGAGTAAAACATTTCTCTAGGAACTGTTGTCTTAATGCTAATGCTTTGCTAGAAGGGAAAACAACCCTAGCTTGACAACAGCTAGGCCTCTACTATCCTGGGAGTCTTCTTTAGCATATGAAAATCTTACTGGAAAGTTTCCCTGGACTTTACCTCCCTCCAACCCCATAGTAAATAACCAATCTCTCCTCATGGTTCCCAGGGCAGCTCTTCCTGCCCACGGGTCCTGTGCCCATGCTTCAATAAAATCATTTTTTTTTGCACCAAAGACATCTTCAAGAATTCTTTCTTGGTCGTTGGCTCTGGACCCCATGAACCCCACTCTCACCCCAAAAAACCTCATCAGAACCACCTGGGTTAAGGGTAGAAGAGAGGTAGATTCCTCCTCTTCATAATCTATAATAATCTATAACAATCAAAAGAAAGAGGAAATGATGCTAGACAGCAAGTACAGCCAAAGTTCACCACACAGCCTTTGGCAAGGAGAGTCATTTATCTCCAGGTCATAAGTCTGTAAAAGTGGAGCCAGATTCAACACCATGACTCTCTGGACCCACACCCATTTCTCTTTCCCTTCTGCCTCTTGGGAAGACATCAGAATTTACTGAATTCTGTAAATTCAGAAGCCACAGAAATTACTTCGAATAAGAGTCAACAAACTACAGCTCATGGGTCCAATATGGGCCACTGCCTGTTTTTATAAGTAGTTTCATTGAAAACAGAGGCAAACCATTTATGAAGGTATCATCCATGACTGTGTTCGCTCTACAGCTACAGGGTCGGCGAGTAATAACAGGCACTGTCTGGCACAGAAGCCTAAATGATTTACTATCTGAACCTTAACTGAAAAAAATTACCAACCCTTTTATTCAAAGAATGGATCTCTACCGATATTGTCTAGAGGCTGCCCTGCTGGATGAAGCCAAGGGGCCAGCAGGATGTCGGGCTTGTCTCATTTCACCTTCTTCCACTCCCGCATGGAATCTTGGGTCCCCAGCTGTGTTCCTTGCTTTCTTCCCTATTCACTTAACACCAGGTTCATTTGCCTGCACCAGAAGTGTCCCTCGATTGAAAAGTGAAAACAGTTCAGAAAGGAAGACCTGCACACCAAATGCGTGTCTGAATGCTTCCGAAATTCGCCTGTTATACACATCGCTATTCTTGAGGTGTTTTCTCTCTCTTCACAAGAACTGAGAAACTTAATGGCAACTCATATCACACCAAGACCCATCTCAGTCCTGCCACAGACCGAAAGGGTTTTATTCTCCCTGTTCCTCTGTCAGATTTTAAATGGATGTGGTTTCATTCCCCTTCTCATCTAATATTGGAACATCTCAATCTCCAGCGAGATCTCATTTTTAAATGATGTGCTCGTATTTCAAGAGGACTTTTTCAAGAGGGAAAAATAGCTCCACTCAAGAGAAAGCTCATGGCTGGAAAGCAAGCATATTTATCTCCAGTGATTCAACAAATATTTACTGTGTGCTGAGCTCAGATTCTTGGGGTCTCGTGTACAGAGGGGGCACGACATCCTCAGAGTCACACAGCCAAGTTAGAGGCCAAACACCTGGGTGTTTTCTTCCCTCTTACAGGGGCTACATACTTTCCATCCCCTTGAGGTGACACACAGAGTGGCTGGAACAAGAATCTCTATCTTGGCTCTGCCGGGATGTAGCACCATCAAGAATAGAAACGATGCCAGATCTTGCCTTTCTCTGCTGTACATCTCTCAGTATGCACCCATTTCTTTTGGAAGAAACTCACTCCCTGGACCATGGCTGAAACTCACTCGCTGTGACCTATTTGACTTATTCTTTCCATGGACCCCTCCTCTTCTGCCACACATGTCCTGTCCTTGGCCTGTACTGTTCCCAGTAGCTACTATCACAGGGTCTAGGCATTTATGCACCGGTCAATGACCTACCCCCACCCTATCAGTCATTTTTCACTCACCTGCCCCTCCCTGCTTTACACATCAGTTTAAACGGCATGTCCTCCAAGCACCTGCCCTTGACCACTGACTTCTCAGACTAGGTGAACTCTCATAGGTTCCTATACCATTTGTTCATCATATTGATTGATGAGGGAGCACGAGGCAAGCTGAGGACAAAGCACAAGCTAGCACGCTGCACTCCATCCCCCACCCCTACCAGTTGGGATATGTTTGATATTCCTTGGACACTCCCAGCTACCCCAAAACAGGAAAGAACAACAACAACAACAAAAAAACCAAACGAGAGTCTCCATCAGTTTACAAGTAAGTGGCAATCCCGTCAATGGCATAAAGTCCAGGAACTTCCTACTATCTTAATGTTAATGCTTTGCTAGGGGGAAAAGCAACCTTAGCGTGATGATAGCTAGGTGTCCAGTAAGTCTTTGTCCAGTAAGTCTTTAGCATGTGAGAGTCTCTTTGGAAACTCCCTCTTGACTTTATCTCCCTGACTCCATAAAAGGGTCACCCCTCCCCAACACTTGCAGTGCTGGTCCTGTCCCCATGCTTCAATAAAATCATCTTTTTGTACCAAATGCATCTCTAAGAATTCTTTTGTGGCCATCAGCTCCAAACCCCAAGAACCCCACCATCACCCCAAAACTTCATCACTGATCACATCTGTAATTATTTACCTAAAGAGAGTCTTTCCCATTTCCATTTCCTGAGAGCAGGAACTGAGCTTATCTTTTTGTACATTTCCATATAACCAGTTCCCAGCCCAACGCAGGACATGTACTAGGTGCTTAGCATTCATGCATTAATTAACTAGCCAATATGACCTGCAGGCTCTGGGCAGAAAAGCAGATGTTTTTATTATAAGGGACAATGGGACTGGGGGCAATTTCTTTCTGCCCTCCTTTATGGTGAGCTTTTCAAAAGCTGTTTAATCCCACAGCCTCCTTGAAGCCCCTGGATTTTGCAGTCAGTATCAAATAAAGTAGATATCCAACACCCTCACTTTGTTCCCAAGCTTATTTCTAAATCTCTTCTCCTAAACCCTCCTTATGACCCAGACCAGCTTCTGATCTCTGAGGTTCTCCTTCTCTTATTTAATTTCTCCCACAAATAGACTTGCCTGGAGATAGTTTTGCCTTTCCCCACCACCAAACAATGGATAGGGCTTCATCCTTCTTAGCTGAAAACGTGATTTGTCCAAGGGCCCAGATCATACTCTGGTTCCCAACAAATGCAGCTGTAAGGATACCACCACCTAGTTATATCTTCCCAGTTTTTTGGGACCCCAGCACTCTGTGATGAGGTTTTGGGGTGATGGTGTGGTGGTCCGCAGCCAACGGCCAAGAAAGAATTCTTGAAGACGTCTCTGGTGCAAAAAGGTGATTTTATTAAAGCATGGAGACAGGACCATGGGCAGTGAAAGCTGTATCAGGGTTGTGAAGGATGGCTGGTTTTCAACTACGGAGTGTGGGGGGGGGATGGGTAAAGACAAATAAGAGGCCTCCAGAAGGACTTGGATGTGCTAAAGAGGACTCCTAAGATTCCTGAGGCCTTGCTATTGTCCAGCTAAGGTTGTTTTCCCTCTAGTAAGGCATTAACATGAGGACGGTAGGAGATTCCTGGAGAAATGTTATACTCTGTATTTGCCTCAAGTTATTTGGCAACGGGCTGCAGGTTTGAGGAAATTTCATTTTACCTGCCATTTCCCTCTTGCCATTTTTCCCCACATCGCTACAGAGGGGTGATGTTGGGGCTCCAGGAAACTGAGTCTACAGGTTTCTGAAGATTAGGCTATTGAGAAGATTGCCTTTTTCTTGTAATTTGCCAAGACATTTGCAAACTGATGGATAGCCCTGTCCTGTAAGACTGTGATCTCCATCAGTTAGTCATTTGTTTTCTTTCCTCTCCTTCTTCTTTGGGCAGCCAGGAATGCCTGAGGAATATCATATATCTCCCACTGGGGGGTGGGAGAGGAGGGGTGTACTAGCTTATATTTCGCTCTCAGCCTGCCTCAAGCTCCCTCATCACCTCTACCTCTAGAATTTTACACATGCTTTTTCCTCCCACCCTATTCACTCCGTTAACTCATACCCATGCTTAAGACACTAACTCACTCAAACAGGAATCCTTCTGTGACTCATAAGGCCAGGTCAGGCTCCTCTGTTATATCTTCTTTTAACACCATAAAATTGTATTTGTGAAAAATATTTGGAGCCGTTTAAAAGGTTGTATTTGTGAGATTATTCTCATTAATCCTTATCTATTCTAAGCTGTGAACTCTGAAAAGGTTGGAATCATGTCTCTTTTTTTGACTCATTATTACAACCTCAATGTCTGGCACAGAATAATTGCTTAAAGTATTGGGTGAATGAATGAAGATATTATTCAAAATGGGTACATCCTCTTTGAGCCTCTTCCTCCTTTTCTGATGTAAGGAAATGGGCGGGAATGCAGAGAGGATCCCTTTTAGAACTTTCCTGAAACATCTCCCACAGTAAGGAGGGCAAAAAAGGGGCGTGTGCCCTATTATTACCTGTGAGCTTGAACAAGCTACTCCCTGGCTCTGTTCCTCAGTCTCTATCCTCCTAAAATGATTATTTGAATAATAATGCCTCCAATGGTACATTTCTTTATCCACTCATTCATTCAGTAAAGAACATTTCTCAAAGTGCAGTCCTGGGACCAAGTGCACGGGGATCAGCTGAGCCACTTAATGCAGATTCCTAGCTCCCATGTGAAGATTACAGGTGACCCTTACACACATGTAAGTTAAGAACCAATGGCTATAGTGAGTTGTGATTTTTAAAAGGCATCATGTATAAAGTAGTTTGGGGGCTACTTTACAGCACAGAGCCTGCCACCTGCTCAGTGCCTCAGACCAGTCCATCTTTCCAGCTTCTTCTCCATCTTCTTCACCCATCTATCTAACCACCTACCTTCCTCCATCTTTTCTAATGGAATACTTCCATTTCTGCCTCTCATTCCATCCTATTCTTCTTTATTTGCTTTCCCCATCTTATCCTAAATATCATATTCTACCCCAAATCAACAGGAGGCCCATCCCTGTAGCAAGTGATGAGAGAACTACAGGAAGTGCAGGAGACAAAGATGTGGTCCTCAAGAAGCTTCTAGCAGAGAGAAGAGACCTGGGCCTCTGCACCTATATAAAGGTTCATGGACACACGGCAGCCCGTGGGCTTCCATCTGTGCAGTCTCTCCTCCCCTCTCCTCTCTTGTCCTCTCCCACAAAGCCTGATTTCAGGCTCACCCAAATGACTTTGTGCTTCTCAAACCTTCCAATCCCACACTTATTTGTCACTTGGAGATAAGTGCAGTCACTCATTCACCACATCCCACCTGTAAATTCAGAACTTCTTCCTCCTCAGGGTAATCACAGGGCAAGATTAATTATGCTAATCAGCCTCTACAGACTGACACAATTAACCAGAGCATGAGATAGCCCCAGAAATCTGTATAGGAGCTACCTACCTGCTGGGTTTAATTTCACCATTCAGCACAGTAATTAAAAGGGGGTGCTATTTTCAACTAAAAAGCACAGAGTTCCATCCTCCAATGGAAGTTGCAGGTTTTCCAGTTGCAGGAATGTCTGGCCACTTTATGCCCCCACCTTGGGACCTGTCACTGGACATCTCTTTCTTGGGGCAAGGTGCCAGCATTGTAGCCATTTTATTTTTCCTTGGTGGTGGTACAAAATGAGGTATTCAGGGGCGCCTGGGTGGCGCAGTCGGTTGAGTGTCCGACTTCAGCCAGGTCACGATCTCGTGGTCCGTGAGTTCGAGCCCCGCATCGGGCTCTGGGCTGATGGCTCAGAGCCTGGAGCCTGTTTCCGATTCTGTGTCTCCCTCTCTCTCTCTACCCCTCCCCCGCTCATGCTCTGTCTCTCTCTGTCCCCAAAATAAATAAACGTTGAAAAAAAAATGAGGTATTCATGTTTTGATACATTTTAAAATCCCTTTGCTTCCCTTCTCTGCTAACTCTTCTATATCTTTAAATTTTTTAATATTTTTCTTTACTTAAAAATTAAAAAGTTGTTGG
The DNA here is from genome assembly GCF_007474595.2 of Lynx canadensis. Lineage (NCBI taxonomy): Eukaryota > Metazoa > Chordata > Mammalia > Carnivora > Felidae > Lynx > Lynx canadensis. The sequence continues at coordinate 11,422,121 of NC_044318.1, forward strand.
GGGCCCTGGGTGATATAGTCGGTTGAACCTCTGACTTCGGTTCAGGTCATGATCTCACCATTCATGAGTTCGAGCCCCGCATTGGTCTCAGTGCTGACAGCTCAGAGCTTGGAGCCTGCTTCGGATTCTGTCTCTCTCTCTGCCCCTCCCTGACTCACACTATGTCTCTCTCTCAAAAATGAATAAACATTAAAAAAAATAATAAATAAAATAAAATAAAATGAAATAAAATCATAAAAACTTTATACCAAGCATCCTTAACATGTGTTTCATGGAGTGCTAATTCGCCAAGCTGCTTTGGGAATAGAAGGTGACAGCTCATGTTTCAAAAGCTCTCATCTGAATCCACTCTTGAGGAGTCATAAGGCAAATTTTTGTATTAAAGCGCTGAAAGGCCTGTTTCCAAAAACACGTTCAACTAGTTAGCCCAATCTTTTCCAATTTATCTTTCCACAGGTTTTAGTTTTGTTTCTCCCTAAAGGTGACCCTAAGACAAAGACTTGAGAAAAGTTTGCTTATTGAGAGATTTCAGGGAATAGAAGTGAGACAGCGTGAAAAGCAAAGCAGGACAGGGAAGAAAGCCAATGAAGAGTAGTCATGAACTTGTTACTGCTATTGCCGATTGGAGTTTAGTCTTGCTGGGGACTCCCTAAAGATCCATGTAAAATGCATTTCAGCATTGTCCTGTTGAAGGATAGAAAAGCTTAGACATGTATCTACTGACTTATTCCCTTATTGTTTGAGAGTTGCCGTAAGGGACTACCTTCATGTACTTCTGAGTTGGTCAGTTGACAAGCCTTCCTCAACTTTGGGAAAAGCGCAATAGAGAGACATCATGACCCTTAATATGGGACAGTGACAATGGTGGATGGAACTGTCCAGCACAGTGGTGCTAAAATCAGGAGGGCTAAAGGGACGTGGCATGGTAATCACAGAACCTGCTACCCCATATAATCCTAAAAAGAATTAGAACTCTAAGTTATTTACATCCAAACCACTTATATTCTATGTGCATAATTTAACAAACACTTGTTGGAGATTATTACTGCTTTTCTGGTTCACCTCCTCTGCCCCCCACTGGGAATATAAAAGACTACATTTCCAGCTGCCTTGCAGTGATTAATGCTGGTCAGTAGCCTAAGAGTAGACTTGTGTATGCCACTTCCAAGCCGAGGCAGTAAGAGTGTCTGTCAAACTTTCCATTCCTCTCTAGACATACTGAGTATGGTATAGAGTGGCACCTACTGAGAAGGCCACAAGAAAGGAGCAGACTGGACTACTGTGTGGCCTTGGGGGGAACTGCCCCAGTGAGCTGATGTGCCATGGATTTAGGGTGAAGAGTAAGTCAGATTTCACCTGTCAATCCACTGGGATTTGAGGCCTTTTTTTTAAAATTTTTTTAAGTTTATTTATTCTTGAGAGATAGAGAGAAACAGAGCATGAACAGGGGAAGGGGAGACAGAGAGGGAGACACAGAATCCCAAGCAGGCTCCAGACTCTGAGCTGTCAGCACAGAGCTCGACATGGGGCTCGAACCCATGAATCACGAGATCATGACATGAGCTGAAGCCAGACGCTTAACCAACTGAGCCCCCAGGTGCCCTGAGGCTTTGCTTTTTATCACAGCAAAGCCTAGCCTACCTTGAACAACCCAACTGCCTTGGAGAATACAGCCACAGAGAAGCAAAAGGTGGCTGTAATTTCTAGGATCTTCCTTACACAGGATATCTAATATGAGTCAGCTAGTGTTATAGCAAAAAAAAAAAAAAAAAAAAAAAGAAAAAAGAAAAAGAAAAACAAGGAGAAGATAAAGAAAGATCAAATTGTTGCCTGTGTTTCTTAGTATAGCTAATAGAGAATCCCAAAGACAAGTGAAGATATCGTCTGGTGAGTGACCCAAGCCCTGCATAAAAAATGTCTTATTTCTGCAAAATGAGATGGTCCAGAGGGGGCTGTTTGATTTGACTGGAGGAGATATGGACCAAACTCTTCCAAAGCCAAAGGGATCTAGGTGTTCTGCTTCTATGTCATACTCCTGACTCTTTAAATGGGCTCACTGATCCATAAAACATATTCGTGCTGGTCTAGAAATGCGAAAAAGTGAAGCAACGTCTCCTACCCTTGTTTATTCCAATTCTAAATTTTTACTGTATTATTTAAACTAGCTCTGAAATCTTGACTCTGTAACCCTTGTTCAAGTATTTTTCTGCCCCTCTTTGGGGAATCCAATTACATACAACTTTCACTGTTTGAATTCACCTTAGAGCTCCTGAGTCTCTGTTAATACTTTAAAATTCTCTTATCTCTTTGTATTTCATTTTGGATAGTTTCTATTGCTGTCTTCAAGTCCAGTAGTCTTTTCTGCTGTCATATCTAATCTTCTGTGAATCCTACCTAGTGTTTTTTTTTTTTAATCTCACACATTGCAGTTTTCATCTCAAGAATGTCACATGGAGCCTTTTTTATATATTCATTCCATATATCTGTTTAAGTTTTGAATATTTTAAATGCAGTCAGAACTTATTTAACGTTCTTGTATGCTAAATCTAGTATCGGGGCGCCTGGGTGGCGCAGTTGGTTAAGCGTCCGACTTCAGCCAGGTCACGATCTCCCGGTCCGGGAGTTCGAGCCCCGCGTCAGGCTCTGGGCTGATGGCTCAGAGCCTGGAGCCTGTTTCCGATTCTGTGTCTCCCTCTCTCTCTGCCCCTCCCCCATTCATGCTCTGTCTCTCTCTGTCCCAAAAATAAATAAACGTTCAAAAAAAAAATTAAAAAAAAATAATTCTAGTATCTGTGCCAGCTCTGGGTCAGTTTTGATTAATTAATTCATCTCCTCGTATGGGTTGTATTTTTCTGCCTGTTAATTTTTTTTATTGGACGTCAGGCATTGTGAGTTATGTCTTCTTGGGTGCTGAATATCTATGGATTCCTATAAACATTCTTGAGCTTTCTTATGGGACACAGTTGAGTCCCTTGGAAAAGTTTTATCTTTCAGATCTTGCTTTTTGGATGTTAGGCAGGAACAGAGTAGTGCTCCGCTTTGGGCTAATAATTCACCATTGTGAGGCAAGATCCTTCGTGTATTCAACCCAGTGCCTCATAAATCAGAAGTTGGAAGAGGCATTACTCCCAGCCCTGTGTCAGCAATTAGCACCGGCCACCACTAATCTTTTCAGGAGGTTCCTTCCCTCACATCTGGTAGTTTATTCACATACATGGGCTAATCAGTGTAGAGCCAAATATTCAAGGGGTACCCCTATTCAGATCTTGCTATGTTAAAAGAAAAACGCCTTACCTGTTTAAGGTAAGGTAATTTCTGTTGCTTGCAACTGAGCATAATCTTGACCTCTCACTCTGTGCCTTCCCTCCGTAGGGAACAGTTTTGGTCTGTACCATTACCCAAACATATAAAACAAAAACAGGTCAGTTCTGCTTGGAGAACTTCCCCACTCCAACTTCTAAAGGGCTAGACAGAATCGATGTGGAAACAGAAACCAAAAGTAATAGTTACATCACTGCACTGATCGCATGTGATTTATGTGTCAGACACTGGGCTAAGTGCTTCACATGAATTATCTCATTTAATTTTCAAAACTGCACTAAAATGTAGAGGTTAATATATATAGTTAACCAATATTTATGGATTATTCGATTTATGGATTAGAACTGTTCTAGGAACCATGGGCGTTGCCATGAATTCTACAAGGTATTTTCCACCCACGGAATTTACATTCTGGTGAAGGAGACATGCAACAATTAAGTGAATTAATTAAGTTAAAATACGAGGCTATGAACAGATCTCTGAGGATCATGAAAACATACGATGTGACAAAGGCAGAACATTGGGTTACCCTAGATCAGATCATTGTAGAGGGGGTTGTGTCTCTGAGGAGCTGTTTAAGGTGAAATCTGAATGACAAGAGTGGGACAGTCTTGTGAAAATCAGGGCACTGAAGGCAGAGGTGCTTAAAGAAGAGCAACAACTAAAAGGAAACAAAATGAGCCAGAGTGGCTGGAGGAGGAGAGGGCAAGGCTGGAGGAAATGAGGCTCCAAGCACCGGGAGGAGCCTTCAGGAAAAGTCAGGAATGACTTGGTGAACCAAGGTCAGGAGTTGTTATTCCATTCCAGATGCAGTGGCTGCTAACTGGAGGATTTTTAAGCAAGAGAGTGCTTTGGCTTGATTTATGAATTTATAAAACTCATCTAGATATTCCTTAGTACATGATAGGGGATGAAGAGGGAATAAAGTAAGAAAGTTAATTAGGAAGGTTTGCAACCATTGAGATGGTGGACAGACTCAGCTTGGATACGGTGACAGTAAAGATGAGGGATGATGGAGAAGAAACTAGAATGTGTCTTGGAGGTAGAGTTTGCAGAGCCCACACATGGGCTGGCTATGAGCTATGAGAGAGAAGAACCAAGAATTGCTCTTGGGATTCTGGCCAAGGCCTCAGAGAGAAAGAGAGAGAAATAGAGAGAGAGAGGGAGAGAAGGAGAGATTATATATGACAATGATTATATACCTTGCCAAAGGGCACAAGGCTAGAACATAACATTCATTTATAGTGTATTTATTCATTCATTCAACAAATACGTGTGAGTTTCAGGAGAATTATGAGTGGCCAAACAGTCATGGTCGCTCATGGAATCCACAGGTGCAGAGGAAAAAAGAGTATAAATAATTACACACACATGGCCAGATACACAGAGTATTTGCCTTCATTATTAAAGGGCTTAAAGAATTCTAAAGTTCAAACTCAATCATTATAACCCAAAGCTCATGCTATGGTAGTCTGAATTTCCCAGGGTTTGAAAGGAGAAACCCAGGGGTCAGGACTGTTTAGACCCCCTCTGCTATCCCACCTAGCCCACCTTTTTCTTTCCTCGCCTGCTTGTTCCTCAGCCACAAGCCCTTTTGGATTTTTTTTCTTTTAATCCTTCTCCTGTGCTGTACTGGCAATGATTCCAGGAGTCTTGGCAAACACTCACTGAATACCTACTGTGCATCAGGCTCTGGGCTGGTCACTAGGGAAACAAACATGAGTAATAGATCTTCCTCTCCTCAAGGAGCCCACTGTCTAATTGGAAAACAGAATCAGAATTGATTTTTTAAAATTATGTTTATTTTATTTTTGAGAAAGAGAGACACAGAGACAGAGTGCAAGCAGGGGAGGGTCATAAAGAGAGGGAGACACAGAATCCGAAGCAGGCTCTAGGCTCTGAGATGTCAGTACAGAGCCCAAAGCAGGGCTCAAACCCATGAATGGTGAGATTATGACCTGAGCCCAAGTGGGTGCTCAACTGACTGAGCCACCCAGGCGTCCCAAGAACCTATTATTTCAATCCAGTATAATTAGTGTCATGATAGCAATAAGCACAGGACACCACTGGAGCACAGGGGAGGGTCCCTTAGATTAGAAAAAAGTAGTTAGAAAGCTCTATTAAAGGAAGTGATATAAAGAAGAAGAATGGCATAAAAACAGACACTCAGATCAATGGAACGTAAAAGAGAACCCAGAAATGGACCCACAAATGTATGGCCAACTCATCTCTGACAAAGCAGGAAAGAATACCCAAAGGAATAATGACAGTCTCTTCAGCAAGTGGTGCTGGGAAACTGGACAGTCACATGAAGAAAAATGAACCTGGACCATGTTCCTACACCATACACAAAAATAAACTCAAAATGGATGAAAGACCTAAATGTAAGACAGGAAGCCATCAAACTCCTCGAGGAGAAAGCAGACAAAAACCTACCTGACCTTGGCCACAGCAAATTCTTACTCAACACGTCTCTGGAGGCAAGGGAAACAAAAGCAAAAATGAACTATTGGGACCTCATCAAAACAAAAAGCTTCTGCACAGCAAAGGAAACAATCAGCAAAGCTAAAAGGCAACCGACAAAATGGGAGAAGATATATGCAAATGACAGATCAGATAAAGGGTTAGTATTCAAAATCTATAAAGAACTTTTCAAATTCAACACCCAAAAAACAAATAATCCAGTAAAGAAATGGGCAAAAGACATGAACAGACACTTCTCCAAAGAACATCCACACGGCCAACTGACACAAGAAAAAATGCTCAACGTCACTCACCATCCGGGAAATACAAATCAAAATCATAATGAGATACACCTCACACCTATCAGAATGGCTAACATTAACAACTCCAGCAACAACAGATGTTGGTGAGGGTGCAAACAAAGAGGATCTCTTTTGCACTGCTGGTGGGATGCAAACCGGTGTAGCCACTCTAGAAAACAGTATGGAGTTTCCTTAAAAAATTAAAAATAGAATTACCCTATGACCCAGCAATGGCACTACTAGGTATTTATCCAAGGGATACAGGGATGCTGTTTTGAAGGGACACATGCACCCCAATGTTTATACCAGCACTAACAATAACAGCTAAAGTATGAAAAGAGCCCAAATGTCCATGGATGGATGAGTGGATAAAGAAGATGTGGGATATATATACAATGGAGTACTACTCAGCAATCAAAAAGAATGAAATCTTGCCATTTGCCACTATGTGGTTGGAACTGGAGGGTATTATGCTAAGCGAAATTAGTCAGAAAAAGACAAATATCATACGACTTCACTCATATGGGGACTTTAAGACACAGAACAGATGAACACAAGGAAAGGGAAGCAAAAATAATATAAAAACAGGGAGGGGGGACAAAACAGAAGAGACTATTAAATATGGAGAACAAACAGAGGGTTATGGGAGGGGTTGTGGGAGGGGGGATGGGCTAAATGGGTCAGGGGCATTAAGGAATCTACTTCTGAAATCATTATTGCACTATATGGTAACTAAATTGGATGCAAATTTAAAAAAGAAATTAAATCAAATCAAGAAAGAAAGAAAGAAAGAGAGAGAGAGAGAGAGAGAGAAGGAAAGAAAGAAAGAAAGAAAGAAAGAGAGAAAGAAAGAAAGAAAGAAAGGAAGAGAGAATGCTGCCTTGCAAAAAGCAGAGCAAAAAAATTCTAAGGCAGACAGCAGTCCAAATAAAATCATAGTCTTGCAATAACACGCGAGTTCCAGGATGTGCTCCGACCATAGGTGCAAGGTGAGGAAGCAGATGAGGTTGAGAAGCCTCAGCCTGGCCCCACAGGAAATTCCTTACAAAGCCCCTTTTCCTGAATTCCCTCCTCTCTGTCTCTCTCCCTTCTTTTCCTTTTTCAGAAAAAAAAAAAAAAAAAAAGGACTTCCCAATGCAAATTGGTATCTACATTTAAAACACTAGATTCCATTGGTTTTCTTCCCATCTTATTTTCTAAGGACCTGCTGTATTTCTGATCAAGGATCCTCTTTTGTTTGGGAGCGTTTTCATCTGAAATTCTTTCTGTCCCTCTTCCATCCGCCTGCCGCCTGCCGCCAGTTTCTTTAACTAAAAAGGGAAATTGCCAGGGGGAACATGTCAGGTTCTTGACAGACTCTACTGTCTGTATATTTTAAAACACATAAAAGGGCTTCTAAGTTGAGCAGGGGCATTCCCCAGCTTCCTGGGTTTCTGTTCCAGGGACTGTCATCCAATTTCACCTCCCAAGGCCCGGAGTTTGGAGGCTCCGTCTGGGAGTTACAGTAATGTTTAGGGAAGCCCCCCTGGGTTAGGCCCTTGAACGGTGTTGCCTCATAGAGACAAATAACGTTGAATTCTTCTGCTGAGTGCTCAAATGATCCTTTTAGCTGTCCAAGGCACACATGAGCACATGGACACAGACATCCAACGCACATGTACATGTATATAGGCACATGCATATATTCTCCAGTTCTTCCATTTATTTTCTTTCACACAAATGTGAACTCTTGCAGGATGCTGAGAATTGTGCCCCATTTTAGGATTCTGGCCAACTGTAATGTGTGTGACAATTCTTTCTGCTCCTGTCCAGCCTGCTGAGTATTTCAGGGAGGATCCCCTATGGTTATTTTGTGTACACAGTTGATTTTACTGTCTTTTATCCCATTTCTGGAGAAACCACTCAGAGAATTTCAAAATACATTCCTCTTTTCTGTTGTTCTCAGAACCCAAGATGACCTATAAGAATTCACAAAAATAGAACTAGTAGAAAGCTTTTTTAAAAGCCAGGGAGACGGATAGATAACTAGATAGACCAGCAGAAAGGGAGAAAATGGGAAGGCACACTAAGAGGAAAAGAGAATATGTAAATATACAACCCATAAAATTGCACGGGAAAACTCGGTTTTTAATTTGCCTTTGAGCTGTCTGAAGACCTGAGAAAAAAAATATTATTTCAAATCACCTTTGCCTTCCCCAAACAAGAGATCATGGCTGTGGTCAAAAAGATTCATCCTGTAGCCCTCGATTCTGGTCCCGACTTGAACTCCATAGTTCACCCCCTAGAAACCCCGGACCTTCTGGTGCATCTATTCCTGGGTCTGTTAAATGCGGGCACTGAGCTAGAAGTCCATTCCGGGTCTAATACCCAGGACTTTATAAATAACTTACTTATGGTTTAGTGGTTCTGCCCAACAGATTCTAAATTCATCACCCATTTTCTGAAAAAAAGAACCTTCTAGATCCTTAGCCTCCATTTCCCAACTTGAGTACTTCCCAGTCCTGTGCTCCCAGAGATTTGGGGAGGGGAGGGTGTACTGGCTGGACTCAGGCCTCATGAATCCCACTTCTGGGGCTTGGGAACATGCACTTAAGCTGCTTAGGTGATTCTGATGTTCCTCTAGGGCCACTGAGGCTTTAGAGTTCCCTACTGCTGCTGTAACAAATTACCATAAACTCATTGGCTTAAAACAACACAAATTCATTATTTTACAGCTCTGGAGATTTACAAGTCCTAAATTAGTTTCGCTAGGCTAAAACCAAGGTGTCGGCAGGGCCTCCTTCTGGAAGAATTTGGTTCTTTGCCTCTTCCAGCTTCTAGAAGCTGCTCAAATTCTTTGGCTAGTGGCCTGAATCTCTCTTACTCTTTCCCTTGCCACATTTCTATCTGGACTTGGACCCCGGCCCTCCTGCTTCCCTCTTTTAAGGACCCTTGTGATTCGATTGGGCCCACTCAGAGAATCCAGGTTAACCTTTCCATCTCAAGATCCTTAACTGAATCACATTAGCAGAGTCCCGTTTGCCATGGAAGGAAACACATTCACATGTTCTGGGTATGAGGATGTAGACATCACTGGGGGCCATTTTGTAACTGATCACATGGTCCCTTGATTTCATGGGGGCTGAGCAAAGGGGCTCCAAATTCGTGGCTGTGATTTTTCTCTTGTAAAACCCAGTGAACTGACTCTAGGAGATACCACTGGAACATTTGTTAATAACAACATACCCACGAGTACTTGGTCACCATCTACATCGTATGTCACATAGAACTCTCCAATGCATAAATGCACATATATTCATCTCTGAGGACAGAGTCATGTCTATTAAAATAAGAGGATTTAGGGACAAAACCAACCTGATCAGTCTTTTACCCTGGTCACTTACTTAACTTCTCTGCTCCTCAGTTTCCTCATCTGCGAAATGGGTTCTCACAGCTATTAACCAGCAGTTAGGACTAGAGCCCTATGCTCAGCAATTCTGACTCCCAGTTCCTATACTTTGCTTGGTGTGTGTGTGGCCAAAGGGGAACGATGACAAGGAAGGCAGTTTTCTTTCTTTCCCTCTAATACACCTTAATTTTTGTTGTGAGTCTCAATTCCACCAAACAGACAAAAGTAAAGCTTGGACTATTCAAGATTCTTCCTCCTCTCCTTTCTCAAGGGATTGTGGCTAAGTCCTGGGGCTTCCAGAATGACATCATGAGAAGAAAAGAAGTGGGGTTTTTCTCTGCCATTGTCTATTTGGGCTACCAATCCCTGAGAAGTGTTCTTTCCCTTCTGGTCAAAGCCCTGGCCAGTCCAAGCCTCTGTCACTCTCAGCCTCTCGTGAACATTTCCATGTTCATTTGGTTCTGCTTTCTCAGGGCTTGGGGAACAGGGAGATGCCCAGGGGTTCCCCCACCCTGCCAGCATCTCTCTGCTCTCTGCTCTGTGCTCACCACTGAGGAACCTGGGACTCTGTGCATCTATTTCAGGACAATTGGCCATTTCCATTTAGCCTCTCCTGCCCCCAGATAACAGAGGAGGAGACATTATAGGGTCTTGCTATTTATAACCTGGGCTCTTTCTACCACACTAGGCTGGCCATCTTCTGGAACAAACCAAGTCAGACTCCTATCCCAGTTGCTTTATGAGGCTGAGGACAGACCAAGGGGACCCTCAGGACTAGGGCTCCTACCACTGCTGTGATTCCTCTGCTAAAGGAGCTATATGTGTGTCCATCCCGTATACACCTCTCCTTGGCAGTGAAAACTGAGAAGGCGGTTGGAAGGGCTGTAGACAGGATAAAACACTTCTGCTTAATTGCCTGGGGAGGGTCAGAAACGACTCTCTGTTCGGCTTTGTGGAGCTAATTAGTTGGAAAAGAATGTGCTCAGCACATAAACAAGAGCCTTTTTCCTATAAGCAATTAGAAACGACCCTAACCTTGTTCATTTCAACACACGCCCCACCACAAAGTTGGAAAGACACCAAAGAGTTGGAAAGACACCAAAGTTGGGGCTGGCTACTGCTTTTGTTAATCCTCAAACCTTTGCATTTAAAGACCGATCATTCTTTGTGAAAAGCTTCTCCTCTTTGCTAATCCCCAAATATTCATTTTCAGTGGTTTAGCAGTGAAAACGGCAGACTGGAGCCCTAATTGTGCCATGGAGGTATATCTACCAGGGTTACTACAACCACCTGTCCTTCTCCTCCACCCCCCACTCTCATCACACAGACACTGTTTTCTAATTGATCATTTATGTGCCCCTACCCTCTGCCACCCTGTCAACACTATAAGACTAAGTGTCCATCCACCACCGTGGGCTCAGTGCCCTGAACAGTGCCTGGTGCACAGAGGTGCTGAGTAAATCATTGTGGAATAAACCAACGAATGAATGAATGTATGCCTTCCCTGAGATGAAACGTAGAACGTGCCACAGGTCACTGCTGGGGTGTCAGGATCTGCAAATCCACAAAGCCAAGAACTCGGAGAATGGAAACTCTTTTCCCCCAAGTTGTCTATAAAATTGGATGTCAAAACTGAAGTGGGAAAGAATCCCAAGATGGTAGATCTCTAGTTCTACACACTTTATTAAATAATCAGGGCCACTATTTATGAAGCACGTACCACATGTAAGCACCGTGATGAAGCACTTTGTGTACCTCCATCCCTCCTCTTGGTACTTGAGTCGGATCTCTTCCATTATCCCACCAGGTTTACTCCCCTACTACTGCATGGATCCTCTCAACCTCCGCTTCTAGATGGATTCAACCAAAGGGAGGCACCAGCAGAATTAAGGTGGAGGGAAGGAGTGGAGAATGGTCCGAGTATTTCTTTCCTGGGCTCCCTCCCTGCGTGGTCACTATGAGTGAGCTGACTGCATCACCCTGCTGAAGACTCCTGTCTTGAGCCCTGTGCATACCAGTGCCTTCTCTGGGTACCAGTTACCACCTCTTTCTCTTACCTTTTAAGCTCTGGGATGGTTCTGGTTGCCTTCTCTTACTACCCCAGGGGCACTCACTATGCTTTGTATGTTTCTTTAAGCCCTGTCCACACTTTCTCCATGATAACTGTCCCATGGTGAGGGTTATTAACAGCTCTACTTTATTTTAGTTTTAACTTTTTTGAGAGAGAGAGCAAGCAGGGGAGAGGAGGAGAGGGAGAAAGAGAATCCCAAGCAGGCTCCATACTCAGCACGGACCCCAGTGCAGGGCTCGATCCTACCACCCTGGGATCATGATCTGAGCCAAAATCAAGAGTTAATCACTCAACCGACTGAGTCACCGAGGTGCCCCAGTAGCTCCCTTTTAAAGAGCAGACATTATGTCTCAAAGAGATTAAGAGACATGCCCAAGGTCAGAGTCAGCCAGAGCAGATCCTCCAACCTAGGTCTGTGTGACTGTATTGCTGACATGCCCTCTCCCCACCTCTAAGAGAAGAGAGTGGCTTGTGCATCGAGCTGGAGATAGAGCTCACAGAAAGAACTCATAGAAGAATGTTTAGTGGTGGCCAGGAGCAGAATTCTCATTTCGGAACTCTACCTCCGCAGATGGGCACTTAGAGCTTGGCTCCGTGGGTTGGCAGTGGTTCATTGAGAGTTCAAACCCCATCACAGACACGTGTGGGTGAATAAGTGGCAGGGTCTTTGGTTCTTCCAAGTGCCTGATACAGGCGTGCAGATGCGTGGGGGTGTGAACAAGAGAGCCTCGAGTGTAGTTCCCTCTTGGATACAGCCTATAAATATGTATGTTGGGTCCCATGAATCATTTAGTGCTGGGTTGGTTGCATTTTTTATGCTTTCAGGGATGGTTTGACTGACTCAGAGATGTTGGCAAGCACCCCCGAGGCCAGAGTGGAACCAAAGGCTTGGCAGAATTTGAAAGAAGACCAGGTATTTGATTTCAGAGTGATAAAGGTTTGGGAAATTGCACAACTTGCAGAATGTGTTTTCACCGCTGATTACCACAGTGCCTTTGAGCAAAGTCACCTCACTTCTCTGAACCTCAGTTTCCAAGTCAGCAAAGTGGGAGTAAGAGCTGAATGAAATGTGTGCATATCAAGCGCCAGAGCAAGATTTAGAACAGACATACGTAGGTGTCAATCACCCCTCTTCTCCTTCTCAGCTTGCTCCAGCCTGCAGCCAAATCTGAGTGCCCAATACACTAACAGGCCTCAGAGATGAACAACTGGTAGTGGGTAAACGATGCCTCTCTGGTTCTATGGAAAGCTCCTGAACGGCAGGTGTATCTGTCAAGTCACACTGGAATAACAACACTTCACTCCTTGGTCTTGTACCATAGACCCTCCTCGCCCCCAAGCTGAGTATCTGCCTAGACATCCTTTATCATCTGTCTTCACTCCATCCAAAGGGCTATCCTAGAAGCTGCCACATTAGAAAAATGTTGCCCCACTCCTGAACAGAGTTGACTCTACATGGACCATGGATAAGCATCTAATCCAGTCAGATCCCTTCCCCAAGAACTGGGGATCTGGAAGGGAGCAAGAAATCCCATCTGTCTTGAGAACTGTAAAATGGTAAAGTGTAAGAGGTCTTGGTAAGAACTGGAGAAGACCAGTTTTGGGGAAAGAGAAAGGGAATGACCACTCAGAAAGGAGGTGGAATGAGAGAGGAGGTCATATTAAGAGTATTCAATGCTGGGTTCCAGTTGGACCTGAGGCCCAGTCACATTGCTCACTGAGCTGCCCTGGGTCATCCCAATACTTCATTTTTCTGAAACTCATTGGATTTCTGAACCTCACTGGATCACTTGCAACCAGGAGTCAATGCCCAGGTAGCAGACTGACATCTAATAATTTGGTTTACAATTTTTTTTTATGTTGAAATAATTTAAGACTTACTGCCAAGTGAGTTTTCCTCCACTGCTTTGAATTTGCCCATTTATAAAATGAGGAAGATTATTTTCTGGAACTGTTTTTTTTTTTTTTTTTTAACAAGATGTGGCAATGATAATATCAGACTGTCAGAGAAGGTAACATAGGATTAACTGTTATTTCAAACAGGTTGTAAGATATTGTCTGGTTTTCACCATCTGGAGGAGGGAAATGTGGGTTCCCATTTTTCTTTAATTATTAAGTAAGGCCTTTTCAACTTTTAGCAGTGAAAGACATCCTAAACCCAAAGACTATATTGTTGCAACACCTGTATTCAAATTCAGGTTCAACTAATTTGTAGTAAGTGCTTATGTGAATACTTTCAGTGAAGTAAGTTCATTGAAACTTAAAATAACTCTGAAAAAGAGATTTCATTGTCTCCATTTTATAGATAAGGAAACCAAAACAGATACATTAGATTTGTTCGTAGATGGTAGAGTCAGAATTTGAACTCAGTTCTCTTTGTTGTATACCATGGTTCTCCCCTCTACAAAGATGCTACTGGGAATCTATCAGAGAGAATGATGATGATGATGATGGGGCTCCTGAGTGGCTCCGTTGGTTAAGCGTCCGACTTTGGCTCAGGTCATGATCTTGTGGTTCAAAAGTTTGAGCCCTGTATCAGGCTCTGTGCCGACAGCTCGGAGCCTGGAACCTGGTTCCGATTCTGTGTCTCCCTCTCTCTCTGCCCCTCCCCACTTGCACTCTGTCTCTCACTCTCAAAAATAAATAAACATTAAAAAAAATTTTAAGATGATGATGATGGTGACAGGAGCCATAAAAGTAATATTTGCAAACATTGATTGCCTTGCTGTGTGACAGATACTATCCTAATACTTAAAGGAATGACTTCATTTCTTTTTTTTTAATATTTGAGAGAGAGAGAGAGAGAGAGAGAGAGAGAGAGCAAGAGTGAGCAAGCAGAGGAGGGACAGAGGGAGACACAGAATCCAAAGCGGGCTCCAGGCTCCAAGCTCTCAGCACAGAGCCCCACTTGGGGCTCGAACTCACAAACTGTGAGATCATGACCTGCGCTGAAGTGGGATGTTCAACCGACTGAGCCACCCAGGTGCCCCTCATTAATTTTTTAGAGTCCTTGTGAAACAAAGCTCTTTATTATTCCCAAATTTGAGGACAGTGAGGCTAACAAGGGTTAAGCAACCTGTTGGGATCGAACAGCTTATTCGTGCCAGGGTTGGGATTTTACACCAGAGCTAGTGGCATGTGGAATCACATATCTGGCTATTTTGGATTCCAGACCCCACTTTTGGCCCTACCCATCTCACCCCTCCTCCACTGAGAAGGAAGAACAAAGAAAAACGTCTCCTCCTCAGAGCAAGGTCCTCAGCATCCGTGTCACCATGACAACGAGGCCTAGTCAATTTCCTTACAAGGAAGGGAAAAGCAAAAGTCAAACAGAGCTTCCGAGGGAACATTCTGTGGGCAAACACTGGGGCCAGTGTGCTCGGGCCTCTGTGTCCTCACTTAAATAGGGTGAATCACTCCTGGAATTAGAGCTGGGAGGTGGGCCAGGTTCCTAAATAGGTATGGTTAATGGTGCTCTTGGAGAGCCTTCGGGTCACTTTGAAAATTAATCCTTTTTCCTTCAGAATCTGAGCTCATAAATGAGCAGATTAGAAACCAAAGGGCAGAAACAAATGAGAGTTCCTGGCAGGGGATTTGAGAGCATCACAGCTTTCTTCCTAGGCTGACATCATCTTGTCTCACCTCTTCCGCCCATCCTCCGCCAAGGTCTAGTCTGTTTGAAGACTGCCAACTCCCAAAAGAATGTACACTCCAAAGAGTCAGGGTCCATGTTAAGCTGGTCACCACTGCCCGCTCAACACCTAGCACAGTGCCTGACTCATAGTGGGTACTCCCTAATTCCTGATCAATGAATTGATTAATTGAAGATAACACAAGCAATGATTGGGTTGAGGGAGAATGCCTTTGTTCCAATATTAGAAAATTCAAAGCAGAATGTTCTGACCTCTCTAGGAGGTGACATTTGAGCTGAGATTTGAATGACAAGAAGTGGCAAGTTATAGGACTATGAATAAAGAGAATTCCAGGCAAAAGAAACAGCACATTCTGAGGTGGGAAGGAGCCCATTTGAGACACAGCCAGAGACCTGTGGGGTTAGCGAGAAATAGGGTTGGGTGGAATGAGAAGCCAGGAAGTTGAAGAGGCAGCAAGGGTCAGCTCCTGTAGTGAGGGTCTGGAAGGGAAATTTTATTCTAAGTGCGATGTGAAGCCATTGAGGGGTTTTAAACAAAAAAGACAAAGAAAAAAAAATACATGTCACTCATTCGGTGTCCCCAAAGCTGGGTATATAACAGGTGCTCAGAAGTTGGATGAATGAGCTGAGATAATGCATATAAAGTGCTTTTTAAACAATGAAGAGTTTCAGAAATGACAGTCATCATCATTTGGAGGAGAATAAGACACTGCCCCCAGTACCATTCTCTTAGATCACAAAGCAATTACAGACTTCTGGGTAATGAGGGTGGAAATCGAGAGACACCTGCTGTTTGCAGAACTTCCTTTCTGTTAAAATGATTTCAAGCCACACCCAACTACATGGTTGCAAAAGCACTGGCCAGACCCCAGAAGAATTTCCATGAAGAATTCACTCTTGCCCATCTGAGGCCAAACAACAAGATCAAGGAAAAAGAAAAAAGGTAATAGATTTTCCCTAACCCTGACATTTGAGACACATGGGGCCCCAATACGCAGGAGGGACATTCTGATGAGGTCATGACTCCATCATTGACCTGTATCGCCCCAATACTGCCTTTTCTATTATATTCTCTTAGAGGCCATGGTGGCTGGAATTGCACACGGTGCAGGAAACAAAGAGTAAGCACAGAAGTTGTTTACTGCCACCTGGGACATAAGATCTGAGCCCTGGAGTGAGAGGAGTCAGGGAGGGAGACATGGGTAGGAACAGTGAGCTGCGGTCAATGCTTAATGCGCTGCTTCTGTCAAGGTAAGGGCTACATACCATATTCAACAGTCCGTGCACAGCTTCCCACCGCAACGTCAGTGGAGCAGAGACTTTTCTTCACCCACACTCAATATACAGCTTCATCAACATGGTTGGCAACAGGGTACATTTGTCAGCTGTCCAGCAAAAGGGCTGAGGGAGCAAGGTCCAACAGGACCCAGGTAGACAGTCAGGCATAGAGAGGAAAATTCACCCCCACTGTCGATCAGCACACTCCAGGCCTACCTAAGCTCTCTTCATTTCTGAGAAAATGGAAGACACATAAAAACCCAACAATCTGGCACCAATGAAACAAGTTCCTATCACAAAACACATGGAACATTGCACTCAAAATGCATAGAAAGTGCACAAATTTTAGAAAGATTTACTGAACAAGAAAAGAAAATTTAAAAAAGCATCTGGTATGCTCTCGATAAAATTCAAGGCAACATGAGCTTATAGGGAAATGCCTATATAAAGTGAAGTACATCCATATGGTAGAATATCCTTCAGCCATTAAAAACCATGTTTTCAAAGACTAAATAATAACATGGGAGAAATGCTACAATCGAATGCTATATTTTAAAAATGGGATTTAAAAACAGTGAATGCCAAAGAAGCCCAATCTGTACCTGAATGTTCATAGCAGCTTTATTCATAATAGGAGAAAACTGGAAAAAACTCAGATGTCCTTCAATGGGTAGGTGGTTATACCAAACTCTGGTCCATCCATGCATTAATACATGCAACATCCTGGATGGATCTCAAGGGCATTATGCAGAGTAAAATGAATCAATCCCAAAAGGTTGTATCTGTATGATTCCATGTAGGATGTAACATTCTTGAAATGACAAAACTATAGACATGGAAGCAGATTAGTGTTTGCCAAGGGACAAAGATGGGGTGTAGGGGTGAACAGAAGGAGACAGTATAAGGGAGATAGTATAAGGGAGTTCCTTTTTGGTTCCATGAATACATACAGGGGATAACAGTGCACAGAATACATACACAAATACACACGCAAATAAATTCATGTTAAAAAATGGTGAAAAGTTAATAAGATCAATTGTCTAGGAAATAGTATTTTACCAATGTCAACTTCCTAGGGTTGATACTATGCTTAAGTCCTACAAGAGGACACCAGTGTGGGGAAGAAGGATGAAGCATTCATGGGATTCTACTTGAATCTATAATCATTTCAAAATAAAAGTTTAATAATGTATACTAAAGAAATACAAATTTTGACTAAAAGGAAATAGTCCATTATATTAGCAGTGATTTTTTTTTCTGGCCAATGGAACAAATGGTCATTTTTTTTTTATAAATTTTTTTTTTCAACGTTTATTTATTTTTGGGACAGAGAGAGACAGAGCATGAACGGGGGAGGGGCAGAGAGAGAGGGAGACACACAGAATCGGAAACAAGCTCCAGGCTCCGAGCCATCAGCCCAGAGCCCGACGCGGGGCTCGAACTCACGGACCGCGAGATCGTGACCTGGCTGAAGTCGGACGCTCAACCGACTGCGCCACCCAGGCGCCCCACAAATGGTCATTTTTATATTCTGTATACTTTTCTGTATTTCTAAACATTCTGCAGAAAATATATATTATTTTTAGAATCTGAAAAGGACTTATTAATTCAAAGTTTAATAATGGGAATAAAATATTTGTTTGATGAAGCATATCCAAGGGAAAAAAATATATATGATAATGTTATAAAAAGGAATTGGGTGAGGGGCGTCTGGGTGGCTCCGTCAGTTAAGCGTCTGACTTTAGCTCAGGGCATGATCTCACCGTTCATGAGTTCAAGCCCCTCATCAGGCTCTGTGCTGACAGCTCAGAGCCTGGACCCTGCTTTGGATTCTGTGTCTCCCCCTCTCTCTCTCTGCCCCTCCCCTGCTGTCTGTCTCTCTCTCTGTCCCTCTCTCTCAAAAATAAATACACATTAAAAAGGGGGGGGGTTGGGTGAAAGAAGAGAGAAAAAAAGGTTCTGGTAAGATACAGCAATCTCGCAAGGAAATACAAAATGTAGCTGCAAAATTAAACCATACACTAAAAACAGGGCAGAAGACTAGAGAAGCTAACCAGTGATGTGTTACACAAACAAAACAGGTTCATAATGTAGCGTAACGGAACAAAGAAATGAAAGAGTAAGAGATAAGATGACAGATGTTAGGACCAAGCACAGAGATTCATCATACCACTACATGAGGTTTCCAAAAAAGCAATCATGAAAGAACAGAACAAAAGCAATAATAAGATAAAACAACAAAAAAGATAAAATAACAAAACACCTTCCAGATTTATGAATGACCCGAGTCTCTAACTCTAATAAACACACAAGGACACCATCTAGGAAATAATACGATAAAGTTTTAGAATCTCAAGGACACATTCTTAAAATCCTATATGTAGCCAGGCAGAACAACAAAACAAAACAGCTTAAAAATGGTTTACCTAGAAAGACTGAAACATCAAACTGGTCTCAAACTTTTATTCCTTATCATCAAGATTTGAGAAAGAGAGATTATGACCCAATAATCTGCACTAAATCTCCAAGTTGTTATTAGTGTATGAGGCAATGATAAAATCATCCTAGTAAGCAACAGTTGGCATTTGAAAAGGTTGGCACTCATTAAATTACCAACAAGAGCTTAATGCAACTAGAAACAGATTAAAGTTCTTCAACACAATTTTTAATTGTCTTAAGTCAATGGTCACCATCATATAAGGAGATAGTTCCATTAACATTAATAATAAGACTAGCAGGCTTTTATTTATTAATGTGCTAGATAGTTTAGTATAGCCAATGGGTCATGGGAAATAAAAGAGTAAGGAAATTCATTGCTTCTTCCGTACGATAGAAGTGACTACTTAGAAAAAAAAATGGCTGAAAAAAAAGGAAATAATAAGTATGTTCTGTAGGTAATGAGTTGCAAAATCAGTATGTCTACATTTTTCCTATATATGAAACAAAGGAATTAGAAAATATAAAGAAAAGAAGATTTACAGTAGCAATAATTAACACACAAAAAAGAAAACACTGGAACTAATGGTCAACACACACGCGTGCATGCACACACACACACACACACACACACACACACACAAGCAATCGTAGCTGGAGGTTATACATGAAGATCTGAAGAGCTCAAAATGCCATTTTCCTGAATAGGAAAACTTAATATTATTAATACTAATAATTATTAAAATATCACTTCTTCTAAGATCCACTAACACATTTAATTCAAGGTAAATCAGGATTCTGAAAGGGATTGTTTCATAATTTCATAAAACTATTCTACAATTTATTTGAAAATATAAATGGATAAGACTGACCAAGATATTTGGGGAAGACATGGGAGAGACAACATTGAGGGCATCTTGTCCTGCTGGATATTAAAATTCTAAGATACTATGGGGGGGTATCGGGGGGGGGGGGTCAGTCAGTTGAGCATCTGACTTTGACTCAGGTCATGATCTTACAGTTTGTGGGTTCAAGCCCATGTCAGGCTTTGTGCTGATGGTGCAGAGCCTGCTTCAGATCCTCTCTCTCCCTTTTCTCCCATCCCCCCTCAAAAATAAATAAACATTAAAAAAATGTTTTAAATAGCTACACAATTATAAAACAAGATACTCCATGACATAGCAATATTAGATACTTAGTGCTGGACAATTAATGACCTATTTGTTATGAAGAAAAACAAGTCCTAACATGACAACAAACACCAAAATCAATCCTAAGCAAATTAAAATATTAAATGAAAATATGTATTAAAAAATCATTAAAAGGTGTAGATATTTATTTTATGTCTGAAAAGTAAGAAATTTGTAAGCAGTAGAAGCAAATTAGTAAGCACTCAACCAAGTCCATAACTTAAACTATAAACAAAGCAAAACAGCAAATGAAAAATAGATCAGGTCAATTTGGTATGCTTAGCATTTGAATCCATTAAAACTAAGAAAATTTGGTGGATAAAATGGCAAAAGGATGCGTATGAACAATTCAGAACAAAAGAAGCTCAAATGACAAACTGATGAAAAATGATCAGGATTGCTACTATTTAGGTAAACACAAAACGAAAATCTAAGTTGCTTTTTTCCTATCAAAAAAGAGAAGTTTCACAGTACCATTACTCGATGTTGATGCAGATTCAGGGACTTGGTCAACTGTATATACAGCTAGTGGTGAGGCAAAGTGGAATAAACTTTGCAGTAAACAAGTTGGAAACCAGTTCAAAAGGTCTTAAAAACATTCAGTCTCCCTGGCCCTGTAACTCTTCCAGAAATCTACCTACAGAAAAGACTCATGGATTTATGCTCCAGGACACCCAAAATAGTCAGTCAGGTGAAAGATATCTACTAGAATTTTACTACTTGGCCACTCCAGGGACAGGGGAGAGACCTGTCTGGTTGGTGACCTTGGGAGGAGACTCTGGGTCTGAGCATTGCTGCCTTCTCGTCTCTCCTCCGTTCAGGTGGGATTTGTCTCCCCACAGGGAGGATGCCTTCTGGTTTCTTCTGACCTTTGTTAAGAGCCCTGCCCAAGAGGAGGCCTGAGGTTTGCAAGAACTGCCTGTGTCTGCCTGAGTAAGCCTGACACATTGTAGAGATATATATATATATATATATATATATATATATATATATAGGGGGAGAGAGATGATAGATAGATAGATAGATAGATAGATAGATAGATAGATAGTAGGTAGGTAGATAATAGATGATAGATTAGATAGATAGATAGATAGATAGATAGATAGAAAGAAAGAAAGAAAGAAAGAAAGAAAGAAAGAAAGATAATCCAGCCATAAAAAAGGAAATCCTGCCATATGCAACAACAGGGACCGACCTTGAAGGCATTAAGCTCAGTGAAGTAAGTCAGACAGGAAGACAACTCCCAAATGATCTCACTTATGCGCAGAATCTGAAAGCAATGAACTCAAAGAAACAGAGAACAGGTTGGTGTTTGCCAGGAGCTGGGGACTGGGACAAGACGAGGATGTCTGTCAAAGGGTACAAACTTCCAGTTAAAAGCTGCATAACTCGGGGTGCGTGGGTGGCTCAGTTGGTTGAGCGTTTGACTCTTGATTTAGGCTCAGGTCATGATCTCATGGTTCATGAGTTTGAGCCCTGCATTGGACTCTGCAAGGTCACCATAGAGCCTGCTTGTGATTCTCTCTCTCCTCTCTCTGGCCCTCCCTATCCTTCCCTCCCTCTCTCTTCCTCTCTCTCTCAATAAATAAACTTTAAAAAAGCTGCATTAAGTGCTGAGGATCTAACACACAGCATGGTGACAACATGTTGAACGTCAATACTATGTTGTATATTAGAAAGTTGCTAAGAGAATACATCTTAAGAATTCTCACAACACACACAAAATGGCAACTGAGGTGGGGGATGTGTTAACTAACCTTACTGTAATCATTTCACAATATACACATGCATCATGTGATCTCGTGATACACC
Organism: Lynx canadensis; assembly: GCF_007474595.2. Taxonomy (NCBI): domain Eukaryota; kingdom Metazoa; phylum Chordata; class Mammalia; order Carnivora; family Felidae; genus Lynx; species Lynx canadensis. The sequence goes on from NC_044318.1 coordinate 11,444,034, forward strand.
TTAAATTTATACAATGTTATATGTCAACGACATCTCAGTAGAGTCAGAAAAAATATTCTTGACTGTGTGATGTCAGGGGGTCCTTTGTTGCCTCACCCTAAGCCACATCCTCCAAATTAGTAACCATCAGGAGACAAGGTGCCAGTTGGATCTGCACCTGCCCTAACTCCCTGTGTGGAGAACCCTTAGTTGGCTTAGAAGTTGGGTGGGAACAAGAAAGCTGCTGTCCATTAACACCCCTCTCAAGCCCCAATTCAATGTAGGTTATAGCCACGTACCAGAAACAGGACACCATAGCTATCGTAAGCGAGAGAACTCCATATTACTTTCTCTCTAGGATGGAATATCATACGGACTGTAAACATCATACATCAAGAAAAAGGTGGACACTATTCAAGCCTGAACTGGAGAAAGCACGTAACAAAAATAGTGCATAAACCAAACGTAAACATACTTGTGATGATAAACAAATTGTGATACCTAGTGGGAGAGACCAGTAGAAAGTACTTCCAAGTGCCAGCATTTATCTATAGGTGCTGAAGCCATGGCTGATTCTTATTTTCGCCCTGTCTGCCTCTTGTATTATATAAATTCCCTACTATAAGTTTGAATTGCTTTTATAATCAGAAAAAAAAAAATCCCTGTTATTTTTGAAGAAAGCAGCATCTTAGAGGTCACAGTGACGACACGATTTGTCCTCTGCACATCAGGAAGAACAAACTCTGATTTGGGCCCAGAGCACTTTGAACACATGAGGACAAACCCACCAAAGGTTTATTCTGAGACAATGCAGTGCACCTGCTCTCAGTCAGGGCATCTGACGACTCTGAGACCTTGTGCGCCCGCACAGGGTCTGTGCATCCATCCATGTCCGGACACATGCCAAGAGCAATGAGTGAGCAGGGCCCTGCACCCAGTGTCACACGTGCAGCCTGCAGGGGTTCAGTCCTCACATCAAAGGAGTGAGGCATGGCAGGAAGGCAGACATGCAAACAGACTGAGGTGTGTGGCCCACTAGATGCTGTGCTCAAGATGTGCACACAGCCCTGTGGGGAAAATGCAGGAATTAGCATCAAGTCTCCCTGGGATATTCAGGGAAGGAAACATTTGGTCTGGGTCTTGAAGGATGAGGAAGAACCAGGTGGATGGGCCAGGTGGGCAGGGTTATTCCAGGCGCAGCAACATGAGGGAGAAAAAGAGCAAGAGACAGATGATAGACAGACAGACACACACACACACATGCACACAGAAGAATATATATAGCTATTGGTATCCTAAAAATTCTACATTCGATGGGAGGGTGTACCAGCTATGGTTCTTTGGTCATAGACCACAGAAACTGACTCTAACTAAGGGAGAGAGGGAACTTGCTGGAAGAATGTAGAATAGCTCTAGGAATCACTTAAGTTGAAAGCTGAGGCTCAGAAAGTGCACCCCCAGGAAGCTTTAGAACAACCACACTGGTCTCTTCTGGAAGCTGCAACAGGTTCACTCATGGGGAGTCCAATGTTTCACCAAAGACTAAAACCCAGGGAGAGAGCTTTTGTGGGGTCACACGTAAGTCACATAGCTCCTGGAGTTTTATGAGGAGTCCCATAATTGAGATAAAACAATGTCAAGCCTAGGCACTCAATAAATTCTATCTTCTTCCCTTCCTTCCAGGAGCCAAACTGTGGTAAGACCAACACATAAGGTTTCATTGAGATGGACTCAACAGATAGACTCAACAAGATAGACTCAACAACCTGAAGGCACGCATTTATGTGCCATTTGGCTGAAAATGACGGCAACCAACTGATTCCCTTCCCTGAGATTTCCAAGGCCCTTGCAGTCCCGAGGCAGGAAGTGGCCCCATATGGAAAACTCAGGCCAACATTGCTCTTCAAGCTGCCGGGAACACTGCTCCAAGCCAAATCCAAAAATAATCCCATTAGTCACATTCGAAGTGCTAAGCAGAAACAAAAAGAAATCAAAATTAATTTCAGTACCTACAATGACAGCAGCAATTAAGGTGACAAGATTATGGAAATCATCAGCATCTCCCGAGATCTTTGCCTGAGGGGGGAAATATCCAGTAACACAGCAGGACTGAGAGCTAGAGGGACTTGGGTTGTGGTCTGATGAAACTCACTGTTCGCCACATATGGGCCCCCAGCCCTCAAGGATTCTTCTCCAAATAATAATAATGTCTTCTGTACCTACTATATGCCATGGTCATTAGGTGATTACCTCTAGTTTTCCCGCCAGCCCTACAAGAGGGATTATTGTTCTTATCTTACAGATGAAGAAACTGAGTCACAGAAAATTTCAATAAATTGCCCAAGCACACACAGATGGAAAGTAGCAGAACCGAGACTGGCGAGGACCATCCCACCGCCCTATTGTTTTAGATAACATTTCAGATAACCAGATAAAGTCTGTCTGATCCCCCAGGCTTCTGCATATGTGCTCCATTCCTGTGTTAGGAATTGAAGGAAGACAACTAGATAGAGTTTGGGTGTTCTGCAAGTTGCCCATTTCCCTCTTTCTGCCTTCCAGTTTGTGTTGCTGAGAGTGGCTGCTAAAGGACCCCCGCGTGGTCATCCGAAAAAGGCCCAAGCACAAGAGAAGAGCATCTTGTTCTGAAATCTCAGGGGAGATAAATTGCATCTTGCTGTGCAGAATGACAAAAACAATCATTAAAGTCAAGTGGACCTGGCATAAGTGAGTCCAGGCAGCAGTGAAAAGCTCTTTGTGGCTCTGTCCCCTGGTCCGCTCTCCCGGGAACAGTGCCCTTCTGGGTACTTTATATACCCTTATTGATCACCTCCGTGGAGGCCTGGGTAATGGAGAAAGCAAGGTGGCCAGGATTGCTTTTATCAGGATAACAATGAGTGGCTGTTCTGGCCTAATTACATCGCTCAGTCCAATTTGGGGCAAATTTGAAGGCTTTTAGAGCAAAGAAGCAGGAGCAGTTACCAAGTGTCTTCATGTGTATGGTGGAGGGTAGATCAATGCCAACAATGACCATAATTATAAGACAGTAACACCACCCACCACCAAACTGTGCTGTGCTCTCCAGTCGACAGTACCTCTCCAGGGAACATATTTTCATTTCTGAACCAGCAGTCCTGTTTCCTGAGGGTCAGGAGAGGAACGCAGAGGAGTCAGAGAGTCAGAACCGGTTTGAGGAAGTTGGGGGGATTTTTTTAGCTTCATCCTCCTGTGCTGAAATCTCCCGCAGCACAAGCTTGTCTTCACAAAGCGTGCCAAGGCCCATGATGAAGGATTGTGGGGCAAGCTGAGGTCAAAGGGCAGGCTAACAGCACCCCCCCCCCTCCAGGTAGGACGTGTAGGATATTCCTTGGACACTCCCAGCTACCCCCAAAAAACGAGAAAGGCAAAAAACAAATGGTTACACTGATAAGAGTCTCCTCTGGTTTACCAAAAAAAGGGAATCCCATCAACATCCTCAAGTGCAGGAACTTCCTACTGTCTTCATGTTAACGCTTTGCTAGAGGGAAAAACAACCTTAGTTTGACAATAACTAGGCGTCCAGTAATCTGTGAGTCTTTAGCATATGAGAGTTTCTTTGGAAACTTGCATTTTGACTTGACCTCCCCTAAGTCCATGGTATATAACCAGCCATTCTACACAACCTCACGGCATCTCTTTCGGCCTACCAGTCCGGTCCCTGTGCTTTAATAAAATCGTCTTTTTGCACCAAAAACTTTTTCAAGAACTCTTTCTTGGCCATTAGCTCCGAACCCCACCATCACCCCAAAACTTCATCAGCCCAGGTCTGTATCTATTGTAGAAAGCCTTGTCCCCTACATCTGCTGGTGGGGGTAGCATTTAATCCCTAATTTCCAAAGACATTTGTTGTTCTTTTTTTTTTTAATTTTTTTTTTAACGTTTATGTATTTTTGAGACACAGAGAGACAGAGCATGAACGGGGGAGGGGCAGAGAGAGAGGGAGACACAGAATCGGAAGCAGGCTCCAGGCTCTGAGCCATCAGCCCAGAGCCTGACGCGGGGCTCAAACTCATGGGCTGTGAGATCGTGACCTGAGCCGAAGTCGGACGCTTAGCCAACTGAGCCACCCAGGTGCCCCTGTTGTTCTTTTTTGACGATACTTAGGACAAGGCCTCTGACCCTGGCCCACTAGCCAGCTGTTTAATGACCCAAGTCATCTGTCAATGGATCTAAGTCCCTCTCAGAGACACACAGGCTTTTGGTAAGAAGAATATGGTAGATTAGCCGGTACTTTCAAAGACTCGACTAAGACTCAGATAAAATAAGAGGCAAATAAGGAGATATTAGATCATTAAAGCCATTCTGCCTTAAGTAACTATCAATTCCCATGGGTGAGGGAGAGACTAGAGATTCATGAAATTCTTTTTCCATTCATTCATTCATGCCTGCGTGCATGCGTTCACTCAATACTTACCTACGGAGCATCTACTAGGTACCAGGCACTGTTCAAGGGCTTGGGGAAGTTTTCGTACAACAACAACAAAACCCCAAAGATCTCTGGTTGGGGCGGTTTACCTTCCAAGGTTTGAAGGAGGAGATGTTCATAAAGCAGGAAGTACAAGGAAAAGGACAATTATACAGTATGACTGGCAGTGACAAGTGCAGTGCAAACAAAGGGAAAGCAAGTATCCAGAGGGAATGGGATGAGGAGGAAGGAGTTAACATTTTAAATAGGATGGTCTAGTGGAAGACATAACTTGGAGGAAATAGTCAATGGGAAAATCTTACGGTGGCAGTGTGCTTGGCTCGATTAAACAAAAACAAAGAACACATTGGGGTCAGAGAGCTTTTAAGGGTGGAGACTGGACCATCTCAGACCATGTAAGCCATTTTAAACATGTGGAAGAGGAGCCTGGTGGGGAGGCAAGTGGTGGTGGGGTGGGGGCTCAGTTGGTTAAGTGTCCAATTCTGGATTTCAGCTCAGATCATGATCTCACAATTGATGAGTTTATGCCCCACAAGATTGAACCCCTTGAGACTGAGCCCTGCACTGACAGTGCAGAGCCTGCCTGGGATTCCCTCCCTCCCTCCCTCTCTCTCTCTCTCTCTCTCTCTGCCCCCCTCTCTCTCTCTCTCAGAATAAAAAAATAAATAAAAATCTGGCAGAGGAATTGCACATGTACATTTTAGGCACTCTCTGCTGTTCTATATGAGGTAGACCATGGTGATGATGGTGATGATGATAATCCCCATGTCAGTGATGAAAACAATGAGGGTCAGAGAGGGGAAGTAACTTTCCCAAGGTCAAAGTCACCCAAATGGGAAAGAACACAGCCAGGATCCTAGTAGGAAGTAGCCGACCTGATATGATTAAAGGGATTTTGTGCCCACAGATGTTTTCCCTGTAGAACCTCCAACTGGGCTAAGCATGTCCCTCTTTATTCTTCTCCTTCTAGCAATAGGCTTCTCTGGGGCAATGGTTCTTTAACAACAGTGTACTAAGAATCACCTGAAGCTTGGGGCACCTGGGTAGCTCAGCCTGTTAAGCAACTGACTCTTAATTTCAGTTCAGGTCATGACCTCATGGTTCATGGGATTGAGCCTTGAGTCAGGCTCTATGCTGACAGCTCAAAGCCTGCTTGGGATTCTCTCTCTCCCTCTCTCTGCCCCTCCCCAACTTGCACACGTGCATAGGTGCGTGCTCTCTCTACCCCCTCTCAAAATAATAAACATTAAAAGACAAAAAAAGAATCACCGCCCCCAGCCTCATCCTGATTCAAGACATCTGAAAGATCCAGGAATCTATGTTTTAAATAAGTAACTAGGTGATCTCAAGGTCAGAGGATCCAGGACCAGAACGAGGTGTTTTGAGAAACCCCACTATTAGTGCCAAAAACCTGACTGTGGGTGAATTTCCCACATGTTTCCTTCCAGGCCAGGGAATCAAATATAATGAGAAGAGACCACTGTAGGGAGCCTACCAGCTCTGTAACGGGCTGAGGGTATTCCTGTGTCTGAATCACCCCTCACCAGGGGCCAGAGCAGCAAACAAGATTGTGCTCATGTCTGGCTGTTGGAAGGCTAGAAATAAGATGTGCTTCCTGGTACGTGTGGCCTGGCTCAAGAAGAAGTCATCGTCAAAGCTGTTTCTCAGGTGTCCAGAATATTTTAATGATGTTTGTTCTTTTCTGATTACAAATATAATTAATTAATGCATGCTTATGGTAGAAATTACCACTATGCATAATGAAAAAAAAAGACCATTCCTTTTAGTTCCCACTCTTCCAGGATAACCACCGATGAATTTTGTATCTTTCTATCTTATGTTTTTTAATTGTCTTCCTCCCTCCCCACCCCACCTTGCCCCTGCCTCTCTTCGTTTCTGTCTCTCTCCTCATCTCTCTGAACCGTTTTTTCCTTCTCTGTCATATGGGGATAAAAATACCTACCTTTCAGGATTATGTAATGGATGCTTAATAAATTACTCTACACCTACTAGTATTCAACTTTGATTGTGTTTATTTTCTTCCTCTTGACATTCCATAATGAATATTTTCCATGTGTCATTAATTACTTTTCAAAAACATGACTTTTAATGGCTGCATAATACAACATCATTTAATGAACCACATAATTTATTTAACTATTCTATTACTGAGCTTTGAAATGTTTTCTAATAGTTTTCTATTAGAAATTTTTCAATTAGAAGTAACACTGACTGTTTAAATCTTCTACTTCCCTGCTTTCCTTAGGATAGACTTCCAGAACAGGAATGGAAAGGACAAACAGTGTAAATATTTTAAGTCTTTCTATGCCTGTGCCAAATTATTTTTCTATACTGTATACTTCCAACACCATCACCAGCATTCAGATTTACCCAGAATTTAAGACTTGTTTCAGAAATGAATGTGTGTCAGCATAATAATTGGTGAGAGTGAAGAGTGAAAGATAAAATCCACAGAGTGAAGAGGAAAGATAAAATCCACGATAGAGTTAAAAAATCATCAAGTCTTTGGGGGGCGCACATAGCACATTAAACTCTACAAGGGAAGAGACTCAGAAACACTAATCATTTCCTACACACTGCTCACTTTCTAAGAGACGTTCATCAGAGCAAAAACATAATTTTTCACTGGCAGGTTTCTAATATTAGTCCATATCTCCAAAAACCCTCCTCTCTTCTGGTCCCTATTGCTAAATTCCAATCATCCTGAAGGGGATTGATAATTGTGGCAATTGCACCAAATGATTGCTACCTGCAGAGGCAATCACTTCCATCACCTGCAGAACTGATGAGCAATTCATTATCAAGAATTTAATTGCTATAAACCTGGGAGGAAGAGATTTCTTGTACGATTTTCAGGATTTTGTACATTCAACGTTTCTGGGCACCAAATTGGCTTTCATGAACAGGGATTTGAAATCAGGCTGGGGCGGGAGGGTGGTTACACAATGGCAAGTACGGTAGAAATATTGGCATAGCCTGTCTTGAACGCACATTGTTAACTTTTTAAATGGGATGCTGCCTCCATGAGTGGGGTAGAATCTTTTTGGACGATGACAACAATCCTGGCAGGAAGCCCAGAGCTGGTTTCCATAAGCAATGCAAAAAAATGCTGGTTCAGAAGAGCGTGTAAGGGCTATGGTGAGACAGTATGGTTTCAGCATTAGAACCGGATCTCTGGACTCAGATTCCCTGGCCTCAAAAGATTGCTCTGCTCCCCTGTCTTTACTGGGTGAACTTGAATGGACTTAGCATATCCTCTACAATTTGCAATGGAAATGATGATAACAGTGCCTGCCTCATATGGTTGCTGCAAAGATGATCTGAGAATATCCATGTAAAGTTTTGGGTCCACATAAAGTAAATTATTATTATTCCTACGATACTGTAAAAGTTTCCTTCATTTTCCTTATATGAATTTGTCCTTGGATCTCAAGTATTCTCACCACCAAGAACTATATTTTTAATCATTTGATCTTCTCCTATGGACTCCTTGTTTTAAGAAACTACAGTAAGGAGAAGGGGAGTACTATTTACTGAAGACCTACTATGTATTATGAACACATGTCATGGCATTTAATCCTTAGGAACTACTTTTGAAGCTATGTGTAATTTTGCATGATTTTTGCATGGTACTACTGTGAATCAGAATTCAAATCCTGGTTCTCCACTTATTATCCATGTGATTAAGGTTGAGGACATCTCCCAGCCTCATTTTCCTCACCTCTAAACAGGCAGAGCAATAACCCTTACCTCACCTTCCTATGACGGTTGGCACATAGTTAAGTGCTCAAATAATACTGGACTTTATTTGTATTTACTAACTACTTACTAACAGTACAGGCGCTGAGGTTCATTTAGATAAGTTAAGTACTATTCCCTGGATCACAAAACTAATTGGTGAGCTGAAATTTGAATCCAGATCTGGTTCCATAGACCCTATCCATTTGACTGGATCACAGCAACAAATGACACTAGTGTGGTAGTCATTCATTCATTCTCATAATCTCATCCGGCAGACAACACTGTAACTACCAAATAGACTTTCTTACCAGTTCATGACCAGCAGACAAGCATAATGTGACAAGGTTGTGTTGAAAACATTTCTTGTTTTCTCATGTGTGCTTTTCTTGCGGAGTTATTTTTTGAGGCTTAGAAATGATAATTTAAAGTTATATTTGCTTATTAAGTAGGAATCATTACTATTTTATCATTTCTGCCCAAAGGAAGAACAATACATGAGACTTCAGTTACTCTGTGTAGATTGGATATTGAGAAATGTAAATTTTCTGTTGAGTTTTTAGAATATAAAATACAAAAAGGTTTGGATACCTAGATATAACAAACTTTAGCACATGGTTCACTTTTTGGCATCAACTATGTATCTTCAGCTAAAGATAAAACTTGGGCTGATGTTCATACAGTGAGAGTAACTGCTAATAAATCAACTAATGACACCCTAGAGAATAGTTGTATGCCCTCCGAAAAGCCATTTATAAACTGAAATCAGATCTGTACTTATTTTGGGGAAATACATCATGGATAGGAGACCCTATTGCTAAACATGGGGAATTCACACCTAGTTGTGATACTTGAAACATTATTTCGTGCAAGAAAGCAAAAATATCTAGAATAAACAAAGGAGACCTAAGCTGAAGATCATGAATTATACCATAAAGAGAAATAAATGAATATTGTTTATTGTCTGCCTGTGTCCAGCATTTTCCACAAATACGCTTGAATGGAAACCTCCTGATAGAATCTTGCTTGCAACCAAGGTGAAGTAAAAGGGACCATATTTATCTTTCTACATAAAACAACTAAAAATCTGGGTGTAATAAATGAAACATCTGTTTTTACATATTGGACTTCAGGCAGTCAAAACAGTGATCCCTAAAAGAAAGAGACCCAAACAGATCCAACACACAAATTATCCCAACTAATTAATGGAGAGAGTTTTCAAGCCACATTGAAGGGAGGGGAACTCAGGCAAAATCCAGTGTTCTCTCTGAGTTGAGATGGAGCTGGAAATTCACAGAGACCAAGGTGATAAGAGTTCACAGGGAAGAGTCCCGGAGAGTAGAGGATAGCAGACAGAGAAATCTGGAGAAGATCCCTCTCAAATCTTAGGCTGAGTACCAATCAGCACATAAGTGTAAGAAAAGTACCAAATCTAGGGAAAGAACCCCTTGAAAATCGCAGAGGGAATAGTCCCCAGGGAACAAAGAGCCAGGACAAGTGCCTATCCCTGACAATGAGAATGGAAAACCTCATCTTTTGCAGAGCATTGGGTAAAGTACACAAAAGGATATTGCCTTGGTAATAGGGGAAAATGAGCCCTAGACCAAAGACTGCTCAGATTCCCCTTAAAAAGTCTGAAAGGCAAGTCTCAAAAGTATCAAAATGTTCTGAAGTGATTTAACTGCATCCTAGAACAAAGCTCAGGAATATTTATAGAAACACAAAGTTATCCAACACCTAACTGGGTGAAATCACAATGTCTGGCATCTAAATGGAAATTACCAGCCATTCACAGAGGCAGGAAAATATGATCCATAATAAGAACAATAACAAATTAATCAGAACACTTATTTCCCAGAGATGACACATATGATAGAATCAATTAGATAAGGATATTAAAACAGTTATAACTAGATCCCATATGTGCAAGAATGTAGAAGAAAGACTGAGCATGCTAAGTAGAGACATGGAATACATATAAAAGACCACAAGGTAACTTCCAGAGATGAAAATTACACAGCAGGAAATCAACAGAAGATTAGACATTGCAAAAGAATTGTAGATTTGAAGATATACCAGTAGAAACTTTCCAAAGTGAAATACAGAGGGGGAAAAAAGAATAAAAACAAATAGAACATTAGTGAACTGTGATCAACTTCATCTGGCCTAATGTATGCATAATTAGAGACCCCAAAGAGTAGGGGACAGAAAAAAATAATTGAAGAAATAATGAGTAAAATTTTTCTAAATGTCATGAAAACTACAATCCCCGTGATCCCCAAACTCACCAAACCCAAAAATGCAAGAAGCATGAAGAAAACTACATCAGGACATGTGATAATCAAATTGCTCAAAACAGGTGTTAAAGAGAAAATCACAAAAGTAGCTAGAGAAAAAAGGCATATTGCATACAAAGAAGTAGAGGAAAGTGACAATATTTTCATAAGAAACAATTCAAACAGGAAGACAATAAGCAATATCTTTAAACTACTAAAACAAACAAGCAAACAAACAAACAAACAACAAACACCTGTTGATCCAGAATTCTATACCTGGTGAGAATATCTTGATTTCATATAAAAGTCTGGGGCTACATGAAAAAATGCAGAGCCCTAGAAATGGTAACAGTATGTATGTGTGTATGTGTCTGTGTGTGTGTGCATATATATATATATATATATATATATATATATATGTATATGTATGTATATGTATATACACACACATATACACACATATACATTTAAAAATTATATATATACATATAACAGCATATATATGTATACATACACTTAAAATGTGAGAAAAAAATCCTATATGTGTGTGTGTGTGTGTGTATATATATAATATACACTGTTACATATATATAGGATTTTTTCTTACATTTAAATTTCCTTAAAATATAATTGGTTAGTAAATCAAAACTAATAACACTCATAAAAGCCTGTTTTGTGGATATCATTATCCACATTTTAGAGATGAGAAAACAAAGTCTTATACAACTGGAGAACTCACCCAGGGTCACAGGTATGTGTAACAAGAAAGCCTTTGACCCTCTCATGGAAGGTATATATTGCTCTACCTGTGAAATGGGTTACTTTTTTTCCCCGTTTACCAACAATATATTCAGAACTTTAGAGAGGCTTAAAAAGGTGTTTAGTTAATTGGAATTGATCAGGATAAATTGAGTACTCTCTGACAGAAGTCTGAAGCCAATGGATTTCACTTCTATCTCAGCCCAATTCCCTCTCTGACTCTGTTTCTGTATGAATAGCACATTTCTAGTGGTTCATTTTATGCCTCCTGATATTGTTCATTCCTTTCCCTCCTAGAGCTGAATTTCTCTAACTGCATTCCATGGGAGATTAATGCATCTATTAAGTGTGTTCTGTGGTAGAACATAGTGGGAACAGTAAATTAAGCGGGCTTATTTCCTATAGGACACCAGAGAATCTGAACTATGTTAGCATGTCTTATCGATCTCTAAGAGGAAAGAAAATATACGGTATTGCCCATACTAATTTCACCTCAGGAAAGTTATTTGTATAACTCTTTCTAATAGAGCATAACTTAAAATACTCTCTACTGGCAATCAAGATTCCAGGCATGATGTATAGAATTGGTGAATCACTATACTGTACACCTGAAATGAATATAACACTGTATGTTAACTATCCTGGAATTAAAATTTAGAAACTTCATGAAAAATAAAATAAAATAAATGCACATGAACTGTATTTGAATTAAAAAAATGAAAAAAATTTTAAAAAGATTTCAGGCAGTCAGAGGAGGATATGACTATTATGATTTATGCACCCTTAGCATTTCTGGTGTACTTTGGAAAACACATGTAGGCATCTGAATCAGGTCACTGGCCACAACACAGTGTCCAGATCTACTGGTAACTTCTCCAGTGTTAGTAAGTCAATATTATACGTTAAAACATGAGGTGTGCCCAAAAGAAGAAATTGGTATCCCCTCAAGAGACTCCCGGAAACAAAAACATTTCTAAATTGGGTGTAAAGGTTATATTTGCTAACTTGCCTCTTTTGTCCTTTCTGCTAACATCCTTATTGATTACTATGGGATGCAAGTTGTTATGGTGATAAGAGGAGGGCTTGGATGCATGGAGACTGGGGAAGATGGTGCACAGAGCCTAGCCCGATGTTTCTCGACTGCTTAATGTGCATATTTCTCAAATGTTAATGTGCATATGAATCCCTGAGAATCTTGCTAAAATTCAGACTTACATTTACTAGGTCTGGGGGAGAGTCTAAGATTGTGCATTTCTAAAAGGCCCCGAGGAGATGTTGATGCTGCTGGTCAGTGGACCATATTTTGACAGTGTCTACCCCGGACACATGTGGGGGATTGTGTGCCCTTTTGTGCTAGGCTTTCTAATGGACCACATGTGGTTGGGTCTCATGGGATGCTGCAGGCAAAATGGTTCTTTATTTGTACAACTCAACCCCAAGAAGCAAGAAGATCCTACCAACCAATACCCTGTGCCCCCAACTAGTAAACACCCTCCCCCCACCAAAAAAGTCCAAACTCTTTACTTTGGGTTTCCAGGCAATCAATCTATAAATTGCCTCTGGCTACCTTATATTCTTTTCCACCATAGTGGTCCCTTGTAGAATGCACTCTTGAGACCCAAATTACTTGCTTTTCTGGGGAAACATCCTATGTTCTCCACCCCCTTTGTCTTTACAAAAGCTGTTCTTTCTCCCTGTATGTTGTCCGCCTGGCGCTGCGATGTCCATCTCAGATTTACTCAGTCGACGAAACCCAGTTAGTTCAGGCTCTAGGAAGCCTTCCAAGCACCCCAACCACAATCAACTGTGCTCTCGTCCACTGCATTCATGAGTATGTATATTAACAAGCTCAGCCTGAAGTACACTTTGTGTTAGAGACATGTATATCACATCATCTTCCCCTGTTACGTGTTGAGCTTTTGATGGTAAGTAGCCTTGTCTTATCTAATTTTAAACTCTCCTCCCTATAGTATTTCATATAGAAATGTACCATAATAAACACTTGTTTAATTAGTTAATTGGGAACAAAATGTATTAGGAAGTCTCTGGAGAAGAATTTACCATCTTATTTTGGAAACAAGACATAAGAAACCTTTTGAGAAAAAATACCAGACTAAAAATAGAAACAGCTATCATATACTGAGAGATTAGTAAATGCCAGGCACTGTGCTAAGCCGTGTTTCACAAATTGCCATTTGCTCCTCACAAAAACTCTATGAGAATAGAAATTACCTCTGTTTACGGAAAAGCAAAATGACTTAGGAAGACAAATGACTTGTCCAAGGTTGCAGTTCTGACATGTGGATGCACCTTGTAACTGCCTGGGGAATTCTAAGAAACACTGATGCCCAGATCCTGACCCCCAAAGGTTGTGATTTCACTGTTCTGGGGTGAGGCTTGGGTATCAGAGATTTGAAGCTATACAGGTAATTCTAACATGCAGCATAGGCTGAGAGCATTGGTTGAAGACATACAATATGGTGTACAATTGAGTCTTTGTGATTCCATGATCTGGGCTTCACCCTTGGGTTTAGGAAAAGCAGGAGCATTTTGTTTTTGTATAAGGTAGGAGCATTTTAAATTTTTAATTTTTTTAATTTGTTTTTATTTTTTAAGTTTGTTTATTTTTGACAGAGACAGAATGTGAGCATGAGCGGGGGAGGGACAGAGAGAGAGGGAGACAGAGAATCTGAAGTAGGCTCCAGGCTCCGAGATGTCAGCACAGAGCCCGACACGGGGCTTGAACTCATGAACCATGAGATCATGACCTGGGCTGAGGTGGGATGCTTAAACGACTAAGCCACCCAGGTGCCCCAAGGTAGGAGCATTTTAGAGAGAGGTGGCTTAGAGTAGACTGGCAAAGTTGGAGATGGGAGAAGGATCTAATTTGACCACATGTAGATCTGGGGTAGGAGTGTAATTGTTATAGGAAAAAATGTAGTTTCTTGGGGGCACTACATTTTTGAGAGCACTTTTGGCTTCTGAATTGAATTTAGTCTGCAGGTCCTAAATATCTGATCAAGGATGTCTAGGTAATCTCTTTTGTTGCAAGCATACATCAAAATAGCCCATAAGAAGTAACCACTGTCATACAATAAATGAAGGACAATGCCTCTGACTACTGAAAAACCTATTTTTTTTTTTTTCGTTTTCCATCAGTTGCCTGTGACCTATTTTATCTTCTAATTACATGGCATGCTGATCAAAAGCCCTCCAAAATTCTGCATGGAGACATTCTCTCCTACAGAAGAGGTGTCTTGCCCAGGCTAATCCTCAACTCAGATAAACAGCAGAGCTAATGGAGGGTCAGGGAAGGGTGGACAGAGCTTGAGCCTCTGCAAGCCATGCAAGGCAAGGAATAAATGTCCTCTGTGTTTGCACAGAGGCAGGAATCCTCTCCTTCTTGACAAATGCTGGGGGGGGGGGCAGAATGAAGGTTCAGTAACCACCCTCTATTTAGAAGCAGAAGGGAACAAATTTGGGAAAATTGCTCATAAGATTGATGCCATATTACTGGAGAAATCCCCTGCAAGGGAGGGGAGGAAGTTGGGAATACAGGTCCCAGGTAATGGGGGCAGAGGAAGTGTCTTCCCCAAGATGGATTAAAGAGGTATGTCTAGGATGGGTGGGAAGATTATAGGGAAGGAGCCAAAGTTGTAACTGGTTGAGTGTATCCATTTTTTCACTAAGTGAATAAATACAAGCTAGGAACATGCTCTGTGTGAGGGGCCAAATATGGTAAATTAAACCAACCTGGTCACTGTCCTCATAGAGGGAGGTAGTGAAAGAGAAATAAGTAAGTACTACTGGGGCACCTGGGTGGCTCAGTTGGTTAAGACTCTGACTCTTGATTTTGACTCCCTTAGTTCATGAGTTCAAGCCCCACATCGGGCTCTGTGCTGACAGAACAGAGCTGGCTTGGGATTCTCTCTCTGTCTCTCTCTCTTTGCTCCTCCCCCACTCATGTGCTCTGTCTCTCAAAATAAATAAATAAGCTTAAAAAAATAAAAAAAAATACTGTTGCTGTAGTGTGCTGAATGGCATCCCCAAACAATCATGTCTTCCCCGAGCCTCAGAACGTTTGGAAAGAGGGTCTTTTCACATAAAATTATTTAAGATGAGGTCATGATGAATTAGGGTGGGCCCTGAATCCAACACCTGATATCTTTACAAGAAAAGATGAAGAGATACAGAGACACACACAGAACCCTGAGCTGAGTTTGGAGTGCTACGTCTACATGTCAAGAAACACCCAGGATGGCTGATAACCACCACAACGTTCCTCAGAGGCTCCAGAAGGAATAAACCCTCTTGACACTTTGATTTCAGACTTCTGGCCTCCTGCACCACGAGAGTATAAATTTCTGCCATTTTGAACCACTCAGTCTGTGGTGATTTGTTGCGATGGTCCAGGAAACTAATAAGAGTAGGGTGGTGAGTATGCACATTGTACTCAGATTTCCAAGAAAATGCATCATTTATATTTCCTGAATTAACCCGATAACCTTCACAAATCCTCATCCTGAGGAGTAGTGGGGGTAAAACACAAATCTAATTTAGGCAAGTTTACTCAGTCTGATGCAATACTTCAAATCATCTCTTAAGGTAAGCCAGCCTCTCCTGATTTCCTTCTCCCTCTCTTTATGCTTTCTCTCCTTTGGGTACTGAATGGGCATCAGGGAGCAGGGAAGGGAGGGGCCTCGGATCTATCCACTCAAGCCCATCCACTGAATCCATGCTCCTCTGGTCTCCATGGCGATGTCCCTTGCTGCCTGGTTTCTGGGCACCCTGCTTGGTAGTGGACAGTGTGGAAGCCAGTGACTGCTAACCATGAGGCCTCTGTCCTCCCAGCCCAGACAAGGCCTGTGATAGGTCCATCCGTGTTTCTTCTCAAGCTGTATATTCCACTCTCTTTCAACCCCAGGGCCAGGTGGCCACCCTGCAGCACCCTACCATGATCATTTGCCTTTGGAGCAGGAACCCCTAAGGCAAGCTCCCTTAGTCATTCTCAGACTTAACATCTGGATCCCTCAGGAATTCAGAAGAAATTCTGGCTTTTTCCAGCCCCCACAAGAGTGAAGGGAGGCTTAGGATGTTGTCTCAGACTCTTAGGCTAACCACAGCATGCCTCTGACGACGTTCTGAAGTAGCCACCCATGTTGATGTAGGGGACATCTCATAAATCCCTCTCTTCTCCGACCCCTCATAGGAAACAAGAAAGGAAAAACCCTCTTCGATTTTCACCTATCCTGATGGTTTCCCCTCCCTCCACTTTAGCCCAGAGAGGTCTCACCATCTGCTCCATTGAGTTGCTAATCTGTTCCTTCCTGCCTCACCCAAAACAGCAGGAATGGGCCTTCACCTACTTCTTCCTCCTCAAAATGGTGCTTTCTGTTCCACACACTTCTCTTTCCCAAGGTGGGACGTTTCTTCTGTAATACTCCAAAGCTCTCTCCTAAGGACACGATTTACCACAAAAAAGGGTGAAAAGAAATGTCTCCATAAACTTTTCAAATTAATACCCTATTACCCGAACAAACCAAGATGTGAGTAGAACATTTGATGAGTATTAAGAACAAAAGAAATGGAGTGTCAGTGGCAGAAAATAATCAAAGATATCTTAAAAGAACGAACCCATTTATGACCTAGCAAACCCTTAATAATTTTTTAAAATTTATTGTGGTTGGAGCATTAGTTGAAGCATGGTCATGGGTACCTCCATCATTAACTGGTAATGGCTGAGAGTCAGATGATAGAGAAGCACGTTCACAACCCAACTGGCAAAGGGCATACGGTTTGACTGGTGTGGACTTCAAGCAGTGTTTCTAAACATGAAAGTCCCTGGCCAAATTCACATCATGCCTTCAACCTTTGCACTAAGTGCCAATTCCTCATAAGCTGTACCTCGAGAACCCTAGCTGTCTTTGTTTCTCTGAGCTATGACGCCCACCCACTCATCCATCCACAGTTACGGCTTCAGAAATAGTAGTATCTCATTTATATCGGTCACGGACATGCCATCCAGACTGAAGAAGACCCCAAACTTCAGGGCTGTGGGAGCCATGGTGATGGCTCTATAAGCACCAGAAGCACCCAGGAGGCCAGAGTAGTGTTAGTGGCAGACATCAACACAGGGTCAACTTTGACAAATACCAGCCAGGTTACTTTGGCAAGGTTAGTGTGAGGTCTTGCTACTTAAAAGAACCCTAGAATTTCTGCCTACCTCAGAACCACTGAGGTTATGTCTACCTCAACAAGTTATGGAACTTGATCAGTGAGCAGACATGGATACATGCTATCACATGTGGATAAACACAACTGGAGATGCCCCTATCATTGATGCGGTACAATGGGGTCACCCAAACGTCCTGGGGAAGAGAAAATTCCTAAAGCCCATTGTTATGATGACAGTCAAATTCTTCAGCAGAAGAGCCAAGAAAAGATTAGGGGCAGAGGGAGGGGGCTCGTGTCTTGGTTTGAAGTCACACAGAGTTCTTTAAATGCTAAAAAAATCCAAACACAAAAAACACTTTAAAAAAATACGAAAAGTTGGCACAAAAACAGACACATAGACCAATGGAATAGAATAGAAACCCCAGAACTAGACCCACAAACGTATGGCCAAGTAGTCTTTGACAAAGCAGGGAAGAACATCCAATGGAAAAAAGACAGTCTCTTTAACAAATGGTGCTGGGAGAACTGGACAGCAACATGCAGAAGGTTGAAACTAGACCACTTTCTCACACCATTCACAAAAATAAACTCAAAATGGATAAAGGACCTGAATGTGAGACAGGAAACCATCAAAACCTTAGAGGAGAAAGCAGGAAAAGACCTCTCTGACCTCAGCCGTAGCAATCTCTTACTTGACACATCCCCAAAGGCAAGGGAATTAAAAGCAAAAATGAATTACTGGGACCTTATGAAGATAAAATCTTCTGCACAGCAAAGGAAACAACCAACCAAACTAAAAGGCAACCAACAGAATGGGAAAAGATATTTGCAAATGACATATTGGACAAAGGGCTAGTATCCAAAATCTATAAAGAGCTCACCAAACTCCACACCCGAAAAACAAATAACCCAGTGAAGAAATGGGCAGAAAACATGAATAGACACTTCTCTAAAGAAGACATCCGGATGGCCAACAGGCACATGAAAAGATGCTCAATGTTGCTCCTTATCAGGGAAATACAAACCAAAACCACACTCAGATACCACCTCATGCCAGTCAGAGTGGCCAAAATGAACAAATCAGGAGACTATAGATGCTGGAGAGGATGTGGAGAAAAGGGAACCCTCTTGCACTGTTGGTGGGAATGCAAACTGGTGCGGCCACTCTGGAAAACAGTGTGGAGGTTCCTCAGAAAATTAAAAATAGACCTACCCTATGACCCAGCAATAGCACTACTAGGAATTTACCAAGGGATATAGGAGTACTGATGCATAGGGGCACTTGTACCCCAATGTTTATAGCAGCACTCTCAACAATAGCCAAATAATGGAAAGAGCCTAAATGTCCATCAACTGATGAATGGATAAAGAAATTGTGGTTTATATACACAATGGAGTACTACAGGGCAATGAGAAAGAACGAAATATCGCCTTTTGTAGCAACGTGGATGGAACTGGAGAGTGTGATGCTAAGTGAAATAAGCCATACAGAGAAAGACAGATACCATATGTTTTCACTCTTATGTGGATCCTGAGAAACTTAACAGAAACCCATGGGGGAGGGGAAGGAAAAAAAAAAAAGAGGTTAGAGTGGGAGAGAGCCAAAGCATAAGAGACTCTTAAAAACTGAGAACAAACTGAGGGTTGATGGGGGGTGGGAGGGAGGGGAGGGTGGATGATGGGTATTGAGGAGGGCACCTTTTGGGATGAGCACTGGATGTTGTATGGAAACCAATTTGACAATAAATTTCATATATTGAAAATAAAATAAAATAAAATGATTTAAAAAAATACGAAAAGTGCCAAAAGTTGGATGCCATTCAATGTCCTCTCTGTCACCTCCATCTGAGAAGGACATCTCTGAATATGTACCGCCCTCCAGTTCTCATCTCCAGCTCTATGACCTCCACTTAAAAGGGAATTTTGCTGGCCTCTGATCTCTTATCAGTCAAGAGCGTCTTTCAGGTTGGGTGTGACCATTCTGCACCAACTGTTTTATCTAATAGTTAGGGGCTGGAAATCTTGGACATCTCCTTGGCTTTCCTCTACCTGAATTTATGGCACCTGTGCTTCCCTTCCCCCAACTTCTTCCCACCTGCCAAGTTGATCAAATTCTCTATCTTCTTCAAAATCACTGATGTCGCTTCTTCCACGAAGTTTTCCCTGATTCTCCCAAGGAAAAGTAGTCATTCCATTCTCTCCAGTGCCCATACCTTGTATGCGTTACCATCAGTGCATTTAATATCTTGTATCACATGCATTTATTTACATGATTATTTCCATTTACTTTCTCAAGGGAGCAAATTATGTCCTTGTCAACTCTGTTGGTTTAGGACAGTGGTTTTCCACCCTAAGCTCACAATGAAACCCCTTGGGGAACTTTAAACACTAAAGATGTCTGGGAGAATCCCCAGAGTTTCTGGTTTAATTAGCCTGGGATTTACCACTGAAGTGTGTGTGTGTGTGTGTGTGTGTGTGTGTGTGTGTGTGTGTGTGTATTTTTTTATTAGATTGTTTCTGAATGCCAGGGATAATTCAAATGCACAACCAAGGTTGAGAACAACCATCTTTGTGGCCAGTATAGGTCTCAGTGTATTATACTGTTTGCCATTTAACTGTTTCATGCTCCTTATGTTTAATGCTTTTAACCTTTAGCAGATTTCTCTCTACAACTGTTATTGGGATGAATCACCAAAATATCACTTCTCCCTGAAAAACGAAACAAACCTTTGAAATGGAAGGCTCCATCCATCAGTGCTCTCCTTCTAGGGCAGCTCATAAAAAACATTCAAGAAATAACTCCCTCTGAAGGAGGGAGGCTAGCTGTTGACTTTATTATTTTTACATGAAGCCCACACAAACCCCAGGAAATGCTCTGTGGCCCTGAAGCAGAGGCCTGAAACAGCAACAAACCCGACAGGAACTCCCCTAATGTTTGAACCACCCTGACTCTCTTCTTACCCAGCCTTGGAATCTGACAACTGCTCAAACTGCTTTCCAATAATTGCCTATGAGATGAGGGGGCGCTGTTAGCTAGAGGCCTGTATCAGTATCGGTGTGAGGTTTCTCCATTTTTTTTTTTTCATTTTGACAAAAAGGACATTCCCCATTGTGATGCTCAGATGCAAAGCCAGAAAGAGAATTTGGAGCATCAGGTATAATCTGGGAGCCTCCTGAGAGACCTTTGGCATATTTCTGAAGCTACATAGAAGGAAAAGAACTTTGAACAGTTTTTATCCTAATGATACGTTCAGAGCTTTCCCCACCGGCCCCTCCCTCAGCAGTTTGATCATCTGAAGATAAATTGGAGATGCTCTACTATTAATGATGTTGACCCCATTTGCTTCCTGGACCATTAATGAGGAGCCCCACTCCCCTCCCTTGTACCTAGCTTGACCTGGAGGCCAGCCATCTTTCTATGTGGTGCTGATTTATACGTATTCTAATATGCAGGCAAGGGTCAGACGTTAATGAAAGCAGACACATTTTTATTCTTCCCTTTATTATTTTGAAAGCCGTATTAACTGGGGCTAGGCTGACCTTATGAAAGCTGCAGTAAGAGCCTGCCCATGAGGGGCAAAGCCATCCCTTGCCTGAAAAATATCTTCCCTGAGGCTGATAACCCATCATTCAAAATGCATTCCTTGAGATTTGGGGCAGCTAGCATAGTGCCAGACGACCGTCCCATCCCCATTGGTAATGACACCAAACTTCCAGAGCCACGGGAAAGTCTAAGAAGCAGGGTATGTTTGATGCAATTCATCGCTGGGCGTATTAGAGGTGAGACAGAGGAGACCAGAGCTGGCATGAGCCCAAAAAGGTGAGCCTGAGGCATTCCTACTGAGAACGGAAGGGGCAGACTTGCCATTTTAAAGAAGAAAGACTTAAAGAAGCAGTACAGAATATTCATAATAATTACAGCTAGCAGTGGGGGCCCGCATTTTCTATGGGTCTGGGACTATTCTAAGAGTTTGACAGGCATCGTCCAATTTGATCCTCCTAAAATGCTAAGAGGAAAGTACTACTATTGTTGTCACTCTTCTCTTCCAGATGGGGAAACTGAGGCTCAGGAAAGTGAGGAGTGTGCCTCACATCACACTGCTAAGAAATGGTGACATTAAAATACGGCTCCCCAAATGGTGTTGTTGACCATGACGCTATACTGCCGCATTAACAAAGAACTAGATGTGCAGGAGAGTTGGAATCTTAGCATCCGGCAGAGAGTTTGAAGTCCTGGTGTTGAGAGAGACAAGGCAGTGTGCACCAAATATAAGCCCCACACAGTTGGCTCAGGATGCCCTGGTTTCTTGAGCTAGACGCCACCACCAACTCTGGCAACGATTTGATATCCATTTCACGTATCATTAGTAAGGCCATGGGCAGCCTGGAGAAGATCCCTGGGTATTGGCAAATCGAAGTCAGGCTAGTCAACCAGAGGCCAAAGTACGTCACAGTTTTAAGACACTTTTGGTCTCTCAAGCATAGCTCCATTGGCCTAACCATGATGACAATCAGGCCAAGATCGATTAGTCAGGTGTAAAGTTTCTCAGTCACAGCACTATTGATGATTTGGGATAGGTAATTCCTCATTGGTAGAATTTCCTGGGCATTATGGGATGTTTAGCAGCAACCCTGACCTCTACTCACTAGATGCCCACAGCACCCTCTGCCCCAGCTGGGACATCCAAAAATGTCTCCAGACCCTGCTAAATGTCTCCTGGGGGAGACAATCACCCCCAAATGAGAAGTATGGTATAGTTACCTAGCTTTCATGTACATCAGAATCACCCTACGGGCTTGAGATTTCTGGGTACCATCTCTTAAGTTTCTGCCTCAGTGGTTCTAGAAAGGGTCTAAGAATTTGCATTTCTAATTGGTTCAAGGTGCTGGCCCAAGAACTACCCTTAGAGAACCACTGAATTAGTCCACTCTGTTATGTATGCAGAGCCACATGCATCACCAATCCTGGAAAGGTACAATGGAGGGATGGTTAGATGACTCTGAAAGACCCTTCCTCACCTGCTAGAAAAACAAAGGTTATGGCTTAAACACTGCCTCTCTGTAGAAGAGTCACGTGGTGGAAAGAAGCCTGGCCTGGATATAAGCCTATAAAAAAAAATTCGTTGAATCATTTAAGCTCTCAAAGCCCCCAGTTTCCTTACCCCATAAAATGCAGCTCAGAACAAATGACAAGTATCTACCCTGGGTTGTTGGTGATGTCTCAAACTAAGTGTTCCCCCAACTTTTATCATCCTCAAAGCACATCCTAACTTCTTACCTATCTACCTACCAGTTGAAATCAACATTTCCCTTTAAACCAGCTCACTGAAAGGGGGAGGAAAAAAAACCTTAATCATCTACTTTATTATATGAAATGGTATCTGTGAAATCACATTCTCCTAATATGCATTAAGATAACTATTAAAAATCTGCATGTACCACTTAAAATCATCTTATATACCTCCTCTGGTTCATGCTATCGTCCTCTGGGAACACGGAGACATTTGTGAGGGAGGTTGGTAGGTTGCAAAGTGTATAGATTCAAGGTGATCTTATCAACTTTGTCTAGGCCGGGCAGTTGGAACCATCTAGAAAGTGAACAAATGGCAACACCGGAGTGGCCTTCCCTGGAGTGAGCGAATGTAGCACGTGTGTATTCTCCTTCCATTCTTGAAGTCTGGCTGGATATCAGGAACAGCCACTTGAAACTGTTAGCCCATCACCCTGGGTCTCAAGTGCTTTTCCTAATATGCTATAATAGCATTTCAAAAGGGAGATGATGAATTAAAAGGGCAGAGTAAATTGGAGCCAGTAGGAGTGTTCTTGACACTAACGAGATCCACCTGAGTTTCAGTTATTTCTCTTGTAATTATCAGAAACCTGTCTTATTCCAGAAGAGGCCCATCAGTGGATTCAGCGCAGCCCTTCCGGAGAAGACATGACTTTAGAGCTTTGCCAATGTCTGCCTGGGGCAGACGACACCTTCACTGCCTGCCTGTGATCACGTGGCTTAGTGTTGGTCTTGGTGTCTTCTTGGAATAGGTTCAGGTCCTTAGGCAACTGCTTCTTACATTAAATCAGCAGCTCTCCCTTCTGTGTGCATTAGACTCACCTTGGAAGCTTTTTGAAAAAAGATGGCATGTACCCCACCCCAGACCAAATGAATTAGAATCCCTGGAGGTGGGATCTATGCATCAGGATTTTCAAAGCAAAAGTAGTTGAGATAAATTCTGCGGGAAAAAAAAGAAAATCCATACGTGCATCCCTGGTTAAGAACACAATCTTAAGTGAAGGAGAAAAAAATCCACAAATACTTTGAGCCTCCCTGTAGCCAAAGGACCTCTGCCTTAGAGATAAGTGTGCACCAATTTTAGTTCTAAAAACTTCATGGCCTTTTACTCATGTCCCCCTGAGACACTGACTTTTTCTCCTTTCCAAATGGCAACTCAATCTGGTTTTCACCTCAAGACTCCAAGCAGGGAATAAATCCACACTGTTGAGTGAACAACTCTATGACCTGCACATTTATAAAGTTTTTACTTGAACAGGCACTCTTCTCCATGTTTTACTTACTCAATCTTCTCATTGAGTATATACTATTATAATATTTATTGTAAAAGATTACCATTAGGTTGTCTATCCAGTACAACTACAATTTCTAAACTCACCCACTCACATTTTTCTGAGATCACATCCCCCTCCCTCTTACCCGTGAAGTTACAAGGGGAGCCACCATTTTGCTACAACTTTACTCCCAGCCTTTAGGTACAGATGACTGGTCTAAGGTTATATATAAAACTTAGCCTTGCCAAGTAATCCCTTCCCTGAAAGCATAGAATTTAGAATGGGTTGAAATGCAGAGGGAGAGGGAGAGGGAGAGGGAGAGGGGAGGGGGA
The DNA here is from genome assembly GCF_007474595.2 of Lynx canadensis. NCBI lineage: Eukaryota > Metazoa > Chordata > Mammalia > Carnivora > Felidae > Lynx > Lynx canadensis. The sequence continues at coordinate 11,468,339 of NC_044318.1, forward strand.
GGGGAGGGGGAGGGGGAGGGGAGAGGGAGAGGGAGAGGGAGAGGGAGAGGGAGAGGGAGAGGGAGAGGGAGAGGGAGAGGGAGAGAGAAGAAAGGGCTTCTGCATGAATAATCTAGTCACATGTAAACTAGAGGCACCAGCAGTCTGTGTGTGTGTGTGTGTGTGTGTGTGTGTGTGTGTGTGTGTGTGTGTAAAACTAAAGGAAACTGTTATCCAGTGAACAAGAAGACGGTAGCAAACATTTAGGGAATCTCATATAATGGAGGGAAAGTCGACTGGCATTTAAGACCTGATTATTCCCATTTTCTACTGAGACATAGGCCTGCTCTTATGCTCTGTAATATATCAGTATCCTTAAAATTACTTCATCTTGCTTCTGCTAGTCTGAGTGGGTTTCTGTTACCTGCAACCAAAATAACTTAAATTAATATGATTATGCATAGGATATAGAAGAAGGATGCAAAGAAGTATAGGACTCTGCCAGATGCCTCTATAGGAATTTACAGTCCAGGAAGCACAAGAGAAAAATGAAATATTTAGAGTCAGACCCTCCCTCACCTGTGTTATCTTGGGTAGTTATTTTGTCTTTGGAAACCACAGGTTTTTCACCTCTACAAAGGATACCGAGATTTCATGTGGACATTGTTAAAATTAAATACTAATATACTTCCTGGCTCCTCAACTAACCAGAATTCCTTACCCTGTCTTCAAACTAAAAGGGATCTTAAGAGAACAAAGAGCAGAAACTTCTGAGGGCTTGCCACCCAAGATCTGAGTGTGACCTAGGTTTCATGCGATCACAGTCTACTTACTTCTCCCCTTCCTCACAACTGAGGCAGTAGAGGAGGCAAGCCAAGGGGGCCATTCCCACACTCCTGGGCCGAAACATCACAGAGGGTATTGGAGCACCCAATGAAAATATTTTATCCTATAAGTTTGCAGTGAAGCAGGTGGAAAGAAGAGGTCACAGAGCTCAGAGGGCAAAAAGAGAGAGAAGCTCATTGGGGCATGTATTTGGAAAGTACCTGATTCTAAAAGAAACATTAGAAAAAAACTGGGTCATTGAACTGAAATTCATCAGGATCCTCATTAAAAGTGTGGATTTTCTTCATATGAATCCCATATAATAGAAGAATGTGAGAATGGTATTCAGTTATTTTGGGGTCAGAGGAAAAGTTTGGGCTTTGGAGCCAGACAGACATGGATTCAAATTTTGGGTTTGTTTTTTTTTTTTGTTTTTGTTTTTTTACTTAGACTAGTGGCCTGCAGTAAGCCTCATCCCATGTTTTAACCTCAGTTTACCACACCCCCGTTAAATGGAACTAACATGCGTGGTTCACTGTTGGCTAAAGGAATTCAGTAAGATTCTCATAAAGTGTCGCCATAGTGCCCAGCACATGGACATGCTCAATAAAAATGGTCACACCTCCTCTCCATACCCCATAAAGCTGTAGTGTGGCCCTAAAGCACATATATTTTAGGGTCATACATAATTGAATTCAAGTTCCACTTTTGATAATGATGACCATGTGAAATTACTTAACCTTTCAGACCTTCAGTTTCCTTCTATATTCAAGAGGAATAACAGTACCTATATAGAGTAGACCCTAATTTTGCCCACCCAGATCTATCGCCCTTTCTTTCTTCCTCACAGACAGACGGTTTTCTTCAGGTACCATGATTTCTCCATGCTTCTGAAGGGCTGATTTCAGCCTCGCTCCAAAGTTGCCCTGGTTGTTCTGGAGGAAATCCTATTCTCCTGATGGACTCAGAATGGGCATGTGACAAAATGTGGGTGAGACCAGAGCAAATCACTGGAGACTTCTGGGAAAAATCTCCCCTTTCCAAGGACAGTCTCCCCCTCTTCCATTCCTGGCTGTTTTCTGGTCTAGACATGAAGACTGTAACTTCAACCGTCTTGTGACCAGCCTATGGGTGAAGGCAACACTGAGGCAAGCACAGAAGAAAGCTCGAAAGAGCCTGGATCCTTGTATCATTGTTCACCCTTTGAATCAACCCATGTTGAAGCCTGCCATACTTCTGAGTTTCCTGTTACAGGCAGCACTTAGTGACATACAATTTAAGCCAGCTGGAAGTGCAATTTGTTGCTTGCCTCCAAAAGTATCCTAAACTATGAGAGTTAATTAAGATATTCCACGTAAATCATGTGTCACAGTCAACCCTGACATCCCAGTATGGGCAGAACAAAAGATCAGCCTTTACTGATGCCAACGTGATCATTATCATCATTACTAGCTAACAATAATAGAAACAACAGCAGCAACAAGAAAAATAATAGCTAACACTTCCTATGTGCCAGACACGTTTTTAAAGGATTAACATACTTAAATTATTTAATCCTCATGACAACATCATGAGATAGATGTCATAATGATCCCAATTTTATGGATGGAGAAAATGAGTTTCAGAGAGACTAAGTGATTTCCCTGAGGTCACACAGATGGTAGGTGACAGAGGCAATATTTTAACCCAGGCAGCCACACACTAGAGTCCATGATACAGAGGAGAGGAAGACCACAAGGAAATTTCAGTTCACCTCCTGATTTGGCCTCCCTTCTTCCTTCCAGCTTCTAAAACAAAACAAAACAAACTCAAGGCAAATGAATAGGGTCCCTAGAGAGTGAATATCATGAGATGGAGAAGGGGAAGATTTCAGAGAGATGTATGCGAGACCTCAAGTAATATCAGACTGTGACTCAGTTGCCATCCTGTACAAAGGGCAGGGGGAAGTCCCCCCACCTTGAAGGATTGCAGTGAGGACCGCAGAGAATGCTTCATGTTCAGTGCATGGCTCAGAACTGAAATGAGAGCTATTACAGATTAACTATCATAGGGTCTGAACATCTACCTACCTTCCTCCCATTTACCAGTTGCCTGATTTGTCTCATTTAATGATGACATGGAGAGGAAGAAAGACTTAAAGAGACTGACTGAATGCCAACCAAGTCGGCAGTTACCGCTTTAATTTAAATCCCTTTCTCTGCTCTCCCCACCAAGGAGTCTGATGATAATTCCCTTCCAGAGCTTCATTTCATAACCAAGGCCAATTTGACTCATTATCTCCCTGTCAGCACCAAGAGAATGAAAACCAGCTGTCATTACCAACTTGTCCCTGCTCTGAATAGAATCTGGAAGGGAGGAAAAGTCAAGGGTGAATTCCCTATACAGGTTATTAACCCCGAGGACAACATTCAAGGATTCTCAGTCAAGCTCAGCCCTGGACAAGGCTTCAAATGCCAAGAACTTTCTGAGTAACCTCAGGGGGCAACCTTAGAGGGAGCAAGCTATGTGGCCAGGGCAGAAGGGTAACACCTGCCAAAATGAAAGACAGTGTGATATTCAGATTCACAAATGGCACCAAGCCAGAGCACAGGTTCTGGAATAGGCAGATGTGGGCTCAAGTTCAAGCTGCCTTATGGCCTTAGGCAAGTTGCCTAATCTCACTGAGCCTCAGTTTTCTTGTCAACATAAAAGAGTAATACGATATACATATGCTGGCCAAAATATGACTACCCTTTGAGATTGATCACTTTTTAAAAAATATTTATTTATTTATTTTGAGGGGGGGGGGAAGAGAGATTACATGAGAAGGGGAGGGGCAGAGAGAGAATCCCAAGCTGACAGCACAAAGCCCAACCCGGGGCTCGAACTCACGAACCATGATATCATGACTCAAGCCAAAATCAAGAGGCGGACACTTAACCGACTGAGCCACCCAAGTGCCCCTGAGATTGACGATTTTTTTTTCTCACATGTCAAAAGGTGAGAAAGCATTCTTGCTACACATGACTGTTTCCCAGACATTTGTTCTCCTTCTGAAATTTCAGCTCTTTTGAAGTTCACACCAAACCTTCACCCTCAGAGCCCCTTCTTTTTAGTCTTCAGCTGACCTCATGGTTATTCTCACCTGCTGAAGATTTTAGCACCTGCATCGCTGTCTTCCTGTCCACCATTATTCCCGTTACCTTTCCTTGTGACTCCAATACCCACTCAAATTACCCACCCAGTTATCCATCCCAGGAACTAGTTTCTTGGGTCCTTGGCCACCCTACCTCCATAAATCTTCTTCCTCACCTCAGCTACACATCTGTATGGATGCACCCTAGAATTCTGAATGCACCAGAGCTAAGACCTCTAACTTAAGGAAGATATTCTCTGAGCACACCTTCTTATCCTTCCAGCTCACCCCTTGTGGGACCCTCTAATCCAATAATCCTCCACCACGGAGGACTCTACTCCATGGTTCTCCATCACCATCTCATTACTGATTATCTTTTTTCTGGTCTCACTTTCTTCTTCACACAGTTTATGTGCATGGTCAGACACTAAACCATATCACTTGGGGACACCCTTAACTCTTCTCCCTCCTCTGCCCTCTCTTTTGCTTCCCTAGCCAAGCCAAGCCCAGGTTAAACCAGTACTTTACCTCTTCTGTGCCTGCAACCTAGCAGCTCAGTATGATTGGAGAAACACACACCTATCTCACTGACCTCATTTTACCCTAATGGCCACAGTCCTGTGACAAAATCTTACTGTGTTTCCCTGGAAAGTTGGCCTCTTTAGTTTTCCAGGAGGAAACCTTTTCCCCAACCCTCAATGCCTCTTCTCCCATCCTTGGCAAATGGACGATTTTTCTCTTCTTTCACTGACAAACTGTAAGCATTCCAAAGAACGTCTTCATTGTCCCATTCCCCCCCACCCAACTTACAAGCATCTGTACAGACTAATCCTGACTTGCATGTTAGGCTTAATGGACAGCCTATGGCTCTTTCTTCTGTATAGACCTGACTGCTTCAGTTGACATTTCTCTCCCCACCATTAATTCTCTCAATTCCCAATTTGTGGATCATTCCCATAAGCATACAGTACCACTGTAGCAACTGTCATTCTTAAGAACACTTCTCTTGCCACCACATCTCCCAACCCCCATGCCATTTCCCTTTCCTGTTTACACCAAATTACTCCACCTTCCAGGCTTATTCTAACTGCACCCATCTGACTTTTATCTAACTCACTTCATTTACCAACATTGCCTATAACCTCCCTGTTGCCAAAATTAACCATCAGCTCTTGATCCTTCTCTTACAAGAGTCTGCAGCATCTTCAACACAGTTGGCCACTCATTCTCCTTAAAATATCATCTGAATCTGAAGATACCATCCTCTTCTTGTCTGGAAGCTCCTCTTCAGTCTCTTTTGCTGGATCTTCCTCATATGCCAGTTTCTAAATGCTGAAATGCTCCAAGGCTCAATTGTTAAACTCATCTTTCCTTCCTCCCTTCTCCTCTCCTCTCTTCTCTTCCCTGTCTAAACTCTTCCCCTGGATGGCCACATCCATTCTTATTATTTTAAATGGCACCTGCATGTTGACAATCCCACAACTAATATTGCTAGCCAATCTTTCCACAGTACTCTACACTTTACCCACCTCTCCAACTGTGGATTCAAACTCTTCATGTAGACATCTAATGAGCATCTTAAATCCCTTTGGTCAAAAGCACAACTTTGATTTGTCTGAGAAAATCTACTCCATATCCAGAATGCATGCTTAATCCAATCATTTATCACTACTGTCATCAGAATTAGTATAAGACAGGGGTTAACAAACTATGGCCCTTGGCCCAAATCCAGCCCACCATCTTGTTTTCATAAATAAAGTTTTCTTAGAAAACAACTACCCTTATTCATGTGTGTATTGTCTATGGCTGTTTTCATACTATAATGACAGAGTTGTATGGTTGTGAAAGGAACCATTTGGCCCACAAAACCGAAAATATTTACCACTTGGCCCATGACAAAAAAAAACTATGCTGACCATTGGCCTAAGCCACCAGTGTTTCATGCCTATGTGACTGCCATGTCTTCCTACTGGGTAGCTTTTCTTCCATTATTTTCCCTTTTTCACCCAGAAGTCAGAACGATGTCCTTAAAACAAAACTCCTACCTTAGTGCTCTCCTAATAAAAAAGCTCTAATTGCTTCATCATATTTGCAATAAAAGCCATACTCTGTGCCACAACCCACAACGCCTTAAATGACCTGGACCTACCTTTCTGTCCAACCTTATTTCCGACAACTTCCTTCTTCCTCACCAGACTCCAGCCACATAGCCTTTTTACTGCTCCCCAAAAAAGCCAACCACATTCACTCCTCAGGGTCTTTGCATTTGTTTTGCCATCTGCCTCAAGCTTTTTTTATCTACATATCCCTGGGGCTGCTTCTTTCATAGCTCAGGTCTCTGCTCCAATATCACCTCCACCCACATAAGGATGTCATTTCCCACTTGGCAGGGATTTTGTATTTCTCATTTACTTCCATGTCTGCAGAACCCAGAACATTGTAGACTCTCAATATATGATTGTTGAGTAGATGAATGAATGAGTCCTAACACAGAGATAAGCAGAAGTGACTGTAGGAGCACAGAGCAAGAGCACCTAGCCCATTTTAGCACAGAGGGTGGTTTAAAAAGCCAGATAAAAGGGGGACAGTAGAGGGAAAAGGAGGTTTCTTGGAAAGGAAGGCAAACATTTCAAAAACAGGAATCATGCAAGAAGGTGGCACATTCGAGAGACTCACAGTAGTAGGTGTATTTACAGCACATCATACATCTACATATACATAGAAGTCAGGATCTGGCAGCAGAAATAGGCAAAGGGCAGATGATAAAAGACCTTGAAAGTCAAAAAACGAATGTCATTTTTTTTCTGAGGTCATGAATAAGTTAATGAAGACTAAATACAAGAGTGGTATGATCAGGGGCGCCTGGGTGGCTCAGTCAGTTAAGCATCCGACTTCGGCTCAGGTCATGATCTCACAGTTAGTGGGTTTGAGTCCCAGGTTGAACTCTGTGCTGACAGTGTGGATCCTGGAGCCTGCTTCAAGTTCTGTCTCTCCCTCTCTCTTTGTCCCTCCTTCTCTCTCTCTCTCTTTCTCTCTCTCAAAAATAAAACAAAACATTAAAAAATTTTTCAAAGAAAAAAAGAGTAGCATGATCAGAATCTCTGGTATCCAACACCAGTGTTGACCTACTCCACATTCTCTCATATTACAAAGCTCTTATAAATAGTCCCTCTGGATTTTCAGTATCCAGGGTATTATTTTGGTGTCTGGATCTAGAGTCAGACTTAAAAGCTTTCATAATCTCTCATGCATCAATCCCATTTCTGCAATTCCATAGTAAGGAAATTATTTAAAATCCTGAAAGAGTTGTGTGCACAAAAAGTGTTCATCATAGCATTACTTATAATAAAAAAAAGAATCAACTACATGTTTTAAAGAACAAAATCATTCAGAAAAACATGGCATATCTACTCGTTGTGATATTAAGCAGTCATTAAAATAATGTTTTCTAGAGGAACAGAAAAATACATCAGTGGCTACAGTGGAGAGACAGGCTGACTTAAAAGGTTGATGAGGGAAATTTTGGTAGCAATGGGGCTGTTCTATAGCTTGATTATGGTGGTGGTACCCATTTGCAAAATTCAGCAATGGTGCGCTAACCTGGATGAATTTTGCTGTTAAGTTATGCCTTAGAAAGAATGAAAAACAATTTAAAGTTATATTTTTTATTATTTTGAATGCCATGAAGAGATTATACATGCTATATAAAATTATATCAAGTGACACTGCAACAATGCAGAGAAAATACACTAGAAGCAACTGTGTCAAAATACTAACAGTACATTATCTTTTGGTGGTGGAAGGAGCAAATGTTGTTTTCTACATTTTCCCCCTTTTCTGCACTTCATTCTGACGATGAAACACAAATATTTTGCTTTAAAATATGTGAGATTATGGAAATTTCTCTAAAGTTTCTTTCAAGTTTCTTTGAGTTTAGAGTCCTTTAAACACAGCGCAAGGCTTGATATCTGTGATCTACTGGAGAAGAGGGTGGTTGTCAGCACCACAGACAGCTCCTGGGTATTTGCTGGTGTGGCTTGAGTATGGGCCTGGAATGGGACTCCCATAGCTGCCCCTTCCCATTACCCCATGGCAATTCTCAGGACAGGAGACACAGCTTCCTTCTGAAAGCTCAGATGCCCTCTACTAACAAAAGGTATGCCTCAGTCCCTGCCTCTCTCTTCAGACTTTTGTGAAGGTACGTGAGACACTCAGAATACTTGGTGACCATGAGAGAAAAATGGTGTTATTATCTAGACAGTTGATGTAGACAATCTCTTCAAAACCATTTCATAAATCACATCTTAGAGCCTGTCAAAAAATACATATTGCAAACAACAATAACAATTGTGTCCTTTGGAAAATGGATTTTAAACTTCCATCTGGCCCATCAGAACCTTTTCCCCAAATGCAATGTGTGTTTTGCTTCTTCGTCTAAATGGTTATGATGGACTCAAGTAGTGGTGAGGGGATAACATCCTAATGAGGACAAGCAGAGAATCCCAGAAACACGATGGAAAAGCTACCATAAATTATAGATTTTGATGAATTACCCCACACTGTCGAGTTTCAATTACAGAAACACACAGTTTACACAAGTAATTACCGAGGAAATTACCACAGAAGCACATCCATTCATTGAATTATAAGGCATCCATTCTCTCCTTTGATTGCATCTTCAGTTCCAAGGATGGCAATCACAGCTCCACACAAAACTTTCATAACACAATCTTTCTTGGATTAAAAGATGCTGTTGGATGTAAAATGTGTACAGGGATGATAAGAAAAGGCTGTTGATTCATATTGAGAAAGAAAATGGCTTCAATGAGTTAACTGCAAAGCGAGAACTTTGATGGCTGAAGGGTGATCACTCAAGTAGCCTGCTCTGAATGTGAGTTCTAACACTCTCTGAGGATCTTTGACGTCAACTTGCAAGTCAGGAGACAGGACCCATCTCATCAACCAACATATCCTTTTGATGTTGGGGTGTCATGTAACATTAGAGCTGGCAGGACCCTTAAGAGTTTTAGTCTAACTTTCAACCCATTGGTGTCTTTTCCTCAACTCAATATCCAGTTATAAACACACAGATATACATATACGCACACAGTACATCCCTTACAGAGGACACTCCTAATGTCGCCTCAAGTTCCCTCATTCTTTTAGTTTTTTTTAATCATGTTTATTGAAGATGAAATTTATATACAGCAATATGCACCCATGGAAATGAAGTTTAATGAGTTTGGATAAACACACCTGAGTAAGCATCATTATATTCAGCTTATAGAATACATCCATCATTCCAGAAAGTTTCTTCATGACTCTTCTCAGTTGATACATCTCCAACCCCACCCCAGGAAGCAATCACTTTCTGTTTTCTATCACTGTAGTGTAGCTTTACTTTCTCTAAATTTGCATATGAATGAAATTCTACCTTGTGTCCTCTTTTGTGTATATCTTTCCTCTGTCAGTATAACGCTTCTGAAAGTCATTGATGTGGTTGCATGTAACAGTTGTTTGATCCTTTGGATTGCTGAGGAGGACTCCATTGTACGGATGTATCACAGCTTGCTTATGCATTCTCTGTTTGATGGAAATTTGGATAGTTTCTTGTTTGGGTCTTCAGGGACAGCATTTCCTTTGCACAGTTGTTAAGAACTGGACCAGGTGTGTCTGGATGGCTCAGTTGGCTAAGCATCCAACTCTTGATTTCGGGTCAGGTCATGATCTCACGGTTCATAGGATCCAGCTCTGCTTCAGGCTCTGCACTGACAGCGCGGAGCCTCCTTGGGATTCTTGCTCTCCCTCTCTCTCTATCCCTCCCCCTATAACTAACTAACTAACTAACTAAATAAATAAATAAATAAAGCTGAACCACCTTCTGACTCAACCACCATTAACTGAAAGGGGTACTGCTCAAGAGAGTAAGGATGATTCTAGGGAACTCTTATCTGTGAGTGGATCAGTCATGTAGAAAGGATGCTACACTCACAGAATGAAGGATGAGAGGGCATCCAGCAGGAAGAGTAGAGTTTTCAGGTTAGGGGGTATAGTGGACTAAATAATGACCCTCCTCACCAAAATTCAGGAGCACCCAGAATCTCAAGATACGACCTTATTTGGAAATAGAGTCTTTTCAGATGTAATTAAAGTAATTAAGGATTGAGATGAGATCATACTGGATTAAAATGGACCCTAAATACAAAGAGTGTCTTATAAGAACTGTTTTTTTTTTTTAAAGGAATCAGACACTGGGGCGCCTGGGTGGCTCAGTTGTTTAAGTCGGTTAAGTCATTCTGACTGGTGGTTTTGGCTCAGGTTGTGACCTCACGGTTTGTAAGTTCAAGCCACTCATCAGTGTCTGAGCTGACAGTGTGGAGCCTGCTTGGGATTCTCTCTCTCCCTCTCTCTCTGCCCCTCCCCTGCTTGCTCTGTCTCTCTCTCTTTCAAAAATAAATAAATAAACTTAAAAAAAGGACTCAGACACAAAGAAGAGGCCATGTGAATGCAAAGGGAGAGATTGGAGGGATGCAGCCACAAGCCGAGACATGCCTGTGCCACCAGAAGCTAGAAGAGTAAAGGAAGGATTCTTCCCTAGAGACTTGAGAGGAAGCATAGCCCCACCAACATCTTGATCTTGGACTTCTAGCCTTCACAACTGTGAGGGAATAGATTTCTGTCATATCAAGCCACCCAGTTTGTGGTCATTGGTTACAGAAACTAAGACATGGGCGATTGGCCAGGAATACTCCCTGCTTCCTGATCAAGTCAGAGCATCACCCTGGACATGTGGTCTGATGGTTAAGGTTACTTACAGGGCGTGGTTAGAAAACAGGGCCCCCACCAGTTTTTGTCAGCATGATCACACCAGAAGAGAAATGGTTGCAAAATCTTACCGGTACTTTACTGCTTTATTACCAATGCTTGTTTGGTGGTTCCATTTGTTAGTACTGGTAAAGCAATAATACACATCGAGATAATTGGTTGTTGAGTGTTTACCACGTACCAGGCACGATTCTAAGCTTGCCATGTTTGTTAAATAATTTAAGAAGACTAATATCTTTTCATTAGACCTTATCATAATAAACTAATGGGTATTATTAATCAGACATTAGCAAAAACAGGATGTCAACTCCTGGTGGAAACGTAAGCATAAGACACTCTCATTGTTTGGATCCTCGCCACAGTTCTACAAATCCCTTTTGAAGAAGGGAAGATTCAGAGAATCTGAGAAACTGAGTTGCACCCGAGTTGCCTAAGTCTACATGGGATTGGAACCTAGGATTGCCTGACTCTAAGTTCTAAGCCCATACGTGTGTGTGTGTGTGTGTGTGTATGTGTGTGTGTAAGATGTATGTGGTGTCCTGCCTTTCGCCCTGAGCAGGTGAGGGCTCCCGTTCTCACTCAGTAGCCTCTGGAGTGTGGAGGACAAGGTCATGGGCCATGGTGGCCGGGCGTGCACAGACTGCCTCTGCTGCCCAGCCCAGTCCGTTCAGAGCCCCACTTCAGTCTTCCACGCTGGGGAGAGCCCAAGCAGCCCATTTCACACCGGGGAGTGGCGTAAGCCCAGGGGACCGAGGAAGACCAGGCAGACAGCTGAGTTCAGGTACACGTGAACAATGCCGGGGCTGCCTTTGGGCTGTAAGAAAGGAAATGAGGAGCCCAGAGAGGGGGGCTTGAAATCTCTAGTCCTCCCCAAGCACCGCCCCCACGCTTTCACCTTGGACAACTGCCGTAAGATCCTTGCTCCCCCTGCTTCCTCCTGCCCAGCTCCGTCCACTTCTCCTCAGCCTGCAGAGTGATGGCCTCTACACTCACAAATTAGATCGTGAGATTTCCAGACGACGCCCGGCAGACGAACAGACTAGGAACGCCTACCTGAGAGGTCTGCAAACTGCAACTCTGGGGCCAAGGCCCGCCCTACTGTTTTTTTCCATAGAGGCAGATTTATTGGCACATGGCCACACCCACTCATCTTCTTACCCCCGGTGTCTGCTTTCCGGGGAAAGGCAGAGTTGAGCGGTCATGACTGGAACCAAAGAGTCTGCAAACCCTGAACTATTTACTGTGCAGTCCTTATCTGGAAAAGTGAGCCCACCCGGGTCCACCATCCCCTGGCTCTTGTGTCCGGCTCACCCTTGAGACTGTCCGCCTTACTGTTCTCCCAGAGCCACACCAACACAGGCCTCTGTAGAGCTCCTCTTTGCCCAGGGCCAAGGTCCCTTCATCTGCCTTCACAGGGTTGAGATGTCATCACCAAGCTCTTACCTCAACCGGCCTCAGAGAGACTCTTCCACTATTTTTAGTAAGTCATGAAACTTACTAGTTCAAGAGATTCTACAGTTATTCCTTTCCTTCAATCATTTATTCAACAAATACTATGTGCTGGGCAATTGTATGTGCCAGGGGAGAAGACAGAAGTGATTCTGGTGTTTTGGGAGCTCACATTCTAGGTGGGAGAAACAAACCAAAAAGACATGTTACACATACAAATGGGATCACCGTATTTAGTGTGAATGGCTACAGAGACAAACGGGGTGGTCTGTTGGAGATGACTCTGGGGGTGTGGAGTATTTCAGATGGGGCACACCGAAGGGTTGATCTGGGAGCTAAGAACCAAATGACAAGGAATGAGCCACGTAAAGTTCAGACTATTCCAGGAAGCGAGAACAGCAAGTGCAAAGTCCCTGGGGCAGGAGAGAGCTTGGAGGAACGGGAAGAAAGCAGTGTGGCTGGAGAAGCATGAGCTAGCCCAAGTCTCCCTCATCAAGTTCTAAGCTCCATGGAGATCTCATCCATCTTCTTACTGCTGTCTCTCCAGCGCCTAGAAATTCTCCTACCGTAGGCCTCAGTTTCCTCATCATGCAGTGGGAAAGTGAAACTAGACAAAATGTAAGTGCCTCGCCAGCTCAAACCTTCTACATATAATTTGAATTTTCTGAGATCACAGTTAAAATCCACTGGCTTCCCCTTCCAGCACCAAAACGTCCTCCTCATCATTTCTAAAACCACCCAAGTGGCAACTTTTAAACATGGATCAGTAAATGCACAGCTATGCTGGGGGTTTCCAGCACATTCTCTGAGATGCGTAGTCCATCGGAACGTAAATGGAGCAAGGTGCCCGGGTGAGAGTCTGGCCCTTCTCACTCCGGGCCTATCTGAGAATGTCAGATACACAATGAAGCTTTTTAAAATAGCTTCCACCTTACATTTTTAATACACTGTAGTTTTTTTTTTTTTTTCAACGTTTATTTATTTTTGGGACAGAGAGAGACAGAGCATGAACGGGGGAGGGGCAGAGAGAGAGGGAGACACAGAATCGGAAACAGGCTCCAGGCTCTGAGCCATCAGCCCAGAGCCCGACGCGGGGCTCGAACTCACGGACCGCGAGATCGTGACCTGGCTGAAGTCGGACGCTCAACCGACTGCGCCACCCAGGCGCCCCTAATACACTGTAGTTTTTAAAAGTATCAGTAAGTAGTCACTGGGAAAGGGGAAGGGGAGCTAACTGACTACTAACTTTTTTCCCTCTGAGTTTCCATGGTCTTTGTCCCTGTTTCCTTCTTGAGAAGAGTAAGCAGAGAAGGCAATCAATCTGAAGAGTGATGGACACAAAGATAAAAAGGCACTGAAGACCTGCGGTGCCTGGGTAGCAGGGCTGGGTAAGCGTCTGACTCTGGATCTTGGCTCAGGTCACGATCTCACAGTGTGTGAGTTCGAGCCCCACAGCCAGCTCTGCTCTGAAAGCATGGAGTCTCTTTGGGATTCTGTCTCTTCTTCTCTCTGCCCTCCCTGCTTGTGCTCCCTCTCTCTCACACATTCGCTCTCTAAATAAATATATAAACTATAAAAAAAAGGCACTGAAGATCTTTGCTTCTCTCCTCTTTCTCCTTCTGTCTCCCTCTCCCTTCCCCACAAGCATGTACACACATACATACACCCTTACCAGCACACACAAATGTATCGGATGCACAGACATGAATAAATATTCACTGAAACACACACAAGCACAAATTCAGACTTCAGCAGGTGCACAGATATTCACATGTATGGGTGCCTACCTGTTTGAATATTCACATGAACCCCAACACGCTTAAAATAATAGTCACACAGCCAGCACATTCATCCACATGCAGTCTTAAGAACACAAACACTGGGGCGCCTGGGTGGCTCAGTCGGTTGGGCGACCAACCGGCTCAGGTCATGATCTCGTGGTCCGTGAGTTCGAGCCCTGCGTCGGGCTCTGTGCTGACAGCTCAGAGCCTGGAGCCTGTTTCAGATTCTGTGTCTTCCTCTCTCTCTGACCTTCCCCCATTCATGCTCTGTCTCTGTCTCTAAAATGAATAAACGTTAAAAAATTTTTTAAAAAAGAACACAAACACAAAATTGATGTGTGCTTGCACTAGTGAACTCACATGCTCACACATGCACATAGAGCACAAACATTCAGGTCCACACATAGACTCACATACGAATTCTGAGAGGCTCACACATACACACAAAGACATCGGACCACACACATGATACACAGGCACAGGCATGAACATGCACTCAAACACATAGGTACTTAGAGGCACTCACACGTCAGGCACACCGTCACCCCACCCCACCCCCAGAAGGTAGATACACAATCGCCGTGCACAAACACACACACTAAGGGGCTTCGTTCACACTTTTTTCCTGAATGATCGGGTCCAAAGAAATACAATTAGTAAAAAGATTGAAGATGTCTTTTGTTTCTGCTTTGTGGTTCTTTTTTTTTTCTTTTTCTGCTATGAAATGGAAAATCCATTGTAGTGGAATAAATGAAGCAGTCAGAAAATAAGAGGCAAGCTCCTGGGGAACCCGAACCTGGAATTCATCTCGGCAAAATCGAGGGTGAGGAAGTTAGGCTCTGTGGGGAGCGGGTTTTGCGCTCTTGAAATTCATGAAATCCTCACCAGAGGGAGTCTCCCAGGATGTTCCTCACTATCCCGTAAATTAATATTAACAACAGCCTTACGTTTAGGACTCTTTTTTGACTTGTGGGAGGAAAATGCTTTCACATCTGTGTTTCTCTTTTTATTCCTAAGCATCTACAAAAGGTGGGAAGGGCCGGAGCTGAGATATCACTGAAGAGGTAACAGCCACACGAGTGCATTCGCAATCCCATATATGCACATAGGTGCCTGACACTGTGCTTGCTAAGTGTTTCTTTTTTTTTTTTAAGTTTATTTATTTTGAGAGAGAGAGAAAGAGAGAGAGCAGAGAGGGGGCAGAAAGACAATCCCAAGCAGGCTCCACGCCATCAGCACAGAGCCTGACTTGGGGCTCAAACTCAGGAAGAGTGAGATCATGCCCTGAGCTGAGATCAAGAGTCAGACGCTTAACTGACTGAGCCACCCAGGTGCCCCGGTATTTTTGCCACCTTCACTCACAGCATGCCTGCAACAACCCTAGAGGGGAAATGAATCATTATTGCCATTTTACAGTTGAGGAAAGTGAGGATCACAGAGGTAATGTCTTGCTTAAGGCCACAACTGATGAGACTTGTATTTGAACCCAGGTCAGATGTGGAAAGACAGGCACAGGAGGTGGTAGAGACTGGGCTGTCTTAGAATAATGAGGGTCTTAGGGCCCCTGGGTGGCTTAGTCAGTTAAGCATCCAACTTCGGCTCAGGTCATGGTCTCATGGTTCACGAGTTCGAGCCCTGGGTCAGGCTGTGTGCTGACAGCTCAGTGCCTGGAGCCTGCTTCAGATTGTGTCTCCCGCTCTCACTGCCCCTCCTCCCGCTCACACTCTGTTTCTCTCTCTCTCTCTCTCTCAAAAATAAATGAAAACATGAAAAAAAAAAGAGTAGCTATGCAACTAAACTTAAGGCAAATGTCTTGTGGCATCATTGTTAAGCCTTACCCATCATTTCCCTCTGAATCATCACCAAATTGTGGCACTGTGCTTTAGTTAGTACCAATTCACTCCCTTATAATTGAGTGTATTTTCCACTCTCAAAGGGGCTGCATGAGATTTTCCAGCTGGGAAGACCCGGAGACCACAGTCTGACCCAGATGATGATTCTCATCTCATTGTGACACAAAATAAATGAGTCAGGGCTGTTAAAGATTAAAAATAGCATCCCATTGAAATCTAGGGCCACATGAGGTCCTCCAAAATGGTGCAAGGTCACAACTTAGAGGGTTCTAGGTAGTCTGTTCTGGGAGCAAGTGAAAAGAAAAAAGAACAACTAGCATCCAGTCCCCCTTTCCTGTCCACAACAAAGCCACAGGGTATTTGGGGCTGGGGATCCTGGTCCCCTGCCTACACATACTCACTTGCAGTGATGGGGCTCTGATTGGCTTAAAACAGTCCACATTGACCAGGAAGCCACTCTGATCGGCTCAGTGCCTCTGATACATTTTGAGCCAATGAGATAATAACTCTTTTGGCTAGAGGAAAAAAAAAATCTTTCCCTCCTATCTGTAGGAGGAAAGGCATTCTTGGTTCCTACTGCCCTGGGACAAGGAAGCACAGGGCTCCCGCATGCTCCTGGCAGCCATTTTGAATCATGAGGGGAGTCACTTTTAGAAATGAGACAGAAAAGAGGCATTTGGAGAGGAAGATGAAGAATATCTGTGTAGGCTGGATCAAATCCTGCTTGAAGCCAAAGCTTCTTCTGAGATGTTCGTTTACCCAGGTCAAGATGTCCCTTTGCTGTTCACGGCAACTTGGGTTGGATTTTCTATTAAATTCAAGCATCGGGTTTTTTTTTTTTAATTTTTTAAAAATGTTTTTATTTATTTTTGAGACAGAGAGAGACAGAGCATGAGCAGTGGATGAGCAGAGAGAGAGGGAGACACAGAATCTGAAGCAGGCTCCAGGCTCTAAGCTGTCAGCACAGAGCCCAACGTGGGGCTCAAACTCACAGACTGTGAGATCATGACCTGAGCTGAAGTTGGGTGCTAAACCACCTGAGCCACCCAGGTGCCCCTCAAGCATTAGGTTTCTAACAAATTATTAGTATTGGCTAAGAATAGGATCTGTCCTTTCGTATTGGTAGCATATAGGACGAACTTCGAAAGAAAATGAGACCAGACCTTGAAAATCATGCCTATGCCAGAAACTTTGCATTAATCCTCAGACAATCCTGGATGATTAAATATGTTCATTGCTATTTTTTTTAAGTTTATTTATTTCAAGAGACAGAGTGAGCGGAGGAGGGGTACAGAGAGAGGGAGAGAGAGAATCCCAAGCGGACTCCATGCTGATAGTGCAGAGAATAATGCGGGGCCTGTCCTGAACCCTGAGATCATGATCTGAGCCAAAACCAAGAGTCTGATGCTTAACCAAGTGACCCACCCAGCACCCCAAGTTCATTGCTATTTTATAGATGAGAAAACTGAGGCTTTGAAAGGCCAAGAGGCCTGCCTAGGTTCTCATGGCTGGTAAGTAGTGGAATCAGGATTTGAACCCCAGCGTGATCAACTCTAAAAAAACTTGCTATTTTTATGAAACCACCTCACCTCACGCAGATTCCACCAGACTGACATCCTCACCAACGAGGAATTCAAACAACCAAGGAGTGGAGCTGGCACCCAAAGTCTCCCTCACTTTAAAGCTCTGTGTCCTCCTGATTCTGGAAGCCTGCCTTGGGCACTAAGTCAGCTTGCGGTACAACTATTCCAAACAAACCCTTTAAGTGGGATTGCTAACTCATGAACACAGCTGTTTAAGGAGTTTGTGTCCCAACCTTATCACGGTCCCAGGACGGTGATCCCTGTGGACATTGCTAAATATGAGTGGTTACAGACACTGGTTTCAAACTCCAGGTGCACCTCCTACCAGTTCTCCCACCTCTGGACCACCAACCAGCTCCTACAGATAATCTTAGTCTGGAGCGGGAAGTGGTGTGACCTCACTAGTTGCTTCTAGCAAAATTAGTGTCATCCCCTTCACTCCATTCCATTGCTGAGCCGATGGACAAATGAATAAGTTACATGCCCTTGCAAATGATCCACAGCTTGTTTCTTCCTTCAAGTACCTTAGGGACAAGAAGCTCATGAAAAAAAAATAGCAATAAAAATCTCTTTGACACTGGAACTCTCCAATTTGTTTTTTTTAATGCCGCAGGTTGGACCTCAGAGGAGACCTAGGGATTTATCAAGGTTAAGCGGACAGGGGCAGGGAAGGAAAGTCACTGCAGGTTTCTGGCTCCCCCACATGCTCTTAATTCCCATACCCAAGGTTACTGCTCCCAGGGTGCTTCCAAAAACTCCAGTTCCAAGAAATTAGGCTTTATACTCAATAATAACTTTGATGGTCAATAAAAGAAAATTTAACTTTTAAAGGTTTAAAAAGCCACACATGGGGTGCCTGGGTGGCTCAGTCAGTTGAGCGTCCAACTCTTGATTTTGGCTCAGGTCACAATCCCAGGGTTATAGGATTGAGCCCCATGTCAGGATCTGTGCTGAGCATGAAGCCTGCTTAAGATTCTCTCTCCCTCTCTCGCTCTCTCTCTCTCCCTCCCCTCTCCCTCTCCTACTGGCTCTCCCCTACTCTCTCTTCTCTAAAAAAAAAAAAAAAAAGAATAAAAATAAAAACTTTTAAATAGCCAGTCATACTGTACCAATCCTATGCATGAAGTCATTCATTCATTCATTCATTCATTCACCAGTGTTTATGGAGTACCATATGTCAAGGATGCCATGAGGCACAGAGATAAACTTAGCTTTGCAGCCATGTAGTAATTTAGAGTATATGTGGTATTTTGTATTACATCATGGGAACCTTGATGAATCAGGGAAGCTGTGGTCTGGTTATAAAGAAAGTGGGCTCTAAGGTTAGATAACATGACCTCAAAACACAATTCCACTACCTGTTAGTAGACAAGTAACTTGTGTTCTCTGAGCCTTGATTCTACTACTACTGATAAGGGTTAATAAAAATCATAGGGCTGGGGCACCAGGGTGGCTCAGTCAGTTGAGCGTCTGACTCCTGATTTTGGCACAGTTTGTGATCCCAGGGTTGTGGGATCGAGCCCCGTGTTGGGCTCTGCACTGAGCGTGGAACCTGCTTGGGATTCTTTCTCCCTCTCCCTCTGCTCCTCTCCCCTGCCTGTGCCCTCTCTCTCTCTCTGTCAAATAATTTTTTTTTAATTAAAAAAAAAATCATAGGGCTGTAATCGGATTAAATGAACCAACAATCCATATACAGTGTTAGCACAGTGCTTGGTCACAATGAGCACCTAATAAATGTTAGCTATTATTATCTCTAGAATATTCTACCTGTACAAAACTTGTATCACCAGCACCTACTCTGGGCTCAGAAACCATTAGTCCCATTCGGCAAATAGAGGCCTTTTTTATTTGAACGAAAGATAGTATAACCACCGTCAGAACTATCCTAAAAAAAAAATGCCAGGAGGAAGAATAATTCCCCGAACCCCAAGAAGGTTTGATAGCTCCTTTCAAGACTGGAAAAACAAAGGGCATGTGTCCTCTGAATGGGAATAAATCTTTTGTGAATAAACACGAAGTCAAACTGGCTTGAAAAGAAGCAGGAGAGGGAATGTGTTAACACACGACAGGCATTTCAGGCAAACCAGAGGTCTGAGAATGAGATGGGCTGCCTGTGGAAGTAGGCACCCCCAGAGGTGGTCAAGAAAACCCATGGTAGTTATTTGTTATTTGTAATATAGCATAAAGGGAGTGTTGGACCAGCGGGGCTTTAAGGCTTCCCGCTAGGCTCATACTCCATTGTTCTCTTCCTAAGATTCTTGTCCCCAGTGTTCCTCAGGTGGAGGAAAGAGGGAGGGTACTTTGTATTTAGGGGTACAATAATTTTCTACTTCTCAGTAGGGTACTTTTGTCATCTCCTATTTTACAGATGATGTTACTGAGGCGGGGGGGGGGGTTGTTAAATGACTTGCCCAAGGTCATGTAACTGGCATTGGGGTTTGAGCACCGGCTGGCTCCAGAGTCTATGCTCCTAGCCAGTGAACTATTCTGCTTCTCGTTTAACTGACTAATACATGCACTGGCTCCGTGCTCTGCCCTCAGCATGTAGAATGATGCCTAGCACATGGTAGGTGTTCAGTAAATACTGAATTAACAAATGACGGAATGAACAGGGTACATGCTCCCCAGACATTAGTTCTCTCTTCCTTCCTCTCCCCTGCTGCCCCTAAGGAGCCTGGTGAAAGTTGAATTCGGACCTCTTGCCTTCCCCCTGAACCTTAGATTTTGCACAGAACTTGTCCAAAATTACGTGCAATTGTGGATCGGCCATAAGGACAAATTCAGTTGATTAGATCAAAAGTACCATCTCCCTATCACAACACAATGGATTTATCTGGGAAAGGTATTTGGCTGGAAACCCGACCCGACCCAACCCAACCCAACACGAAGCTCCTGAGTCCGCCGGGGAGAAGCACGGCCTGGTGACTAACAGGATGGTTGAGCGCTGGAAGCGAATGATGGTTAGGAGATACCCACGGCCACGCTGCCTCATAACAAGATTAATCTGGGGGCGAGGAAAGGGTGCTTATTAATGTGTCCGGAAGGCGACTCTAGGTCTTATTCCCTTGATGAGAGCAGAGTCACAGGTTATTTATAGCCGCTTTCCAGGAGGAACGTGGCACAGGGCGACCGAGGAGAGAGCCATGCCAAGGCGCGCTAATGAAACTTTGGGGATAATTTACGGCTCAAGTTCAAGGACTTTTGCAGTGAGAGAGAGCCTCTCAAACTCCCAGCAACCCCTGCTCAGTTAGGAGGCTAATGGTGACGGTGCAGGTTTGTTGTTCAAGACTCACCATCAGCTCTGGCCGAGTTACTGCAACAGCCTCCCTACTGTTCTCCCTTCCCCTCCTCCTGTGTCAGTCCGTTCTCAACGGCGCAGCCAGGGGGACCCCGTTCAAACTAACTCAGATCAAATCCCTCCTTGGGGATCAGAGCGAAGTGCAAGTCCACACAACAGCCCAGAAAGCCCTATGTGACACCACCTCCACTCCTTCCTCAACCTCATCGCCTCCCCCTGCCCCCAGCTTGCTCCCAGCTGCTCCTGCAACATGCAAACACACTCCCACTGCAGACTCCTGGCTCCTTCCTGCCATTTCCTCTGCCTGAAACTCACCTGGATGATAGCCTTTTAAAACATGGACACCCTTTCCTGCTTCCCTGCTGTACTCTTCTCAGTAACTCGCTGGAATCTGACATAGTATCTGGTCCCTGCTTGTTATTTGCAATAGCTACATGCCATGAAATCGCAGGGCAGTCTGAATTCGCAAATACTGAACCATTTGCTACTAGGGGAAATAGGGGATTAGGTTCCTGCAAGCCTCCGGGCACAACATTTCTGTCAACCAAACAATCCGGAACCTAGTTTTCTGTGTCTCTGTTTGAAGGCCCACCTGAATGAAACTTCTCCAACACAGGTATTTTGCCTGTGACGCACATCCCAACCTTCTTGCACTCAGGGACACTAGACAGAATTTCAGAACTACGGTTGGGGGCTGACTTCAACAGCGAGATGACCAACAGAAAGCACAAAAACGCGAAGAACTTGGCACTAGATGGATTGCTAAAAGAACTCTTGTTTCACATGTGAGAACTGAACAAGAAGGCAGAGCATCGCCCTGTTTGACCTGAGCTGGGAACTGTGTGCATTAAGTGACAAATTTTCACCACCCTGCACATGTGAGTCAATGACCGTGAAAGCACCCTGGGTATGGATTGGGGGGTTACAAATAAATTTTAGCAAGCAGGCTAATTCACAAACACAGAATCCATGAAAAATGGGGATCAACTATGTATCTAACTTAGGTACTTATTTATTGACTGCCTTCCCCACCAGCAGGTAATTTTATCTGCTTTGTTCACGACTGTGACTCTGAAACCTGGAACATAGTAGACTCTTCACATATATTGTTAGGTAAATAAGCCTGAAGCTCTTTCCGTTTTGACCAGATACAATACCAACTATATTTACATTATTTGTATGCAAATAATGTAACTGTAATGTAATAATGTAATGTAAAAATAGTGGCATGTAATTCTAGAGAGGATTTTAGAGAATGGTCAACCAATGCCCTCACATCATAGATTAGAAGCTAAAGCCCAGGGAGGGGTAGTGATCAGCCTAAGGCCACCAAACAGATTGGGGGCAAAGCCACATGTATTTTTTAAGCCACGGTTCAGGACTCTGTGTGCTTCTCAATACTGCTACTACCGTGCAGATGGGATCTTTGCTATTACTGGGATGTCACAGATCATCTGCCCCAGTGCTTGGAACAGAGCGGGTGTTCAATAAACGCTGACAAGGTAGATTACAAGGGAGGCGGAGGGTATTCCCAGAAGATCAAAATGCAGCCTGTACCTTCAGCTAAAGTCAATCATACCGATTGGAATGACTGACTTGATTTTAAGTATAGCTCTCGCTACAAAAAGTTCATGAGAAAGAAAGAGGAGCTTTGAGTATAACACTTTGTGTTGCAAGTAATGGAAAATTAAACTCACACTGGCTTCAGCAAGACAGAAAATTTATTGAGTTGTATAACAGAAAAGTCCAGAATTAGCATGAATTTTTGATGAGGGTTGCTCCAGAGATTGAAAATATCATTAGTTTTGCAGCAATCATTAGTTTTCCAGCTTCAACGCTCTGCAGTTCTCTTGGTTGTGTCCTGGGGACAGCTTTCCTCCCAGTAGCAAAATGTCTGTAAGAGTCCCTGGCTTAGCATCTACCCAACACAGCACCCAGAAGAAGACAGTTTCTGTGATCTACCCAACACAGCACCCAGAAGAAAACAGCTTCTCTGGTCCACAGTTTCCAAAGACCTGCTCTTTACTCTGATTGGATACACCAGAGGTCACATGGCCACCCCTAAACCAATCACCATAGCCAGAGGAATGGACATTGCTGATTGGTGGACTGGGATGCCATGGTTACAGGACCAATACTCCAGTAAGAGAGAGCAGTGTGTTCAGATACAGGGCTGAGACAACGTGTACAAAGAATGAATAATAATTCACAACAGCTGGGTCATAACCTATAAGCTAAAAGGTATGAGGGGCCTAAGGAAAGGACAGGGTCATCTCAGTCCCCAAGTAGAAACATTGTTTCTAGGATTTATTTCTCTTAACATCTTTTTGAATATCATACATACATTAGGGCTGGAGATTTGCAAGTCAAGCAAACTCTTTATTAGTCCCAGAATATTAGCAGAACTTGGTTCATCCCAATGAATGTCTCTGAGACAATCAGGAGCCTGCCAGCCACCCCTCCAACAGTCACTGTGTCCCTTACATAATGCACAGGGGCTCCAATGAGGAGGATTTGGCTTCACCTCCTTTCAACACGCCAGAGATTCCCATGACTTCGCTCTCATGCTGATGTCAAACAGCTGCTCCACCATTAAGCATTCTAAGTGACAAAACAAACTGTGGGCAGGAACCACTCCTTGTTGCAATGACAGGAGCGAGAAAGTTTGCAGCAAAATCACATCTGGTAGCTGTGCTTGTGTTTTGTGCTGATGAATACTGATCTTTCAGGACTGTGTTCAAATCCAAACACTAGCAACCTAGCAGTGGTCAAAGGTGGTAAGCTGAGGGTGGGAGGAGGTCCATAGGTGACATGCTGGTTCCATGAATCTGACTGTACTACAAAGGTCAAGGAAGTGACCCGAGTCATCTTAAACACCAGGCAATGGGCAAAGGTAATCACCAAGAAATCCCAGAAGTAGAGCAGATGTTAAAGATAATAAAAATAAATAAAGGAAAAGATGGTGGATTGGCTGTGTGACTAGCAAGTTGAAGGTTGGACTAGTCTCAGAAAGGAGTAACTATCAGTGGACATCAGTGAGGGTGTGAGAGCTGGCTCTCTCCATCTTCTGGCTAGCTTCTCCACAGGTGGTGGCCTCATCTTCACCCCGCCCCCCATAGACAGTTTTCTCCACGTGGAGGAGTGGATGGTTGTCCCCAGTCACCAACTACCATTCTTTCAGCTTTGTGACATGAAAGGCAAAGTCCTTTTCCTCGAGCACCAAATCAGGAATTGCAGGGGGAGGTCTTCTATTAACCTGGCTTTGTTAGGATACTAACCCCCCGGAAGAGACTTTAGGAACTAGAGCAAAGGGGTTCCCTAACTGGCCAGCCTTGGGGTACATACCCACCCTAATGGTACAGTTCCCAGCTCTATCGAATAAAAAAGACAGTGTAAGTACAGACTAAAAAATTATTCGTTGTTAATGTGAAACTCAAATTCAACTGGTTGTCTTATATTTTATCTGGCAAACCTGGAATAGAGGCAGAAATGAGGATTCTGTAATTGGAAACTCCCCAGAATCACCTGCCAGAGAGGAGAACAGATAAATTCACAGACTATTGGATGGACAAAAACAAAATTGCCCTGCAGCTCAGTTTTTCATTAACTGAGAAAGATACTCATCAAGATACATGAGAATTCGAAAGTTGATAGAGAAGCCAAAGAGAAAGACTGTAAACCAATGTTTCTTAAAATGCACTCCATGGAACACTAGCTCAGTGGGCTGTTAATAGTTCTTACCTATAAAAGGGCTTCTGTGGCCAAATAGATTTAGGAAGGACTTGCTAAGTCCAGTTAATTGGGTTTCTCTGCTGTAGGACTCTCATTGCAGTAATATGTCAATTTCCATTGAGAATTTCCCAGGAGGGAAAGGGTGAATGCAGCTTTCCTCAGACACATGGCTACGGAAACGTTTTAGAGCAGAACAGCTCCTGGGGCTTCCATTTGTGGAAATCATGAAGTCCAGAGGGGCATTCTGGTAGGTATATTGTCAACAGGATGGATACCACAAGCTCCATCCTCTGGATTAAAACAGGGAATCCCCAAAGAATGAAATTAAGAGTAAATATTGATTCCACGTCACTATTTCCAGCTAAAACCAGGAGGCAGGGAATGCACACACTTCCAGCAAATATGTCCACCTCTCAGGCCCATCAACATGGTGTCCTGAACCAGCCAGGCCAAGGTCTGACCCCTCTCTACTGGTCCCCTGTGAACTCCTTGCTTTATGCACCTGCTCACGAATTATTATTCCCAGCATGCAATGCCACAGGAAGTGTAGGAACAGGAACGCACAGTTCCGATTTCCTCCATGCTTGGATACCTTATTATACTTGGCCCACCTTTATCATCACAAGGTCACAGAAACTAGGAATTGAAGAAAACTTTAAATTTAGGAGAATAAGAGAATGGAATCACATCTCGACCCTCGGGCATTATATACTCCCTTTCATTCATTCTCTCAGTTACTTCCCCATGGCACCCCTATATCTTACATATAAAAGGAGTTCTGTGGTCAAACACATTTAGGTTTTCTCAAGGCCACTTAACAGATGCATAAACTGAGCCAAGAGATAATAAACAGCATGATTGAGCTAATTCCACTACCTGAAAAAGCTTTTGGAGGAAGATATTTTCTCCCTGTAGACTGTTGCTATTTTATACTTCTCAGCCACGCAGGGCTCCACTTTCCCAAGATACTCTCTGCTTCTTATTTGAATGCTTGTCAACCTCTGCCTCTCCACCAAATTCTTCTAATAAACAGCATCCAGGAAGTGCCGTTCCCTTTGTGTGCCCCCACAATCCTCTGCATTATGTTTGATCTCAACATCCCATTGAAAATTGGATATTGGTAGTTGCCTGCTATGATAATGAACCAGTTACGTCTCAATTTGAAAAGGCATTTAAGACACCTGTTTTCATTAGTAATTATAGATAATTGCTATGGTGGAGGGTTGCTTTTTTTTTAATTGCACAGCAAAGGTCTTTGAGAAATGAAACAATTAATTTCCTGATACCTTACCATGAGCAAAGTATGATGTGAGCCCTCATTTTGGGGAGTGTTTGTAGGTAATTGGGCTTGGCTGCTTGCAAGGGAAAAAAGTAAATTATATTTTAGATCTACGTCCTGACATATGTTATCCATAGATAACTATTTTTTTTTAATGTTTTTAATGTTTTGTTCAGAGTTTACTCATGCATTCACTCTAGAAACACTTGGGCCAGGTCCTTGTTAAATACCGAGAGGCAATGACTCACTCACTCATTCATTCACTCATTCATTCAACGCAAGGCATTCAACAATAAATACTGAATTACAATTTTGAAGCCCTACTTAGACAGTAGGAATCCATTTTCCTAAAGAAATGTTCCTGCTCTTTGGGCCCATAATTCCACATGTAAAAAGTTTTCTTAAAGGCATTAGTGTCTTAAAGAAAGGAGTAATCTAAATATTGATCAAGAGTACAAGAATGGGTAAACGAATCATTATAAGTGACAGTCATTAAGAAATATAGAAGAGGGGCACCTGTCTGGTTCAGTCAGCCGAGCACGTGACTCTTGATCTTGGTGTTGTAGGTTCAAGCCCCATGTTGGGCGTAGAGATTATTTTAAAAATAAAATCTTAAAAAAAAAAGAAAGAAATATTGAAGAAGATATGCTATGGGGTAGTCATGTATTAAAAAGAAGGAAAATTTGGCTATGAAACAACCCCAAACCTGCAAACTAAAAATGACTGAGAATATAAGCCAAAAATCAGAACCATCCAGAAATCCCACAGCAGGGTATTTACCCCAAACAAGTGAAATCAGGATCTCTAAGAGATATAAGCATTTCCTGGTTCATCATAACACTGTTCACAGCAGCCAAGAGGTGGAAACAACACAAATGTCCCTCAAGAAAGGAATAGATGAAGAAAATGTGGTCTATACATACTACAGACAGTATTCACCTTAAAAAAGAAGGAAATTTGGGACACCTGGGCGTCTCAGTCGGTTAAGTGGCCAACTACAGCAAAGGTCATGATCTCAGGGTTCATGGGTTCAAGTCCTGCATCGGGCTCTGTGCTAACAGCTCAGAGCCTGGAGCCTGATTCGGACTCTGTTGTCTCCCTGTCTCTCTGCCCCTCCCCCACTCACGCATGAGCATGCGCGCTCTCGCTCTCTCTCAAAAATAAATAAACATTTGAAAACTTTAAAAAAAAAAAGAAAATTCTGCAATGCATACATTATGGACGAACCTTGAGGACCTTATGCCGAGTGAAATAAGCCACAAAAAGACAAAAACTGTATGATTCTGCTTATGTAAGGTATCTAAAAGAGGCAAATTCATAGACTCAAAGGGTGGAAGGATAATCGCCACGAAGTGGGGTCAGGAAAATGGGGGGGTGGGGGTGGTTGGGATCAATGAGCCTAAAGTTTCAGTTGAGCAAGATCAATCAACTCTAGAGATGTGCTGTACAAAACGTGGCTATAGTCAACCATACTGCATTATATACTTAAAAATCTGAGAGGGTACGTCTCATGTTCCGTGTTCTTACCACATTAAAAAAAAGAGAGGGAGAGAGAGAAGCCAAAATGGAAGTAATGGTTCTCTTCAAGGAGCACTATTGCCAAAGTAGTCGTGTTTGGAGACACCGTTGGGATACATTTTATCTGGCGCACTTTTCTGTGTCCCCAGATTTCTAACAATAAACACGTATTACTTTTGCAATCGTGGTATCAGGAAGGAGAGGCATACGAGGGTGGGGAAGTGGATGGGAGGGTAGGAGTGAAGGTTCTGCACATCCATCAGCCTTGGAAGACGAGGAGCTGAGTCCAGAAGAGACGATAACACCTCCCATGATAATAACAGCTAGAGCGACTCACAGGATCTCAGGGTCGGAGAGACCACGCAGTTTGAATCCTTCTACATCTATGATTACCAATCTTGGCTGCGGATAATAATCTCTGAGGCTTTTAAAAGATAGAACTGTTCATGTCCAACCCCACCATTCCTCCCACGGGACTCATCCTGCACCAGGGGCCAGGCCTTGGTACTTTTTAATTTTACGTTTTAAAGTGTCTTTATTTATTTTGAGAGAGAGAAAGAGAAAGAGAGGGAATGTGAGTAGCAGAGGGCAGAGAGAGGGAGAGAGAACCCCAAGCAGGCTCTGTACTGTATCAGGGTAGAGTCCAACTCAGGGCTGGAACCCAACAAACCACGAGATCATCACCTGAGTTAAAATCAAGAGTCAGGTGTTGAATCAACGGAGCCACCCAGGTGCCCCAGCACTGGTACTTTATAGACTCCCCATGTGATGATAATGCACAGCAGGTGGGGATGAGAACAATTACCACCACTGATTCTCAAATACATAGTTGCCTATACACAGGAACTACCTGAGAGCCTTTAAAAAAATTTTTTTTTAACATTTTATTTATTTTTGAGACAGAGAGAGAGAGAGAGAGAGCATGAACAGGGGAGGGTCAGAGAAAGAGGAAGACACAGAATCCGAAACAGGCTCCAGGCTCTGAGCTGTCAGCACAGAGCCCGACGCGGGGCTCGAACTCACAGACCATGAGATCATGACCTGAGCCGAAGTCGGACGCTCAACCGACTGAGCCACCCAGGTGCCCCGAGAGTCTTTATAAAAATACTGATTCCTGGGAGCCATCCAGAGATTCCGGTCTAACCAGTGTGGGGTGTGGCCTGGACATCCTGGTTTTTAAAAGCTCTCCAAGTGATTCCAAAACACAACTGAGTTTGGGAACCGTCAGTCTACACCCTTGTACTTGAAGAGTGGCCCAGAGGCCGGAAGCATGGGCACCACCTGGGAGCTTGAGGGAAGCAAAGAATCTGAGTCCACACCCCAGGCCTACTAAAACAGAATCTGAAGTCTTCGCAAGGCACTTAGATGGTTTGTGTGTCTATTAAAGAGAAGCACTACCTAGACCATCCCAGGCAGGAAACATATGAAGTCCCCGACCTCTTCCAAGTCGAATTTCCAGACTCCCATCTCTACCCTACCCCGCAAAGAGGGAAACAAACAAACAAATCTAACTTCTGGCAGTTGCGCAGCAGGTAAACTAAGACCCTGTCCTTCCCAATCTACATCCAGGCTTTCAACCCTCCCACACAACGCAGCTGGAGGGCAAGCATCTGTTTGTTCCTCCTCGGAGCTGAAAGATCCAGACTGTTTTATTATTCTAAAGGACCGCTACGCGGTAACAGAACAACCCCTGTAGAGAACGTTTCACCACGGATCAGCTTCAAGAGGCCTCCCCGGAGTCCCCAAATTCCCCCACAACAAAGTGAGCCGATTTTAATCAGCAGCTGCTATCTCATCTGCATCGGAAATCCCATGAATATGCAAGCCGGGGAGATGGGGTCTCAAGGAGCAGGAATAATTGGCCCCTTGCATTTGATATTCCAGGCCAGTGTTCTCTGGTGCGCTTTTCTCTCCAGCAATCTTGTGAGGGATTCAGGTCACAGCAAGTACCATGGGCATTATCCATTAGAACAAGATCAAAGAGAAGAAGGAGTGCATTTTAAAGAGTCCAGTGTGTGGTGCGATTACTTGATGGTACTATTACATTTCTTCTGTGTTTTGCAGCCTCTCTGGAGAGGGGTTTGCAAATACCCCCATGCCTCATTAGCCTTGGGTCAAAGCAGCCCTGGGCTTAACTGCATGGTGGGAGGTATGCAGCTGGTGCTTATCACTCTGTGGCCATCTCTAGCTTTAGGAAAGGAGAAACACAGGGCTCTCTGGAGGCCAGGTTAGGTGGGCTGGCTTCCAGACGCAAATAATCCAGATGTGGCCTCTGGAGCTAACGCTGTTTTTGTCACCAGCATTTATTCTCTCTCCTTCCTCTGGAGAACCAGGCTCTCACAGTTCTTAATTCACATGGTTCGGAGAAGAGTGTCGGGGTCCAAGAAGGGGTGTGTGACTCGGGTTCAGCCCACCAGAGGATCTCAGTCTCCCAGCCACAGGAAATTGGTCAGAAATGCACATGTGACTCCAAGTCAATGCGAATTTAGTTGGTTGCAGAGAAAGGCAAGAGTCTTTACACGGGGGAAGATCTAAAACCAGGTTGCCCACAGTCATCTTACCCCACAGGGAGATCCTGTCTGAGACTAAAGCCAACACAGAGAAGAGCAGAGCCAATGATACAAAGCGTCAAGTTGGGCCTGGATCTGGCCATACCTTAAGGCTTGAGCCTCACAGACACAGGCCAATGGATCTTATTTTGTTTAAACCACTGGAGTTAGATTTCTATCACTTGCAAGCAAATGAGTCCTAATTGGTAGTGGACAGTTTTGCTCAAATCCCATCATGATACACCTGGGTTCTACTCGTCACATCCCTTACAATGAAGTCAGGAAATGGTAACATACACTCTCTCTAGTAACATCACTGAGTCTCTGCTATGTGCCAGGCACTGTTATAAGAACCCAGGATAACTCAGCAAACTAAACGGGCAAAAGTCTTGGTGTTTTCGAACTTTGGTGGAGTTGGATTGTGAGGGGAGCGTCTTACGTTACCCATAAATCCAGCATTCTGAGATGTTCAACAACCTGCCGAGGTTCGCCGGGGAAATGCGATAGAATGGAAACTTAAACCCAATCACTTTAATGGCTTAGCCCTGTGTGAAAATCCAAGCCAGAGGCTGAAAACTGGCAGAGTCTAGCCAGATCAGACCCAAAGACGTGTTGTGTGTGGACCCTGAAGATGTCTTTTTTTTTTTAATTATTAGCCATAATTAAAGTTCAGATTTTATATAAACATCCACATTTTTAAGTAATCTTGAAAAGCTGCAAACTTCTGATAGCAATGGACTAGAACTCCCACATGCCAGCCACTGGCAGGAGCCAGAAGAGGCTGCTCGTGAAACATGGCGACACATTGCCAATGGCTCCAATGTCCACCCGGACCATCTCTCACTTAAGTTGCCCTCTTGGCCCTGTGGGCCTTTGAGTTGGCAAGCTCCGCTGCAGACTTTGGGAGGGCATCCTTCTTCGTGCATTTATTGCCAGACCTGCTGTACTTAGCCTCTAGCACAGCACCAATGTTGGCTCACTCTTCTTTCTACCACGTGACAAGTGAAATGAGGTACAGAGACTCTTTCTGAGATAGCGCTAATGGAAGCCACCCATTCATCTATTTTTTTTTAATTTTTTTTTCAACGTTTATTTATTTTTTGGGACAGAGAGAGACAGAGCATGAACGGGGGAGGGGCAGAGAGAGAGGGAGACACAGAATCGGAAACAGGCTCCAGGCTCTGAGCCATCAGCCCAGAGCCCGACGCGGGGCTCGAAGTCACGGACCGCGAGATCCTGACCTGGCTGAAGTCGGACGCTTAACCGACTGCGCCACCCAGGCGCCCCTCATCTACTTTTTAAAATGAAAATTGTGTGTGTCGGGGCGCCTGGCTGGCTCAGTTGGTTGGGTGTCTGACTTCGGCTCAGGTTATGAGCTCACAGTTTGTGGGTTCGAGCCCCGCGTCGGGCTCTGTGCTGACAGCTCAGAGCCTGGAGCCGGCTTTGGATGCTGTGTCTCCCTCTCTCTCTTACAAAAATAAATACACATTAGAAAAAATTAAAAAGAAAACTGTGTATTCTTAAGGTGTGCAATATGTTGTTTTGATATACATAGTGAAACGATACAACAGTCAAGCAAATTGAACTGTCATCTCCCCACACAGTTGTGTATGTGTGTGTGTGTGTGTGTTGTGAGACCCCCCAAAGCCTACTCTCTTAGCAAATTTCCAGTATTCAATACACTGTTATTCACTATAGTCATCATGCTATACATTGGATCTCTAAACCCATTCACCTTGACATTTGCATCTGACTAAACCTCATGGAGGCAGAGTACTCAGAATCAGTCCGGGAAACATGTGCTCTGCTGGCCTCTTTAATTTCTGGAGAGGAAATGTAAGCATGCTCCAGACCTTGTAGGTGCTACAGACAATCCAGTGGTTAAGGCCAAAAACCCAGAGCAAACCGATACAATGATGGAAACAAACATGCCTCTACTTGTCTGAAGAAGAATGGGATGACAGAACAGAGGGCTTGATATATAGACATTTTTCCAAAAGGGGGAGGAAAAAAATCATGGAGGAGAACATCCAGTCTGTTCCTGAGCAGCTGCTGTGTGCCAGGCACTGTGCTGAGTGTTCAGAACCAGAGGGGAGGGAAACACACTCGTGCACTCAAAAGGCTCAGAGCCTAGAGGATGGTGGGTGGGCAGAGGTGACACACAGGATTCTGTGAGTGTATGGGAGTGGTGACAGGATTCCACAGGGGGTACCATGGTCCCTTCTGGGCAGTATCAGTCTGGGAGCAAAGGAGTGGAGGAGCAAGACAGCAGAGCACATTAGGGGGGCAGAAGGTATGACTGGAGCACAAGTTGTGAACAGGCCAGGGGTCCAGATGAGATAGATCAGACTGGAGAGGTTGGCAGGAACCCAATTATGATGGGTCCTTCATACTATATTGAACCAGATTTTCACAGAGGGTAAGGGCATCACTCTGACACCACACCAGACCTGGAGTCACGTTCCTACTCCTTGTACAATTTTCTGGGAGACCTTGAGCAAGGGATGCCACTTTTCTGAGCCTCAGTTTTCTCATCTGAAGAATGGGAAACTAGCAGCGCTTACCTCATAAAGTTGTGACAATGAATATATAAAATAATCTTTGTTGAATGCTTATTTATTTTTGAGATGGGGGGAGAAACAAAGAGGGGGAGAGACAGAGAGAGAGAAAATCCGAAGAAGGGGCTTGATCTCATGAACTGTGAGATCATGACCTGAGCTGAGACCAAGAGTTGGATGCTACACCAACTGAACCACCCAGGCGCCCCTAAAATAATCTATTCAGAGCTCTGCATAGTGCCTGGCACTGAGGGTGTATGTAATAAAGATTACTATGGAGAGCTCCTTAAAGGTGGGGCAGGGAGCCATAAGTCCCCCAAATGCTTAATGTGCTGCTGAGAATAAGAAAAAGATTCAGAGAGGCATTTGATCCTTCAGCTCCCTAGGGAAACCCCTTTTGCCTCCCATTGTCCCCCATTGAAGAGATGTGTCAGTGCATAAGGAATCCACAGAGCTCTGAGAGCCCCGGACATGGAAATGAAGTTTCTGGTTTACGTTTCAATTTTCGTTTCTATAGATTTTGGCAGGGGACGGGGTGGGGGGGGGGAGGTTGGGTCACTCAGAGTTATTCTGGTGCTTTCTGAACAATGCCCATGATTGACTGGGTGCTTTGGAGTTGTGCTTCCAGGGATGACATCATTGGAAAGTTATCACCAACACCTCCTCACAGATACCAGGCAAAGCGGCATTGTTTAGACAAGTGCTAATAATTCAAGCCTCTTGTAAATGAGAAGGGAAAAAGTGATAAATGAAGAAAGAAACAGTTTATATTTGCAATTTGCATTTGCCATAAAAGAGCCTTGTGTAACAGCCCCGTGTGCAGAATTGAGCGCGTTGGGAGGGGGGAGAGCTGGTGGTCAGCCTGGGCGCTACCAGGCTAGGAGGGTGCCTGAAGCTTCACTATGATGGCCCTTAATTTGAGGCTTGAACACTTTTTGGTCCTCTGAGATTCTTATTTAAATGCTAACATCCCTATAAAAAGGCAACGGCTTTCAGGTAAGGATTTCTAAAAATTCCAGCCAGATGCTGGTTATTCCTAAAATAAGTGACAGCCAAAGTTTGCGAATTAATCAGCAGGTAAAGATACACGAGGCAAGGGGCAAATGCAAAAAGCAATTAAATGGATGAATGGGAAGTGTGTCATCAGATAGAACACAATTCAAGACCCAAAGCATACATTTGCCAAAAGGGGAGATTATAAAATGACAAAAGTTATAACCCGTGGAGAAAAGAGGGGAGCAATGAAATTTCTGCACCAGACAGCAGAGCATAAGGGAAAGAAATCAGGAACAACCTGAATGAACATGAACAGAGAAGCAAAGAAAGAGCTCTGGATGCATGCTTACTATAAAATAGTATGTAGCTGTTCAAATTGACAAGCTACCTCTCTAGGTCTTGGACTAGACTGGGGGCTCTTGACCCTCGCTGCATGTTAGAATTATCCGGAAAGCTTTTCATGGGGCACCTGGGTGGCTCAGTCAGTTAAGCGTCTGACTTCAGCTCAGATCATGATATCACAGTTCATGGGTTTGAGCCCCACGTCGGGCTCTGTGCTGATAGCTGAGAGCCTAGAGCCTGCTTCGGATTCTGTGTCTCCCTCTCTCTCTACCCCTCCCCTGCTCATGCTCTGTCTCTCTCTCTCTCTCTCTCTCAAAAGTAAATAAACACTAAAAAAAAAAAAAAAAAGGAAAGAAAGAAAAAGTTTAGAATTATCTAGAAAGCTTTTCAAAATGCCACTGACCGAAGTGAGTCAAGCGGTCTTGGATAAAGCCAGTAGAAGTGGAAGGTGTGTATAGCCCTACATCTACTACAGAAATTGAATGTATAGTTTAAAAACCTCACCGCAGACAAAACTTGCCCAGATGGATTCAATGGTGAATTCTATGAAACATTTAAGGAACTACAGGCATACCTCGGAGACATTGCAGGTTTAGTTCCAGACCACCACAATAAAGCAAATACCACAATAAAGGGAGTCAGGTGAATTTTCTGGTTTCCCAGTGCATATCAAAGTTACGTTTACACTATATTGTAGTCTATTAAATGTGCAATCTAGCATTATGTGTAAAAAGCACAGTACGTATCTGAAAAAAATATTTTTAATGTAGAGACAGAGAGACAGAGTGCAAGCCGGAGAGGCACAGAGAGAGAGGTCACCACAGAATCGAAAGCAGGCTCTGGGCTCTGAGCTGTCAGCCACAGAGCCTCATGCGGGGCTTGAACTCACAAACTGTGAGATCGTGACCTGAGCCGAAGTCAGACACCCGAACGCCTGAGTCACCCAGCTGTCTCCTGAGAAAATACCACATGGCGAAAAAATGCTAACCATCATCTGAGCTCTCAGCAAGTCGTAATCTTTTTGTTGGCAGAGGGTCTCGCCTCGAAGCTGACGACTGCTGACTGAGCAGCAGGGTGGTTGCTGAAGGCTGGGGATGCTATGATAATTTCTTAAGATAAAACAACAACCAAGTTTGCCACATCAACTGACTCTTCCCTTCATGAATAATGTCTCCGTGGCACGAGATGCTGTGGACAGGATTTTAGCCACAGGAGAACTTCTTTTGAAATTGGTATCAACCCTCTCAAACCCTGCGACTACCTTATCCATGAAGTGTATGGAATATTCTCGATCCTTTGTTGTCATTTCAACCATCTGCATGGCATCTTCACCAGGAGTCGGTTCCATCTCAAGACACCACTTTCTTTGCTCTTCCATAGGGAGCAACTCCTTATCTGTTAAAGTTTTGTCAAGTAATTCCAGCAACTCAGTCCCATCTACAAGCTCTACTTCTAACTCTCTTGTAAATTCCACCATCCCTGTGCTTACTTCTTCCACTGAAGCCTTGAACCCCTCAAAGTCATCCATGAAGGTCGAAATCAACTGCTCCCAAACTCCTGTGAATGTTAATATTTTGACCTCTTTCCATGAACCATGAATGTTCTTAATGGCATCTAGAAAGGTGCATCCTTTCCGGACAGGTTTTCAACTGACTTTGCCCAGTTCCACTGGGGGAATCACTACCTATGGCAGCTAGAGCCTTAGAAAATGTATTTCTTCTTCTTTTTTTTAATTTTTAAAAAATTTTTATTTATTTTTGAGACAGAGACAGACAGAGCATGAGTGGAGGAGGGGTAGAGAGAGAGGGAGACACAGAATCTAAAGCAGGCTCCAGGCTCTGATCTGTCAGCACAGAGCCCAACCCAGGGCTCGAACTCACGGACTGTGAGATCATGACCTGAGCTGAAGTCTGACACTTAACTGACGGAGCCACCCAGGTGCCTTGATTTTCCATTTTCAAACTACTCTTGCATTTCTGCGACTTTTCCTTTCACTTGAACACTTAGAGGCCATTGTAGGGTTATTTATTGGCCTAATTTTAATATTGTTGTGTCTCAGGAAATAGGGAGGCCCCCAAGAGAGGGGAAGAGATGGGGGATGGCCAATAAGTAGGACAGTCAAGAACACACACATTTATCAATTGAGATCATCATCTTATATGGGTGCAACTCATGGCATCCCAAAACCATTACAATAGTAACATCTAAGATCACTAGCCACAGGTCACCACAGCAGATATAATAATAAAGAAAAGACTTGAAATACTGTAAGAATTGCCAAAATGCAACACAGAGACAGGAAGTGACCAAATGCTGTGGGAAAATGGTGCCAAAGGACTTGTTCAACACAATGTTGCCACCAACCTTCAATTAGTAAATCTTGCCATATCTGCAAAGCATGATAAAATGAGATACAAAACTCTTCTCTTAAAAACCTAGAGAGGAAGGAATACTTCCCAATTCATTCTATGAGGTCAAGATTACCCTGATTTTAAAACCAGAAAAAGATAGTAGGAAAAAAAAAATTACAGAACAATGTGTCTTGGGGCGCCTGGGGAGCTCAGTCGGTGAAGCATCTGACTCTTGGTTTCAGCTCAGGTCATGATCTCATGGCTTCATGGGTTTGAGCCTCACATCGGGCTCTATGCTGGCAGTGCAGAGCCAACTGGGGCTTCTCTCTCTCTCCCTCTCTCTCTGCCCCTCCCCAACGTGCGCTGTTCTCTCTCTCAAAATAAATAAAAACACTTAAAAAAAAAAAAAAGAACCATGTCTGTCATGCACACAGCTGTAAAAATTCTCAATAAAATTCGAGCAAATCAGACCTAACAGTTTTTTTTCAAGAGACAATAAATATACCTGTGTGGAGTCTATCTCAGGAGTGCAGCTTGGTTTAACGTCTGAAAACTGACCCATGGAATTCACTAAGAGCAGCCTGTAAGAAAAAAAAACAACAACAAAGTACGATCACTTCAGGAACAGATGCAGAATACCCTTTTATAAAAACGATCATCCATTGATTATAAAAACTCTGAAAACCATCACAGAAAAGAACCTCATCCACCTGATAAAGGTATCCATGAAAACCCTACAGCTAGCCCCATATTTGATGGTAAAAGACTCTGTGCTTTGCCCCCCCCCCCCAAGATCAGGAATCAGCTCAGCTTGTCTGCTGTCACTACTTCTGTTCAACATTGTTCCAGAGATTCTGCAGCACAGAAAGGCAATCAAAAGACACGAAAAGCAAGCATCTTGGAAATAAAAAAGCCAAACTGTCTTCATTCACAGACTTGATCATTTATACAGAAAGCTTTATGGAATCCACCATAAAGCCAATGGAACTAACAGGTGAGTTGAACAGGTTTCTGGTCAACATATTTTGGAAATCGATTTTGTTTCTATATACTAGCAATGAACAAATGGAAATTGAGATTTATAAAAAGATCCTTATTAATAATAACAGCAAAAATGTGAAATACTTGGGGATAAGTTTGACCAAGGTTGTGCAAGACCTATGCACACTAAAAATCATGAAACATTGCCAAGAGCAAGT
The DNA here is from genome assembly GCF_007474595.2 of Lynx canadensis. Taxonomy (NCBI): domain Eukaryota; kingdom Metazoa; phylum Chordata; class Mammalia; order Carnivora; family Felidae; genus Lynx; species Lynx canadensis. Next base: position 11,505,571 of record NC_044318.1, read on the forward strand.
AAAGAACATCTAAATAAAAAGAGACAGGGGCTCCTGGGTGGCTCAGTCGGTTGAGCGACCTACTTGGGCTCAGGTCATGATCTCATGGTTTGTGAGTTGCAGCCCACATCGGGCTCTGTGCTGACAGCTCAGAGCCTGGTGCCTTCTTCAGATTCTGTGTCTCCCTCTCTCTCTGCCCCTCCCTCACTTGTGCTCTGTTTTTCTCTCTCAAAAATAAATAAATATTTTTAAAAATTACTAAATAGAGAAAGAGAGGTGGTGTTAAAAGGCCTAATGTTGGTAAGGCGTCAGTGCTCAAACTAATCCATAAAGTAAATACAAACTCTTTCAAAATCCCAGTGGGCCGTACTTGTGCAAATTGAGTGGCCATGTCTGAAATAAATATGGAAATGCAAAGCTCCTAATTTTGGAAAAGAGGAGCAAGTCAGAGAACTTGCGCTATAAGATCGCAATACTTAGTGTAAAGCTACAGTAATCCAGACAGTATGGTATGACGCTGGCAAAAGAATCAATACAAAGACCAATGGAACAGAATAAAGGGTTCAGGGATAGACGCACATGTATATGGCCAAAGATGCCAAAGCACATCTGTGAAAGTAAAAAGAAAGCCACAGGTTGCGAGAAAATATTCGCATTCCATCCTGAACACACCATGAACTCCCACCTCTGAATAAAAGAAGACAAACCATCCAATATAAATCTGAACAAACATGAGGCCCCTGGTGGCTCAGGCGGTTAAGCATCGGACTTCAGCTCAGGTCATGATCTCACAGTTCATGGGTTCAAGCCCCACGTTGGGCTCTGTGCTGCCAGCTCAGAGCCTGAAGTCTGCTTCAGATTCTGTGTTTCTTCTCTCTGCTCCTTCCCTGCTCATACTCTGTCTCTCCCTGTGTCTCAAAAATACACATAAAATTTTATTTTTTTTTACACCTGAACAAACACCTCACCAAAAAGGATGCACAAAAGGTAAATAAGCATAGGAAAAAATGCCCAGTATTATTAGTCATGGAGAAAATGTAAACTAAACCACCCTGATATACCACTTCCCTCATAGAAAAAAATGTAGAAGATGGATCCGACCAAATTTTGGTGCAGGTGCGGAAAAACCAGAACCCTCGTACGTTACCGCTGATGTAAAAAGCTACAACCACTGGGGTGCCTGGGTGGCTCAGTTGGTTAAGCGGCTGACTTCGGCTCGGGTCATGATCTCGCGGTCCGTGAGTTCGAGCCCCGCGTCGGGCTCTGTGCTGACTGCTCAGAGCCTGGAGCCTGTTTCAGATTCTGTGTCTCCCTCTCTCTCTCTGACCCTCCCCCGTTCATGCTCTGTCTCTCTCTGCCTCAAAAATAAATAAATGTTAAAAAAAATTGTAAAAAAAAAAAAAAAAAAGCTACAACCACTTTGGAACACGGTCCAGCAGTTTGTTATAAAGGTAAACATTCAAATAATGGATGACCTCACCATTCTACTCCTCTTATGGACCAAGGAGAAACCGAAGTGTGTGTCCATTAGAATATCTGCAGAAATATGGTCAAAGAAACTTAACACTTAAAGGCCAAAAAACAAAAGCATCTGACAAGTCTCTCATCAGCGGGATAAATGAGTGAAAGATATCAGACGAAGAGAGTATGCGTTCTATGCATCCACTTGTATAAACTTCTAGGAAATTGCAAACTAATCTACAGAAACAGCATATTCATGGTTATGTGGGGACGAGACAAGAAGGAAGGTGTACAGATGAAGAAGGTGTTACAAAAAAGGCTTGAAGAAACTCATAGGGGTGAAAGATTCGTTCATGATCTTGACTATGGTGATGATTTCACAGATGCATAATAATGCCCAAACTCATCAAATGGTATACTTAACTATGTGAAGTTATCATAAGTCAATTATATCTCAATAAAGCTGTAAGGAAAAAAACGCAAACCCCACTCCCAAGCCCAGATATGCTGATTAAGTAGCAGTAGATAGAGTGCAGGAGTCATCAGCTTTTTAAACAGTCCTCTCTCTCGGGACAGACTGATGTAGGGGGTCCCTGCAAGGGCACTTGGAAAGATGTTGCCTGAGGGAAACATATGTCTTGGCTACACCAACCAGCCAGGGGTGCCGTATGCCAGGCACAGTTGGTCAGTTTGCGTGAATCAGCCAGGCAAGCAGGGCCCACGTAACTGGAACCTATGTTCACTTGTTTTATATTTCTCTTACCCCGAAACACCCAAAAGCTGCTGGGGCCCTCCCCATCCTTAAACGGGCAGAATCCTCCAACTAACGGAAAAAGCAGTACAGGGGCTCCTGAGTGACTCAGTTGGTTAAATGTTTGACTTTGGCTCAGGTCACGGTCTCCAGGTTCATGGGTTCAAGCCCCGTGTTGGGCTCTGTGCTGGCAGCTGGGAGCCTGGAGCCTGCTTTGGATTCTGTGTCTCCCTCTCTCTGCCCCTCTCCCACTCATGCTCTGTCTCTTTCTCAAAAACAAATAAACATTAAAAACAATTTTTAAAAAAAAATTTTTTTTTCAACGTTTTTATTTATTTTTGGGACAGAGAGAGACAGAGCATGAACGGGGGAGGGGCAGAGAGAGAGGGAGACACAGAATCGGAAACAGGCTCCAGGCTCCGAGCCATCAGCCCAGAGCCTGACGTGGGGCTCGAACTCACAGACCGTGAGATCGTGACCTGGCTGAAGTCGGACGCTTAACCGACTGCGCCACCCAGGCGCCCCATACAATTTTTTTTTTTTAAGAGACAAGGCATTACAAAGTTTCCAAAACTGATTCATAGAAAAGATGTTCTTTTGTCCAAAAAAGGCTAGAAACCAAGCTCGGTCTAATGTAAATGTGTTGATGGCTCTTAAACACCTTTACTGTGGGCTGTTTTTTTTTTTTTTTTTCCTCACAAATTCTTGCCTCTTTTTCTGACTGCATTTAGTTTGGAGATCTTGTGATTTGAGGCCAGTGGGCAATTAAAGGACATGTTGTATTAGATTGGAAAAGGCTAAAAAAAAAAAAGAAATGGAAATAAAAATACAATAAACTTTTAAAAAACGCTGATAACCAGGAATAAGGTTAATGCATTTTGCCTTATCAGTAGGTGTCTTTGTGTGGATTAAAAGGGTTTTCTGGGTTAGCAAACTGCTTCTGTTCATTTTTTTTTTTTAATTAATTAAACAAGGAGGTCATTAGGCTGAGGTGGCTTTAATGCCTTAGTAACCTGCATAAGCCAACCAAAGCCTAAACCTGTAACGCCTCAAGGTCAAGGAATTACAACCTAAGGACAACCAATCACAACCTGCTAGCTAGGCTTTCCCAAACAAGGCAACCGCCGATGCTGTAGTGAATCGAATAATTCCCTTGCCTTCCTTCCAGCTCTTCCTTATAAAAGTCTTTCCTCTGGCTCCTGTCTGTGGTAGCGCCCTCCTAACCACTTCCGGTCCGGTGCTGTCTAATTCGAACAGAAGTTTGCTCACATAAACTCTTAAAACGGCACAAGCGCCTCCGTTTATCTTTCAACAAGACCATGAGATTGCCCGTTTGCTCACCGGCTCTGCCTCTGTCTTCCTTTCCCTCTGAAGTGATTCCATCCCTTCCTCCAGCCAGGTTTAGGCTGTCAGCCTCGCAGTGGCCACCCCGTTTGAAGGTCACTTTGCTAGCACCTTACCCCAGCGGTCAGGGAAAGCTGGCAGGAAAAGCTCTTTCTCAGAGGTAGGGCCAGCATTAGTGCCCTCGGAGTTGCCAAAGAGGCCTCTGCTTCGCCCCAGACAATGAAAACCTAACTTGGAAAGCTTCCCCGGGCTTCGGGAAGCCTCTGCTCACCCAAAGGAGAACTTTACTTACACAATAACAATAACCCAATAAATTGACCAACTGCTTCTCATTTACCCAGTGCTTCTGGGTCCATTACAGCGATATATCAGTCAGGACTGTGCCACACAGGTACCCAGAACTCCCAGCTCTGAGAACTTAGCAAAAGGGAGGGGGAGAAATGGGCTTGCATAACTTGAAAGTCCAGGGGTAAAGTCAATGTCAATCATGTCCTCATCTAGGGATTTAGTCACATGCTCCCTGGTTTCCATCACATGGTCCACCATTCTCTGGGCCAACTTCATTCTTCAGGCCCATGTTTGGCCCTCGGCTGGTGCAGCTTCTACTGCATAAATGCTAGCTCTGTTTGCAAGAAAGAGCCGGGAGCTCTCTCCCGGGACTCCCAGCAAATGTTTCCTTGGGTCTCATTGGCTTCATGGGATCACACGATCATCTCTGAGCCAATCAGGGTGGTGAGACACATTCCAGACTCTCTTTGGCCAGTTCCCAGGTCACAAGCTTACCTTCAGAGCTGGGGTTGGAATGAGAGTATAGGAGGCGGCTCCCGGGAGAACATCAGAGGGCAGAAGAAAGTGCAGCAGATGGTCTTTCTTGGTGCACCCCCCAAATCCTCTCAAGGCCCCTGCATCTGTCTCCCAGCTGCCATGAAGCTCATGGCTCACACTGCACACTTGTCTAGAGGATGGCCCTGCTTCGGTAGAAGCCTTCTCACCGGCATGTCTTGGTGGATTAGGTCCTTCTCTTGGGAGTGGCCAGCAAGCAAGGACTAACTGATACAGGGGTAGAAAGCCCGGCTGCCTGGCCTCTGGGCAGGGCAGATTCTGTGCTAAGGTTCATGCACCCGAGCTCCCTGTAGGTTCCAGCCAAGGCTAGGTGTCACCTGAAACCACTTCTTTACATCCCTTCCTTCCACCCACCCCCCCCTTCCCCTGTTCCCTTGACTCCATTACAGGTTTGTCCTGAGAGTACTCCCTCGAATAACCATTTGCACAAGAATCCCTAACTGCAAATTCTGCTTCTAAGCAACATGAGCTAAGGCAGATGAAAAAGGAAAAAGCATGATGCTAAGCAGCAGAAACAATTGACCCTGGTGATGATAATGAGAGGAAGGAGGAGGTTGATCTTCACCATGTGTTGAGGACTGGCCTTTAATATGAATGTTGTTGTTGTTGTTGTTGTTGTTTTTAATGAATTAATTTGTTTTTGAGAGAGACAGAGACAACTCGAGTGGGGCAGGGGCAGACAGAGAGAGAATCTCAAGCAGGCTCTGTGCTGCCCGTGCAGAGCCCCCACACAGGGCTTGAACCCACGAAGCCGCAAGATCATGACCCAACCCGAAACCAAGAGTTGGATGCTTAGCTGAGTCCCCCAGGCAAACCCATGTCATATGTCTTGCATACATGTCTTCATATCCTCATTACAGCCTCCAAAGATGGTCACTGTTACCTCTATTTTGCAGAGGAAGGAGCTGGCATTTAGAGAGGGGGCCAAATTACCCAAACTCATATTGCTAGGAGCTAGCAAAGTTGCATTCGAACCTATCATTTTTTGTTGCCAGGGACTACTGCTCAGAGACCAGGTCAGTAACCTCCACCCCGCCCGGCAATACACCGCACCTCCTTTATCCGCTATGTGATTTTTTTTTTTTAATGTGTAACATGTGTCAGACGCTTTGCTTTTTATGCATCACCTCATTCAATTTTCACCAAAGCTCTAAGAAGTGGGCCATCATCCCATTTCACAAACTGAGACAACATGGGAAGGTGAATGAGCCTGCCCAAACTTACACGCCAGGAAGTGGTAAAGCCCAGTTTGGACCCGAGCAGCTGACTGCAGGGCCCTCCCCTGCAACCGCTACTCAAATATTGTTACTAAAGTTCTCCCTATGTTTCCTAAGAAACCAGATTTCATCTAGCTCTGGGAAATCTAAAACAAAGAAAGTTTCCCTTTTCTTTCCCCGAACCTTGATTTTCTAGACAGGTAGGAAAGCAAATAATGACTCTGGGCCATTAACCCATGACTCAATCAATTTAAGTCAATTCCAAAAATTGCCAGAGGTGGATATGAAATTGCCTGTCTGCTTCATACATTTATGATGTGGGGGGAAAAGAAACCTGAGAATCACATTTAAAACTGGGATTCATTTCCTTTAGCTACATAAAGAGAAGGTGGCTCAGGGGCACCTGGGTGGCTCAGTTGATAAAGCCTCTGACTTGATTTTGGCTTAGGTCATGCATGATGTCACAGCTTGTGAGATTTAGCCCCACCTCCCTCCCTCCCTCCCTATCAATCAATAAATAAACAAACAAACTTTGAAAAAAAAAGAGAAAGAAAGAGAGTTATGTCAGTTAAGTGTCCAACTTCAGCTCAGGTCATGATCTCACGGTCTGTGAGTTCAAGCCCTGCATTGGACTCTGTGCTGAGAGGCCAGAGCCTGGAGCCCGCTTCAGATTTTGTGTCTCTCTCTGTCTCTGCCCCTCCCTGGCTTGCACTCTCTCACTCTCTCTCAAAAATAAATATTTTAAAACATTTTAAAAAAAGAGACAGAGAGAAGTTGGCTCATTTTCTTTTTAGTAACTGCTACAGTTTTCCCAGGAGTCCTTTCTTTGTTGTCTGGCTCTCCCTGAAAGTAAGCTTGGCAAGAACAGTACCATATTGGTCTGGCTTATCACTGGTGTCCCAATACTTGGTGCTGCCATGGCACATGCTTTGTTTTTTAAAAAATATCTTTGAAAGAATAGATTTTGAAAATGAAAGGAAATAGCAATCACATCAGGCTATGTGCCACTGATAAAGTTCCCTTTAAAAGAGAACCAAGGTTAGAGGTCTACTAATGCCTGATGATTCTACCAGTGATTAAAAGCAGTAGTTCCATTATTTTTTTTTCTGTTCTGAGATTTCCAGAACTTAATTCTGCCTTGTAAATTGAGGTCAGAAAACTGGTAGAAAATTGAAATCCTCTGGGCTGTTCCTCCATGCCAGAGACTACAGCCGCCATCAGCAGTGTCTTAATGAATCTCCACTCTATTAAATTGTTATTTCGTCCTGAAGCAGGTCATTTGTAGCCCCTTTTCCTCAGAACAGAAGGTAGGCTGCAGAAAAGAAAGGGAAAATACAGATAAGGCAGAATGGTATTAAGATGTACTCTCCAACTGTGGCTCCACATTTAATTAACTCTTTCTGAACACAGAACAATCAGATAACAGACATGCTGTCGGGGAAGTTGTAGGTGGTGGAAACTTCCTGCACAGGACTGTCCAGACTTGGATGTGGTAGGAACCCCAGGGATGGTGCATCTGTTTGGAGAACTGGGTCCCTTGCTGCTGGGAGCCTGGAGACCGCAAACTTCTTCAGTCAAGTCAATTCAGGTGGGAGCTAACTCATCTCCGATCACCCAGTCGCTGTGCTGTCCCATGCTCCCACTGGCTTATTACCCCCTCTAGTCTAGCCTCCCTGCCTTCAGTCTCAAGCCCTGCTCCCCCTTCCAATCTAAAAAGAATACTTATGTAATGAGCTTCAATTATATCCAGAGACTCTAAGCACATAACATGAATAAACTTATTTAATCCTTACAACAACGCAGGGGGGTAGGTAGGGTTCTCATCCTCATTTTGTTGAGAAGGGAACAGGGATTTAGGGAAAAGAAATGGTTTGTCCAAGGTCCCACAGACTAGTCGATGGCAGAATGAGATCCTAGGCCAAGGCAGGCTAATTCCAAAGACAATGCTGTTCACATTGCCATCTCACTTCTAGCCAACACCAAGTTATCTCTCTAAAGCCCCAATCTGACCATATCCCTCTTATTAGACTTCTGTGATTCTCTGCTGCCCAGTTTATGAAGTCCACCTCCATTTCCTAGTAAGTTTCTAAACTGGGCTTAACTCTTGCCCACCCTCCCCATCTATCTCCGCAGTGTACTCATCACCCCATCCGCTCTAGACTTCTTACTGTGTTTCAAACACATTAGTCTCCCTCATATCTCACCACATTAGCATATACTGTTCCTCTGCCTTGAATGCCCTTCCCTTCCTTCCCACTTGGAGAATGCTGAATTATCATCTGAAGCCCCAAAGTCACATCCTCTGTACAGCCTTTTTGACTGTCCAGCAGCTCATCCTTCCTTCTTTGGCTCCTACAATACTCTTGCCAAACCCTTACCAGGACACTTAGAGTATTGTACCATACTTGCTTACCAACGTGTCTGCTCAGGTGACTTGTTCAATGATAGAAAGAGTGGCTTTTCTTGTCGTGACACTCAGAGCCCCTGTGCCAGCGTTTCTCACCAGGCAGCAATGTGGCCTCCCTCCAAGGAATTTGGCAATGTCTGGAGATGTTTTTGTTCACATCTGGGGGAGATGGAGTGCTACCAGCATCCAGTGAGCAGAGGCCAGGGACGCTGCCAGATATAGCACATAGAGCCCCATACAACAAAGAATCAGCCAGATCAAAATGTTAATAATGCTGAGGTTGAGACACTGACTCATCCTACAACCTGGTTACAGGAAGCACAGTGACTGCTGTGAGCATTAGAACCAATTCAGCTTGGAACTTCAGTTGTGGTGAGTGTTTGTATTCAAGGACTCAGGCTCCATCCTTGGGAACCCAACCAGAAAATCCAGACACAATCAAAGATTTTAAAGTCCCAGGAATCTGCTGTGGAAGCAATCTGGGACATGCATTTCTCCAGTCTTTTCCTGATCTGGGCTTTTAAAGATCAATACTGTTTGACATAGACATAGGACACCTGGCATGGCAGAAAATACACATGAGCTCCATTCAGAAGACAGGTTAATTTGTATTTTCCAGGACCTATTGTGGGGAGGAGGATGGGGAAAATTATCAGAGATATAGGAGTGAATGAGGAGTGTGATCTCCTGGTTGTATTCCAGAATATATCAGAGAGTGCTTCAGATGGGAAGTGTGGAATCATGCAAGGGTCTAAAGAAACCAAGGCTGTGTTTTACAGAGATGTCTTTAGCAGAATATTAAGAAAACTGTGATCCAGGGAAAGGAAGATTGTGGCTAATAATGAATGATCAAGGCCCACAACAGAAAGGATTTAGAAATATTTCTTAAGTCAGAAAATGAACTAATGATAATCATTCAAAAATTCTTCCTGGTTGGCCATCTATCACTTACGATTCAGACTGGGGCCCTCTTGAGAATAAATGGGGGTGGGGGGCTGTGCGGAATTAACAGGGATTCATTGACTTATGACAGGCATAAACTGAGACTGTCCCAGAAAAGGAAAATTTAGGACAATCCTATGTAAATATTGTTTTATTGATTCTACTTGGGGCACAGGTAGCATAGATGTGGCCTGCACATTACCATTTCTTCCTCCTATGCCTGTGGAAGGCATTACTAATCCATCATGGTACTCTTCCCCTCTAAATTAGTGTGTGGTCTGGAAATCATTCTCAATAGAGCATCCTCACTCTTCTCTACCAATTGACAGGCCCTAGCATGAGTGATGAGACACCAGCTGTGGGTGAGCACCCCACTTTTACACTCTACTGGGTTCCCGTGTCTTTGTTCTCCCACCATTTTTGTCCTCACTGGAATTCCCATTCTCAGGCATCTAGAATTCTACCTTTAGTAACTAAATTTATTAATTATGAGATACATTTTTAACAAATCAATGTAATTAAATAATAAGTAAATCACATCAATTTTATTATAAATAAGTTCTGAATTAAATTCAGGTTCTTGAGCAAGGCAAAGTCTAAGACACAGGAATCCTTCTGTTTTCTTTTGTAAAGTTTTAATTAACTTATTTAAAGTTTATTTACTTATTTGGAGAGAGACAGGGACAGCACAAGTGGGGGAGGAGCAGAGAGAGGGAGAGAGAGAGGGAAAGAGAATGCCAAGCGGGCTCTGCACTGTCAGCAAAGAGCCCAACGTGGGGCTCGAACTCATGAATCATGAGATCATGGCCTGAGCCGAAACCGAGAGTGGGATGTTTAACAGACTGACTCACTCAGGCCTCCCTCAAGTTTTCATTTATATTCCAGTTGGTGTGGGAAACAAAGGCAGAAGGAAATGGCAGACGAAATTAAATTTCCTTATAACCTGCAGCCCATTGACAACTACTTGAGGCAGGCAGAGTAAAATATTTCTGCAGGAGCTCCCTACTATCTTAACCTGATGCTTTGCTAGAGGGAAAAACAACCTTAACTTGACAATAGCTAGCCCCCCCCCCCAGCCTCCAGTATCCTGTGAGTCCTCTTTAGCACGTGAAAATCTCATTGGAAACTTCCTCTTGACTTTACCTCCCCCAACTCCCAAGTATATAACCAGAGTCTCTCCATGGTCCCAGGGCAGCTCTTTCTGCCCATAGGTCCTGTCCCCACGCTTTAATAAAATCACCTTTTTGCACCAAAGGTGTCTTTAAGAATTTTTTCTTGGCTGTTGGCTCCAGACCCCACAAACCACCCCCCCATCACCCCAAAACTTCATCACAGTTAACATGTAGTATAATATTAGTTTCAGGTATAGGATACAGTGATTCCACACTTCCATACATCACCCGGTGCTCATTGGAATGAGCGCCGTGCTTAATCCCCATCCCCTATTTTACCCATCCACCCCTACCTCTTCTCTGGTAACCATCAGTGTGTTCTTTATAGTTCAGAGCCTGTTTCTTGGTGTGCCTCTTTTTCTCCCTTATGATTGTGTTCTTTCTTAAATTCCACATGAGTGAAATCCTACTGTATCTGTCTTTCTCTGACTTATTTCATTTTAGCACAGTACTCTGTAGCTCTATCCATGTCATTGTAGTCTTTTTAGATAGAACTTGCTGAGTTACTTGAGAATCTTGTTATGTGTGTATTAATGTTATATGATGTTTTATCAGTTTGATATCTAGGATCAATTAGGTGTGAATATTAACTATGTTTTTCAGTTAATGGTTAATAAAATGAAGCCCTCAGATCAATTTCTGCTTGTTGGAATTGGTAGGGTTTGATTAACATGGCCATTTTCCCAAGGAGCCATTCTACTTTCTACCTTGGCAAATACATCAGGTAATTTCAAAATGCTTGACTAGTAGTTACTAAACCGAGTGGGATGAACCAACAGCAATGATTGATGGGCTGAAAGCTCTAAGCAATTAAGAGACCATCTCCCTCTATGAATATTTATATCTAACCATTGAGCAAGGTCAGGGGGTGTGGTTGGAGCTTTTCAAGGGTAAGACACCACTTCCATTATTTCAACCATAATGGAAATCAGTTATTTGGGAATAACAGTGACTCAAGGTATCTGCCTTGTTTAGCATAATACATGTGCAAGTTGCTAAAGATTTTTCTTTAATTCCATAATCTTCCCTGTAAAATGCTATCGGGGAAAACTTTGTGATGTGTGCCCACTAAAATCTAACCTCAGCCCTCAAAATTGGACCTTAACTGAATTCTTACCAGTCTTACAGGCTTTGTATTGTTCAACAATAAACATATTTGATATGTGTTTGATATACCCAAGGTCGTTCATTGTAAATTAAATATTCAATGCGAATGAAAACACCATCTCAGAGGCAAAACATTTAACTCTCTTTCTCAGATCAATGGCCTATGAGTTGTATCCAGCCTATAGATGTATTTTATTTGGCCCCAGAATATTTCAAACTGCGTTCTAAAGTTTGCAACTTTGAAAAAATCTAAAAATTAGGAATTTTTACGTTTTTAAAAACACATTTTAAAACCAAGCAAACAAACAAAAAACCTCCCACTCTGAAAAGCAGAAGATCTAGCAGCCCTAGGTATCCATTCCTGTGAAGATACTAGGTGTCTGCCAGTTGTACGTAACCATGCTCATTTATTATGTTTCCTTCTTGGCCCCTTGAGGTATTTTTGTTTGCAACTCCAGCCTTAGCTTAATAAGTCAATCACAAAGGAATCAACCATGAAATTGAAGATGTAGTCACCCAAGAGTATATTTTAATTTAAATTTAACGTTAGCCCATGCTTCGGGCTAATGATGAACATTATCCAGCTGTTCCAACACAAACGCACATCCACGCGTGCGCGCGCGCGCACACACACACACACACACACACACACACACACACAGCTTCAGAGCCAGTTCTATTCATTGGACCAAATATTTGCTAACTACCTACTATGTGCCAGAAATGATGTCAGGTGTTTCAATAACAACTTTAACTTCATCCTTGTTCTCAAAAAGCCCAGAGATAAGAGGACAAATACACAAAATAAAAGAAAATTGCAACACAATGAATTGCTGGGTTGGGGACATATTACAGAAACAATGATGTGAGGCATATTCCCCAGATTTAAAAAAAATTTTTTTAATGTTTATTTATTACTTAGAGAGAGACACACACACACACAGAAGATGAGCAGGGGACGGGCAGAGAGAAGGAGAGACACACACACACACAATCTGAAGCAGGCTCCAGGCTCTGAGCTGTCAGCACAGAACCTTATGCAGGACTCCAACCTACAGACTGCGAGATCATTACCTGAACCGAAGTCAGCTGCTTAACCAACTGAACCACCCATGTGCCCCACGTTTCCCAGATTTTTAAAATGTACGTTATACACAGTCAGTCTAGGAGGCAAGGGTGGGTTGAATAAGTTTACAAGTTCACAATTGCCTTGTTCTTTTGAACTTGAAGAGGTCTTAGGGATTCTGTCCAAGTTATGATAACAGAGTCAAGGAAAGCTATAAAGGACCCACTCAAGATAAATTGGTTTATACCATGGGCAGAACTTGAACTCAGCAGCTGGACAATTTTATTTTTTCAAGAGAGACACAGATTCCTACCCACTGGCTTGAAAAGTAGGTCACGCCATTGCGGATACATACGAAAAATATTATCAGGGAAGATTTCACTTCAGGCCACTGCTATGTAATACCTCCTGACTTCAAACAATGGCTGAAAGATATTTCTGCCCCGTGGGCATTCATCTCGAATACGTGGACTAATTAATGATTATTTGTGTGGTTTGGGGTCAACCTGGGGGTCAGTGTTAATGCAACACCACAAGATCATTACAACGAAATCAAGGGCTTGGAGGAGGCTCTCATGGTCATGCTGATCCAATTTGTGTTTGACAAAATGCTGAATGGGACAGCTAATCCCCAGAATGAAAGAATCAAATCGAGAAAGATCCCACCAGACTGGAACATTGGATACAAGCCAAAAGCTGAGCATTAATAGGGATAAATATTGCCTTAAAAAAAATCAATTGCTCAGGTACAGACTGAAGATGATCAGGGTAGGCTATGGTTCCCATGAGAAAGACCCAAAGGTCTTAGAGGCTCATGTCTGCCAAAAGGGACGCTACACCACAAAAAGATTGTAACGGAGAAGACACTTCTGGTTAATAAATAACAAAACTATGAAAAACAATCCCCCGAGAAATAAACAAGCAAACAAACAAATAGCCAAACTCCAACAGAAACTGATTACAGGAACATGGAAAATTTACTGGATCATGTAGTCCACAAGTCCAGGAGTGAACTCCGAATGCAGTCACTTTTTAAAGTGTAACAAACAACGTCTAAATCTCAGGAGCTTTCAACAAGTCATGTGAATTTTTATTTTTCATAGGTGTATGGGGCGGCCACATTTGGACTGACAGAGGTTGATCTTGGCAGGGCCAGACTGGACTCAGGACTTCTGGTAAGTTCTGCCTACTACATGGGTCTTCAGTCTGGGGCCCAGCCAAAGACACAGTGTTAATTTGGGTATGATCATTTCATGACTGATCACAAGAACTTAACAAGGGATGAGTGGAAATAGGAATGCTTTAGAATCTGTGCTTGAAACTGGCAACCATCACTCCTCCCCACATCCTGTTGGCCAAGCCCAGTCAACTGATGAGGCCAGAATCAACAGAGTTGGGAAATCTAATCTACCTCTTTTATTAGGAGGTATTGTGGTTGCATGATAAAGGACATGAATGTGTAATTCTAATGCAGAGAGAGAGAGAGTGATTCAATTTTCCACATTCCACATTCTGGCTTCAAGTCTGCCTGGATTCAGAAATTCAAATAATGCCAAGAGGAATAATTTCTTTCATCTCTCTGCTTTCCACTATATCAACTTTGAGTACTAAAGCCGTCTAAACTCACAGCTTACCATCTCCATTAACATGACTCGACTATTCAACTGTCTGCATCAATATAATTTTACTGTTCCAGAAAACACTTGCCCAGCAAGATAAAAATTGCAAATAACTTTATTGTTTGTTCAAGGAACTTCACAAAAGACCCATCAATTCTTCAATAGAAAGCATTCAGCAATAGTTTATACCCAAGGCTCTTTGAACCCCACATCTCAAATTTCTGACCTTGTTGTATCTACCAGTCCCTAATGATTATATCACAATCCTTACTAATTCTCACATTAGGGACCTATCTTAAATGGGCTTCAAAATCTCAGTAAATACCTCCATTTTGTCCTCACTCCTCTGAGATGCTATTAAGATTCTATCAAGGTAGTATTCTCCCTGATACGGATAAAAAATCTGCTTAACTCTGTCTCATCAGCTGGTTATTTTGGTGATATTTTGGGAAGCCAGCATTCAGTAGCGTCATTCTCAGGATATCACCACAAGGCTGCAAAAGGGGCCACCAGCTCCTTTAGGTTTATGTTATAAAAGCTGAGCATCCCTAAGAGAAAAAACAAAGTCTGTTTCTTGGTAGCTACAGAAAATATCCAAGGTAAGGCTGTGATTTTTCCAGGTCAAACCACCTGCCCAACCATAATCCAGTCAGGTTGTTGTGCTCTGGTGGGTTACACCTGATTCTCTTGGCTACTTCTGGAAGTGGGAATGGAGTGAACCCCTCCTGAATCACACGGATTGAAAGCAGGGCAGGTGTAGTTCCCCAGAGGACAATGGAGCATGTGATACCAGAAGAGGGGGAATAAATGTCAAATACAGTAAAACCTTACTTTGTGAGCATAATTTGTTCCGGAAACATGCTTGTAATCCAAAGCACTTGTATAACAAAGCAAATTTCCCCCATAAGAAATAATACAAACTCAGATGATTTGTTCCACAACCCAAAAATATTGATATAAAAATGATTGCAATGCTGTAATATAATACAAAATAATGAAGAAAATACAAAATATAAAGAAAAATAAATTAATCTGCACTTACCTTTGAAAACCTTCATGGCTGATGTGAGGGAGACAAGAGAGAGGAGGGTTATAGTGTACGATGACTTTCACTGTCACTAATGGAATCACTGCTATCTATCTGCTCAATGGCATCTTTTTCTGCATGGGGGCCATTGTATATGCTCACCCGGATGGTGACTACAGAACAGTATTAACAAATTCTTGTCATATACTGTATTTACTGTAACTGGCAATAAGGCAGCAGAGGAAAGGGTCTATATTCTCAGGAAGCCTGACCGAGAGTGAAGCAAAGCATTCTTAAGCTTCCTCTTGTCCGGAAAAGCAAAGAACTGTCCATAGGTGCTTGGAAGTGACAAAAGATACACTGGTGCCAGTTGTGGGCATCTTCCCACATTCTGAAAAATCAGATTTCTGCCAAACACTGCAGCCTAAGACTGTGCATCTGTACATGGGAGATGATCACCCACAATCTTGCAGAGAGAGAGACTGGTGGGGAGGAGAGAAGAACCATTAGCTCAGTTGTGATCATGTGACATTCGGTGTCATGTACTACCCACATTGCAAAACATCACTCATTCATCAAGTTAAAATGTATTAGAAATGTTTGTTCGTCTTGCAGAACACTCACAGAACAAGTTGCTCACAATCCAATGTGTTACTATAGATATAAAAGATAGATATTTGCTCAACTATTATAGCCATTAGATATTACTGAGTCCCATGTAAGAGGAGAAAAGCCTTCTTACCCTGCTTACTACTGATCTCTACAAACTGAGAGTGATAATAGTAACGGGATGGGCACCAATTTAATGGTGAAGATTGCATACATTATCAGAAGAAGAAGAAGCCTTGAAAATCTGTTGTGTATAAAAAGCAAACAAACCTGATTCATATCTGATTCAATTCAATTCAA
Organism: Lynx canadensis; assembly: GCF_007474595.2. NCBI lineage: Eukaryota > Metazoa > Chordata > Mammalia > Carnivora > Felidae > Lynx > Lynx canadensis. The sequence continues at coordinate 11,521,415 of NC_044318.1, forward strand.
CCCACAAAAATTGGGACTGAATTATGTTGCGGACTGAGTGTATATATTGTCCCTACCCAGTTCGTATGTTGAAGCCCTAACCCCCCAGTGTGACTGTACTTGGAGTAAGGAAGTTATTAAGGTTAAATTAGGCCATAAAAGTGGCGCTCTAGTATAATAGGACTAGTGTCCTCACAGGAAGAGACACCAGGGAGCTTTCTCTGTGTGTGTATGTATGTGTATGTGTGTGTACGTGTGTGTGTACACATTGAGGAAAGGCCATGTGAGGACATAGTGAGAATGCAGGTTTCTGCAAGCCGGGAAGAGAGTTCTCACCAGAACCAAATCACAGGAACCTTGATCTTGGACTTCCAGCCTCCAGAACTGTGAGAAAATAAATTTCCGTTGTTTAAGGCATCTAGTCTGGGGCATTTTGTTATGGCAGCCTGAGCTGACTCAGGCAGGCATGATGCTAATTTGCTACATAGTATTCTTTGATTCCAGCAAGTAGCTGACAACTTCTCCACCAGATCCTGACCATAGCAAAAATCCTACACCATTTACTGGGTTAGATGCTAGAGGGACTAATAAGAAAAAATACTCAAAATTCAGACATAAGGACCAAAAAAACAAAACAAAACAAAAATACCATGGTATCTCCTGTCAATATTATATTAACAGCATTCACAGATCTGCTCACTCAAGATTAATTCTTTTAGAGAAAGTATCTGTACTGGCTGTCCTTTTTATTCTTTGTTTAGAGATTAAATACTGAGAAGTTACATGTCATAGAGATTTCTGTGGAGGGGAAACGATAGCCTTAAAGGTTACAGTCCTACCATCCTATAGAACATTATTTGGTTTTATCTAACCCAGAAATCTTATTCCAAGTTCTTCTTTCCAAAACACCTATAAATACCCAGTTCTTCAAAATGTTCTTTAAGTTTTACCTCTTTACTGATTCCTTCATTAAACACCAGAATGAAAATCTTCACCTCTGCTCAATATATATTTGTATGAAAGTCATGTTTTCAACTTTTTGAGAATTATTCTTTGACAGACTGTTAGGAGACAGTCATTAAAGCAGATTGCAACTGACAGGGATTAAGGAAAGTTACCTCAGTGTGCCATGCTACCAGAAGGATTTAACCTAGACTAAAGGATTGGAAATGGCTCCCTGAAAAGAGACATTTCTTGAAGCATGAGTAGGGATTACTCAAATGAAGTAAAGATAAGGGATAAAGACTGCAAAGGCCCAAGGTCATGAGTGAAAGACAGGAGTGGAGAGAATCAATGGGAAGAAGCATAGGGGATCATATTTTTCACCAAAAATATTGGAACCAGAGTCCTTGGCCTTCCAAGGACATCAGAATGCCTAACAGAACAGAAGGGGAGCTCATCCCCATCACCGATCAGGCATGCACATGGCCTTGGCTTCTAGGTAAATTGGCAAATGACTCCCCCTCCAACACACACAAATAGTAACTCAGAGGCTCATCCCTGGGACGCACAGCTCAGCTTCAGAGAGCAGGAACCAGTTCCCTTCTCCTCAGCCACTGTGGAACCCTGGAGAGGAGGAAAGAAAACACTTTCCAGAAGACCAGTAGAAGAGATAGCTCTCCCAAGCCTGTGCTACACAGAGGCCTAATTAAATCTACACCCATGAAAGGGAGTGACAGCCAAGTGGGCACATTCTCAGCCCATCTCTGCTTTGCAGATGAGGGCTTTTCGATAACGAGCCCAAATCACTTCTCATTTGGTTGCAAATTTCAGAAGACAGGGGAGAAATAAAATGCTGGGCTTGTGTTGCCAGGATATTAAGCCACTTGTCATAAAACAAGATAACTAGAACACAGTAGAAAGTAGACAACTCTTCATCCAGGCTGGTTGGGCCCTGACTTCTCAGGCACAGGAAGGTCTTTTTCAGGGAGTTTTGACCTGGAGGACCATAGGGGACAGCGCTTTGTTCGACCAGCAACCAATCCAGGCAATGCCAACCCCACAGAGAAGCCTCTGTTTGGCTGTTTGACGCTGGTCAAACCATTGCAGACTTTGGAGACACACAGACCTGGGTTTGTATGTCACTGTCTGTCTAGCTCTGTCACTTACTAGCTCTGCCACTTACTAGCTCTGTGACCTTACACAAGTAGACTCAACTTCTTCATCTGCATTAGGGGGTGATAACAGTCCTTACCTCACAGGGCTACTCTTGGCATGAAGTAAGTAAATGCTTGCAAAATGCTTAGTCCAGGGTCTGGCAGGGAGAAAGTGTTTTCTCCCATTATTAGAACTACAGTAATAATCATGATGATGATGGTGGTCATTGAGGCCTGTCTCTAATTTCTCACTATTATAAAAATAGGATTTCAAACCCTTAGTCTTTTTTTCTATGCAAAGTTTCATCTTCAGCCTGTTCGAAGGAGCCTGTCAGTATATTAGGGAAACACACAAGGAGTTTTGATGCCTGCCATTCATCTCTGAGAACCAGGTGGGTTTAAAGTAAAGAGGTGGGTCATCAACTCATCTTGCTTTGCTTGGGCCCTTCCTGAGTTCAGCACAGAAAGCCCCATACCCTGGCAAACCCCACAGTTAGAGGTCAACCAGGACATTTGGACATCTTCTTTATAGGACTGAGTCAGATTGCATAACTTTCAGAGAACCGTCATAGAACCAGGATGTAACTCCAGGCCTCCTGACACCCAGCCTGGAAGGGGTGCATAACAGAGGTCAGCTCCAACACCTTGCCCTTTGGGGTGGGGGGTGAAGAGGAGTACATACTGAAGGAAGCCCCAATTTATAAACATTAGGGCATGGAGTTTTGCAAAGGGTACCACAAATGAATGAAACACAGGCCAGGGGGCCCTTGCAGCAGCACACACAATGCTTTCTAAAGAGGCAAGAGCTGTTCGGGGACGGCCAAGTGTTGCTCTGTGGCCATGTGGGCCCAGGATTGCCAAATATACTGATTATTCAAGAGATGGCAGATATCTGCATTTGTTTTAAATGTGAAATCCCTAGTGTCCAATCTTGGGAACGAATTCCACCCAGATAAAACAACACAAAGAACCTGTATCAGCCAATCAAAACGCATCCATGTGCCAAATGAGGTGTGCCAGCCCTCAGTCTACAATCCTGACCTACACCACGATTTTCCTCACTTCTGGGCCTTTTCTGCTGGCACCCCCGGTCCTACCGTCATCTCTTCAGACTCACCGCAGGTATCAGAGGCAATGGATCAACCGCACACTCTTCTTTTCCTGACACCATTTGGAGAGCCCCAGGGGTCTGTCCTTGGAGGACTATGTTCTATCTCTCTTCATCTCCTTGTTCATTCATCCTTATATCCTCAAACATCATCTCCAAGCTAATGACTCCCATATTTTATCACCAATCTGAAACTCCTGAACATGAGACCCATAGATGCAACTGCCTTCTAAGCATCGATTCTTGACACGTCATGGGCATTTAAAACTCAACATGTCCAAAACCAGACTTCTGAGGCCACACTTCTAAATCTGTCCTTTCCCAATCTCCAACCAACATCGGAGCCTTCCAGAATCCAACCTCTTCTCAACCCTCTCTTGGCCCAAGGGGTTACGACCTTGGCCCAAGCAACCATCATTTATCACCAAGATCAGAACCAGAGCCTCCACACTAGTTTCCTGGCTTCTAAGCCTCACGGGGTCCAAAAATCTGCCCTCCTTCCCATTCATCTCTGACCCCAGTTCTTATGGGCCATCTTGGCTGTTCTTACGGGATCCCTTTGAGCATGTTAATTTCTCAGTCAAATGCTTTTTCCCAGATATTTTTGTGGTTCATTCCCTTGCCCTCTGCACAGCTTCGCTCAAGTGTCACCTTCACAGCAGGCTAAAGCTTTGCAAATTCAAAATTTCAAATTGCCACCCTACTCATCACCATCGCCCTCACTCACCCAGCCCACCTGATCCGAACCCCAGCACACTTCTGTTCCTTTCTCTTGCTTTATTTTCTCCTTAGCTTTTACCATCATGTAACATTCTAGATATATTTTACTTTTCTGGCTCTTTGGTTATCTCACTCTTCTCTCACTAGCTCCCAGAGGACAAAGATTTGTGTTTTTTTTTTTCACTTCTCTATTTTCAGAATCTAAAACAATACCAGAACACATAGTAAAGGCTCAATAAATATTTGTTAAATATTGAATCAAAGAACTGAGATCCAAAAGATTGGTTGTCCTTCAGGAGTCATCGTGGGAATTTGAATAAATCAGAATGAATACATTTCTGTCCCGCCAAAATAAACAAAGTCCAAAGAAAAATAATAAGCTGAGGGAAAATACATTTGTGACCCCAATGACAGTGAAAGGATCAATTTCTTTTATTGAATAAGTGTTCTTTCAAAGAAATACAAAATGGCCAATATGCCAGTAGAAAACTCAGCAAAGGACACGTGCAAGCAGTTGGGAGAGGGAGAGACATCCAATGGATCATTAACATAGGAAAAGATACTTAACTTCTGTCATAATTAAAGAAATGCAAATTAAAATAACAATGAGACGCTAATTTTTGCCTAACGTACTGGAAAAATTGAAAGATATGTGTAATATACAATATTAGAGCTTGAGCAACAGTGGGTGTGCAGATCAGGGCAACCTCTGGAAAGGCAATTTCCTTACTAATAAGCAAACTATTAGACACAAATCCTATGATCTACCAGGAATTTATTTATCCTGCCCCTTTCCTTGCAGAAAAGCATGAAGATATACACACAGGGAAGTTCACAGCAGTTCTGCTCGTCAAAGAGAAAGACTGGAAACAACCTAATTCACCAATAGTAGTTGTTGTTAAGTTTTGAAGCAGGTCAGGTCTCTTTCATTTTATAGTTGACAGTATATGCTCATTCAGGAGGGAAAGAAGCTTAAAGTAGATCTGAATTATTTATGTGGAAACTGGAAGTGAAAAGTGCAAGATGCAGAACAGTGTCCTTAGGTATATCCCTTTTGTACTAAAAAAAAAAAAAAGGATATACTTGTATCTGCATAGAAAATATATGAAAAATATACAAGAAACCATTAACATTCGTTCTCCCTGAGAAGGATAAAGAGAGATCCGAGGTGGGAGGGAGACTGATTTATATATTTTCAAGATAAACTCAATATTTTGGGGCATCCGGATGGCTCAGTCAGTTGAGCATCTGACTTCAGCTCAGGGCATGATCTCACAGTCTGCGGGTTCCAGCCCTGTGTCGGGTTCTGGGCTGACAGCTCAGAGCCTGGAGCCTGCTTTAGATTCTGTGTCTCCCTCACTCGCTGCTCCTCCCCGGCTCACCCAAGCTCTCTCTCGCTCAAAAAGTAAATTAACATTAAAAAAAATTTTTTAAGATATACATCCTAGGACCAGTAGGAATTGTCAGATCACTGGTCCCCCACTCCTCCACCACAAATGTAAATTTTTGCTGCTTCTTAGTATCTTGACCTATGTATGAATCAGAATGAGAGTTTTGCTGTTACAACATTCAATTCAGACAACGGTACTTTCAGACCTAAAGGCCACAAAGATAATTGCACTGTGATGGCATTTTCTCTCTCCTCAGTCTTGGTCCCTAGCACAGACTTTTGACGAAAGACAAATATCTTGGAAAACTTTTATCCTGACTTTGAAATGCAACATAAAAGCCCTGTAACTACCTGGAAAAATGAAGAGTGAAGCAGGCAGAAAACTTTAGGTCCAGGAATAACCTGCTCTTTACACTTGGGTATACTGTGCTTTCCATAATGACAGCTTCTGATTAAGATGTATTTTTTTTTTTTTTTGGTACCTTGTGACCACCTTCAGCCATTTTGCCCACCCCTTTCAACCACCACCTCTGACAACCACCAATCTGTCCTCTGTATCTACAAGTTCAATTATTTTTACATTCCAAGCATAAGATCATGCAGTAATTGGGGCGCCTGGGTGGCGCAGTCGGTTAAGCGTCCGACTTCAGCCAGGTCACGATCTCGCGGTCCGTGAGTTCGAGCCCCGCATCGGGCTCTGTGCTGACCGCTCAGAGCCTGGAGCCTGTTTCCGATTCTGTGTCTCCCTCTCTCTCTGCCCCTCCCCCGTTCATGCTCTGTCTCTCTCTGTCCCAAAAATAAATAAACGTTGAAAAAAAAAAATTTAAAAAAAAAAATAAAAATAAAAAAAAATAAAAAAAAAAAAAGATCATGCAGTAATTGTCGTTTTATGACTCATTTCACTTAGCATAGTGCCCTCAATGTCCACCCAATGTCTCTGCCAAGAGTAGGATTTCTTTCTTTTTTTAAGGTTGAATAATATTCTATTGTATATATACAACACATTTTCTTTATTTATAGGTCAGTAAACACTTAGGTTGTTTCTGCATCTTGGCCCTTGTGAATAATGCTGCAATGAACATGGAGAGGGGGTGTGTGTGCAGGTATATTTCACGACAGAGTTTATTTCCTTTGGATAATACCCAGAAGTGGGTTTACTAGATCACATGGTAGTTCTATTTTTCATTTTTTTAGGAGCTTCCATACTGTTTTTAGGATGTATCTAGAATATGGACAAGACCATTCAAAATAAAACACAAGTCATCCCTCTCAGTTCACTATTGAAAATCCAAGATTACATGTGAAGACAAGGTCTTTTATTTAGCTTACTTATGTTTATGCTAATCCCTATCAATTTGAGAATGCCTTATGCCTCATCTAGACCTTTCAGGTGGAAGATGGGCATCTTAATCCCCCTTCCCACCCCGCATGACCTCCCCTTTGCTCCTTGGTTGTAAATTCCCACTTGCCCATGCTGTATTCAGTGTTAAGTCCAATCTCTTTCTCCCATGGCAAGATCCCATTTCTACACCGATCATGATGACCTTTTCCCTTACACCATGAGTGTCATGAAGACAGGGACCTGAGCATCTTGCTCCTTGCCTATCACCCACCATCAAACACTATTCTTTTTTTTTTAACCCCTCTGCTCACTCTCCAAATGCTTTTCATGCCTTTGCTTTCCTTGAAACAACTGCACATATGGCTATTTAAACTAATTAAAATCAAATAAAACCTAAAATTTAGTTCTTCATTTGCACTGTTCACATTTCAAGTATTCAAAGCCCCATGTGGCTAGTGGCAATTGGATTGGACTGAATGCATCTCTAACATTTCCATCATCACAGAAAGTTCTAACAGAAAGGCTGGAAGAGACCATTTCAGTACATTGTAGGTTTTCTGAGATTGGAGTTCTCATCTGACACTGCCAACAGTGATCTCAAGATGCACTTGGTTGATCTGCTGCTCCCAATGTTGAGAATCACCCAGGAGGGTCCATTTGAACCAAAGGAAGACATTAATGGCATCCCATGAGGACCACCAAGTCTCACTTCTGTACAGACAGTACTCTGGGTGGTTTGGGATGGTCACACAGTGTAACCCTATGTTGTTCCTGCAATCCCCCAAACCCAGCCTCTGCCTCCACAGTCATTGGTCTCTCCATGGATCCCCATGGAGGGATGTTGCATCCATGTGGGGGTGGGGGGGGGTCAAGTGCGGGAGAGAAGAAAGGAGGCTATGTGGCGGTGTTCTTGCCATGAAGACTCTGATTCCCCAAATGTAGTAGGTGCTGAGTGAGCAGTGACAAATGACTTCTTTGATCATTTTCATTATTTGATCCGGCGGAGGGCAGTGATTTGACAGGTTTAAGTTCAGGATCTTTCTAGGCAACAAAAACTCAATTAGGGAGCATTAACTCTTCTTCAGTTATATAAAAGCCTCTGGAAATTCCACCAAAACCCAACTTACATTTGGGTAGAAATCTCCAAGGGTCCTACTTAAAGATTCATAAGCAAAAACAAAAGGAAGATGGGTGGCTCAGTTAAGCATCTGACTTCGACTCAGGTCATGATCTCACAGTTCATGGGTTTGAGTGCCATGTCAGGCTCTGTGCCTATAGCTCAGAGCCTGAAATCTGCTTCAGATTCTGTGTCTCCCTCTCTCTCTGCCCCTCCCCTACTCATGCTCTGTCTCTCTCTCAAAAATAAATAAATGTTAAAAAAAAAAACTTTAAAAACAAAAAAAAAAGCATAAGGGAGAGAAAGATGTGGGAAGAAAAGTGGACAAGGAAGAGAAATGGAGAAGACAAGAGACAACACATTGAGTCAGAAGAAATGGCTCACAAAAGTAGTCCTTGGGGATTCACAAATAGGATTTACTGCTTCAACAAGCAGTTGTTAAGGAGCCAAAAAAATGATCCATGTTAAGTGCTCTGGAGAATATAAAGGAGAGAGCTTCTGTGTTTTCCAAAGACAGATCTGACATAAAATGCTAGCCCTTCTATTTTCCAGCTGCACAACATTGTGAAATCACGCAGCCTCGCTATGCTTCGAAGTTCAGTGCCTGTCTCAAAGCGCCACTGTGAAGAGAGAATGAGAGAAGGTAATGAATGTGGAGCTCCTCGTGCGCATCTGGAAGATGGCAGGGTCTTAATGGAAGAGAGGGCCATGGATGGGTTTGCCCAGTAAGTGACAAGGGAGAAGAAACCACGACTCATGTTCAAGCCCTGAGAAAGGTGAACTTTCCTTGAAGAGCACGGTGGGACACGAGGAGTCAAAGACTACTGGAACAGCATGACAGAGCACAGAAAAAAACAGGAAAGGGTAGAATTCCTGAAGCCAAGCAAAGAGACTGTTTGAAGACGCGCACAAGAGATAAGGAAAAACAAGGACTGAAAATGTCCGTTCGTAACCAGGCGCAGCCATTAAAAATGAGGTGTTGCTCAAAGAGTGGATGTCACAGATGTCTATGATATATTGCTTCAAGGGAAGAATCAGATTATACAACAGTTTTGTATTCACAGATAAAAGCTGCTGATTGAGTATTTATTTAGCTCATTCATTCAACAAATATCCACTGAGTGCTTGCTACATTCCAGACACCATTCAAAATGCTGGAGATGTGGAGGGTGAATGAGACGGGCATCTCACGATGTTTATATCCTACTATGTATGTATTTATATGAGATTATGTGACTATACACGCATCTATACATATCTTTCCCTTCGGTTGGAAAGGACATATATGTGACGGATGATGAAATTAGACAAAATCATATTCAGGCATATGCACCTTGCTTATATAACAAAACATGGCAAGCTATGTCCCCACTACTATCAATGATTCATCCAAGTGGTGGGACAGTGTCTAAGTGGTTAAGAGCTCAAGTTTGGCGGGGCACCTGGGTGGCTCAGTCAGTTGAGCATCCAACTCTTGATTTCAGCTCAGGTCATGATTTCATGGTTTGTGGGTTCAAGCCCCGCATTGGGCTTTCCTCTGCGCTGACTGCACAGAGCCTGCTTGGGATTCTCTGTCTCCCTCTCTCTCTGCTCCTCCCCTGTTCTGTCTCTCTCAAAATAAATAAACTTTTTTTTTTTTTTAAAAAGAGCTCAAGTTGAACATCAGGCAACCTAGGCCAACTTATTTTTGCTACCTACTAGCTGCTTTGCTGAGCAACCTACTGACCCCCTCATCCTGTTTTACTGTCTCTAAAATGGATATAATCATAGTCCCTACCTCAAAGTGTTGCACTGAGAATAAATTAATACAATGCAAGTATATATGTAACTCAGTGTCTGGCATATGGTAAATGTTCAGTTCATCCCTGCCATTATTTTTAATAATTATTTAGCTGGCCTGAATATTATCATTTTTCTATAATATGGGTGCACTCCCTTTGTAGCTAGAAAACATAAGAGAATGTATTTACAACAATGATTATTAGTGGAGGGCAAGGAGCAACTAGTTGGCTGGAGATTAAATGAGGAGGAAAAAAGTAAGGTCATACCTGTATCACAAACTGATTGTGTCAAATATTCTGCTGTTAAGGACAAATCACAGAAGGGAAGGACGGGAAGTGAGACAGACCAGTTACAGTAAAAAACCCATTTCTGGAAATGGTGTAGTGACGAGGTGTCCAAGGGAGAAATGAGGATCACAAGATTTTCCACGAAAGCCCCCAAAATACACACCATTTCCCCCGCATCAACAGTGAAACTATAACTCAAGCTTCTGGCTCCCATACGCCAGGGCCCTTTCTGTTAGACCTCACTGGTAGGGCATCACTACTTTCAAAGATAATTTCGGCTTGGTAGGGTCTCCGCCTCTCGTCTTAAGAAGATGTGTGCGTGCCCAACTTCTGAAAGTTTATGTCTCGTCTTCCCATATTTAAACATCAATAAAAGGTGGGAGGGGGAGTCAACTAAAAAAATATGCCAATAAAATAATCTGGTAACTATGTGCTGGAAACTATGTCTCTTCTAGTTTTTCCAATAAAGGAAACACAACACTAATGAAAAGTCTTAGCAGGTGAGTCAGGTGGCTCCAGATGTACAAGCATCAGAGGTTATTGGATTATGATTTATTTAAATAGCCCTTGGAGGGTGGTTGTGTCAATTTCCCCTCCTAATGCAGAAGTTTTTTTTTTCTAAGACATCTCTGAAGGCTGGTAATTGAGCCGCTGATTGAGCTACTATTTATTTAGTAACTATTATTACTAAACACTGTTATCTACTCCCCAAACAACACGCAGAATGATCCTTTTGAAACCTGAATCAGGCCTCACTCTCATCCAAAGGCTTCCCATCACACTTGGGTTACAAGCCAAATTCTTTCGCCTGCTTGCAAAGAAGGGCCCCATGGCTGCCTCTCTGACCACACACATCTCCTTCTGGTATCCCTCATCTATTACTCTCCACCCTCTGCTGTCTTCCTGGTCTTCAAATGTGCCCAGTTTATTTCCTCCTGAGGTCTCTATCCTAGCTATTTCCTCTGCCTAGAATGCTTCCCCCCCAGGTCAGTGCATGGGCAGCTCTCCCTCATGAATCAGTTCAAATGCCCCCTCCTCTAAAAGGCATTCCTTGATACCTGATCTAAAAGAAGACCTTACCTGCTCACCCTCTGTCTCACCTCTCCTGTTCTATTTCTTCATAGTCCGAGTCACTACCTGAAATAATCTTGTATTATTACAAGGTGGGGTCCCCCAAGAGCAGAGCCTGGGGAATTTCGTACCATTGGCTCACTGAAGGAGTGCTCGCAGGAGAAACTTGCAAGGGGGGCAGGGTGCAGGAAGCAGGATGGGACATGAAAAGGCTGAGCAAAGATGTAGTTCAGGAGACGCGGAGCCTCATCCCGCTAGGAGCTCTGGAGCTTGAACAGCACCACTGAGTCCATCCCGCCTCGAGGCAGGGGAGCTGGTCTTTTGTATCCCTGCTTCAGTCCGTCTGTGACTGAGGGCTGCTGCTCTGGTGTGGGACACACAAGTTTTGAGACAATTTCAATTGCCCAGTGACAAGCCTTGGTGCAAGGTTGGAAGTGCGAGCTGCCAGGAGGGCGACAGCTGGGGTGGGGGCGGGGGGATATACCAACCGAGAGACTCAGAGCAGCATGCCAACATCACCTGCAACAACTTGCTCATCTCTTGTTTTAATTGGCTCACTTTAACTGGACTTCAAGCTCCATGAGGGCAGAGATAACCACCGGCTTCATTCATCGTGCGTTACTCAAGATGTAACTGGCACTCAACAAATATTGGTTGACTGCTCAAAGAATTAGTAAGTCAAGACACTTTACTTACTCCATCTAGCTAATCCTCACAATCACCCTGGGAGGCAGGACCTTCAAGTCTGAGCTCTTTCCAGGCACAAAGCCAAGCTTGTCCGTCTGAGAGCCAATTAACCAGATAGCCTGGATATAAATAAATCATGCAGACAAAATTCTCTACAGCCTTTACCTTGAGCCTTTTTCCCTATTCTCCACTACCTCCCTGCACACACATATGTTGGCTTTCCTTTGTTTTCCAAGGTATTTATTGCCTAAACCTCAGACCTTGAGACCAAATCATCACAAAGAAGCAGCATAGAATCCCTGCACTGTCATCCTTGATGGCTTGTTTTGTTTCCATGCAAGCTAAGAATATTTTGAAAATAAACAATGGTTGTCATTAGTGCAGCTTATGAGGGCTGTATGTGTAGACACTCACCTCACGAGTTAGCTTGCATTAAGGTCATACAGCGTTTTAATCTTTGAAACTACATGGAATGAATTATCCGGTCAACAGAAATATTCCAGGATGCTTCATCCTAATTCACTGCTAGGGATTTGTCAGGTATGTGAGGTCAGAAGGCTTTAAGACCTCACTCCCCTAAGAGTGCACCTGCAGAATCAGCACCACATGAGAGTTGGCTGGAATGCAAAATCCCAGGCCCTACCCCAGACCTGCTGCATCAAACATGCATTTTAACCAAATCCCCAGGTGATTCTTGTGCACATCCAAGTTAGGAAAGTGTTGCCTTCAGACAATTCCACCCAGCCTTTCCTACTGTCCCTCCTTTGAGAGTGCTAATTATTTTAGAACATCCCATTCATTCCCCAGATTCCTCTTGCCCTGAGTCACTAGAAGACCTGAATAGGGACCTATGTCCTCTCTTGGTCCCTAAAAGTCAAAGCAAAAGCTTGGGATCTTCCAAGGGAGATACTTATCCTGAATCCAGATTTTCAGAAGGGGATGGTGTACAAAAATATGTGTTTCTGGAAAGATGAACATCAACACACGTCACCACTGCCACCTACTTTTTTCCTGAACTTCAGAGAGAGAAACTTCCCCATGAGCATGTGGACTGATTCTGTCTTTGTCTTTGCAAAGAACCCAGAGGCCCTCCAAAGGCCAGCTGGTCAGGGGCAGAGTATAAGCTCCTATGATCAGAAAGAAAAGAGATGGGTGGGTGTCACTGAGTGACAGAAGTACTGTCATCCAAATCGATCACTTATGTCAGTCCTTTCGAACCCAGGAAGAAGACCATGTAAATGACCTGTGCTATGAATTTAAGAAGCTCCTCCCAACACAGGGAAGCTGATTCAGCATCCTGGAGTAGCACTTAGGAATATGAATTTATAAACAAATTCCACAGTCAGGCTGGGAACCAATAAACTTGGTAATTACCATAAAACAGAAATTTTCAAACTTAATTGATTTTTTTTTTAAAGAATGCATGGAATACTTATTTTAAAATGTTAATTCCAAGGCTCTTTCCTTGGAGTATAATTAAAGGGACCCAATAATCTGAACGCCACTGAAGCAACTATTACTTCTTGTAGCAGAAAAGGCTCCGAGCTCCCCCACCAGCTAATTTTGTACTTGTTGCATATGTCATTGAAGGACTCTGAGGTCTAATTTCTACATCTGAACAAGGAGTATTAAATTATCCATTTCACAAGGTTGATGTAAAAGGCTAGTGAGTTTAGCTATGGGGACATGGTTAGTAATTCTATCAAGTGCTGCACATGGGGATAAGGAATTTTAATTTTCAACTCTCTTCACTGTAATATCTCTTCATTGTATCTAGGAACAATTACATAATTTGAAGGTCCAGTGTAGAATGGAAATGTGCGGCTCCTTATTAAAAAAAATTATGGAGAATCTGAAGGTGGTGACAGCCAAGTATTAAACCAAGCATGGCGCCCTTCTGAGCATGGAGACCTTGTACACAAGTCACACACTTAAGAGGCTGGCCATGCTTATATCCACGGACTCTGGAAATCAACCCTACCAAGTACAGAGTAAGGTTAGGGATAGGAAGGGAAGACAATGATAATAACATAAGCTGAACATTGGAGAAGTACTTCACAGTTTGCAAAGCTCTTCCATTTTTAATGGCTCAAATTGGGTTGGTTATCAGAATCACGTGGGGAGCTTGTGAGGAATCCATATGCCTGGGCACCCCTCTTGACCATGTCCAACTAGTACATATTCCTGGGAGGAGGGCCAGGAATCTGTACTTTTAACAAGCTTCTTTGAAACAAACAAGTCCTCATGGTTAGGAAAGTTCTGGAATGCTTTTAGTAACCTACTTGGTTCTCACACAAACTGTTCTCACTCCCACTGTGAACTGAAGTAGGCATCATTAGCTCCATTTTTGTGAAGGAGGAAGCTGGGATTCAGAGAGGTTTGGTCAAGGCTGGTAAGGGCCAAGGCCACGATTGAAGCCCAGTCTTCAGAGAGAACACTGTTACAGTTCCATGATGCTACAGCGTGTGGGCGTGCATGTGTGAGAGAGGAAGAGAATATGAGAGTAAAATCTCCCACATCTCCTCTAGATTTGAACGTAGAATTGTGTGCTCATGTTGCTTTGTGGGAGATGGGGTTGGGGAAGGAGCTGTTTCATTTAAGCCGAGACAAAGTCTGATGTTTCTCCGAAGCCAGGACACCCACCAGAAAAGACTCCCTCGGTGGTCTCTACTCGACACTATTTTTATTTTCACTTATTTTTTTAAGCCAATTAATTTATTCTGAGAGTGGGAAGGGGCAAGGAGAAAGGGGGAGAGAGAGAATCCCAAGCAGCCTCTGCATTGTCAGCACGGGGCCATGAACCATGGGATGATGGGGCTCGATCCCATGAATGATGCGATGATATCAGGTCTGAGACGAAATCAAGAGTCAGAAGCTAAACTGACTGAACCACCCAGGTGCCCCACAATTATTTTTAAAATCTTGCCTACTTATGTCAAAAGGGAAAGAAAAGTAACCCAGCCCCCACACCCTCAAAGTCCATGTTTATTTATTTGTTCTTTTGGTCACTGTCCCTTCCCTGTTCCGGGTGGTCCATTTTCCACATGGGAGCCAGTATGATCTGGGGTGGAAAGAGGTCACAGGTGGCCCCTCTCCTCAAAAGCCCCCAGGGCTTCCCCTTTCCACGAAGAAAAGAAACCTAGACCCATACAATAGCCTACAAGGATTTACACAACCTTCCTCCTGCTCCTGTCCCCTCCCCCCTGACCCTTGTCCACTCTGTCCCAACCACACTGATGTGCCAGGCCTGCTCCTGCCTCAGGGATTTAACACTGGCTGTTCCCTCTGACTGGAATGCTGTTCCGCACATATCCACATGGCCCCCTCCCTCACTTCTTTCAAGTCTTTATTCAGGGACACTTGGGTAGCTCAGTCCCTGAAGCGTCCAACTTCGGCCCAGATCATGATCTCAAGGTTCCTGAACTGGAGCCCCGCGTCGGGCTCTGTGCTGACAGCTCTGAGCCTGGAGCCTACTTTGGATTCTGTGTCTCCCTCTCTCTCTCTCTCTCTCTCTGCCCCTCTCCTACTCACACTCCCTCTCTCTCTCTCAAAAATAAATAAACATTAAAAAACATTCAAGCCTTTACTCAAAATGGTGTCTTCTTAGTGAGGCTTTCGTTGATCACCTTATTACAAATAGCAGCCTGTTCCCCTGGCTCTCCCAATCTCCCTTACAACCATTAATCTTCCTCTATCTTCTAACATACTAAATAATTCTTTGACTGTGTTATGTGTGTCTGGCATGGGGCCATTAGAAGGTGAGCTCTGTGAGGACAAGAATTTTGTCTCTGCTCATCACTGTACGGGCAGCACCTGGGACAGTGCCTGGCACAGAGAAGCTCAGTAAATAGTTGCTGAATGGAAATGTAAACACAAAGATGTAAAACTGAGCAGGGGTGGGGGGTTGTCCACATGGGAGGGGGCTGTGCAAGGTAAGCAGCCTGGGGTGCAGGGGTGCCGAGGGAGGAGCAGACTCCCTGCAGGGGATCCAGGGTGAGCTTTAAAGAGCAGCCGAGTTTGAGATGGGCTTGAGGATGATTGAAATTTTGACAGAGATTTGAGAGGGAGGAATGAGCCCGCCCCAGACAGAGGGTATCAGCAAACACAAAACAGGAAAAATTCAAACTGTTCTCAGTAGAACTAGCGGGGGAAAGGAGGAGGGGAGGTGGTGTGTGTGTGTGTGTGTGTGTGTGTGTGTGTGTGTGTGTGTGTGTTCACGCGTAAGGAATGAGTAAGACTGTAAGGCTGTTGTGGAAAAAAAAAAAAAACAGATGCCCAGGGGTTCCCCGAATTGGGGCGTAGGGGTGAGATGAGCCCAGCTCAACCCAGCTCACGCCAGCTCTCCCCGCCTGGCTTCCATACAGCCTTATTGACAGCTGTCTATTCCTCTATTATCTCCTCGGGTTCTTCACCCTCGGGCCTTCCCATATTTTGCAGAGCAATTTAGCCTTGGACCTATCTTCATATGCGTACACACAAAAATATCTCGGCTGAAATTAAGTGTCAAATATTCTGAGACTCAGAGCCTCTAAGCAGCATAAAAAATCAGGTGGAAGCTTTAAAATTTCAGACTCCTCCTTTCCTTTTCTACACCATTCTATCCAAATCAAAGAGGTTCCTTTTATACCTCCTCGGACACGTACAGCCACCCCAACCCCAATGCCCCCCGGAGGCAAGACAGCAGCAGTCTGCTTGGGTAGGGTTCCTACTGCCATTTTTATCTAGTGCGCCCCTCATCTTGTGGGCTCCTCATTGCACCCCTGTGACGTAGGCATTATTATTCCATTTTTCAGAAGAGAAAACTGAAACCCAGGGCCCCACCATACATAAGTGACGGAGCTGGATGGAAAGCCCAGATTCATCTGACTTCAAGGATAAAATAGTTCTCACCCAATACCAGTGAGAAACAGGACAGGACAATGTGTATCTCATAGTCAAGAGATTAAAGGCTGATATTTTAAGATGGAATATTCAAAAGCAGCAGAGAATGGGTTCTTCCCCATCTCCTTTCATTGGGTGCATATTAAATATTAATTCCCTTTGTCTTTGCAAACACAGACGTTGACAAAGACACACATCATAAAAATGCAAGGTAAAGTTTGCTTCTAATTGAGGCTTTGGTATTGGAAATGCATTTGGATGACTTTCCTCCCTGCAGCTGGGGTTGGACATTTGGTCTTCTTTGTCCTTGGTCAGTGTTGTCCAGAAGAACATGGGTGTGCGTGGAGTAGCAAGAGATCAAGGACATATTCCCATCAGGAGCCTGACAATCCCAGCTCCAGGCATCAACAAACACTGTCCTTTAAATATTTTTAGGAGGCAAAAGAACTTGAGAAGGAGTCCTTTCTTGGCTAAAGTTCTCTAGATCTCAGGAGGGGGGCCAAGAAGGAAAGCTGGAGTAGCAGGGGGTCAAAGGACCCCTCCAGGATGAAGGAAGGTCAGTGATTGCAGGTTCTGGAAGAGACTTTGTGTGTGTGTGTGTGTGTGTGTGTGTGTGTGTGTGTGTGTGTGTGTTTTCGAAGCCCGATTTTCATCATCTTCACTGGGTTTTGGAAAATAATAAATTTTACTGGGTATTTTTTTTTTCCTTGAAAGGATATGTGTTCACAGCAGAAAATTTCAAAAATGTGAGCATGCAAAAAGGAGATAAAAATTAACTGCGATCCAAGAAATGTAGGAGAATGATAAACATCCAAGTTACAGCAGTGTTTATCCCTAAGGGGAAGGGGTGGAACGTAATGGGAAAGGAATAACACGAGAGACCCTCAACTGAATCGGCGATGTTTTATTTCCTTGGCTAAGTATTGGAGACCTGGATATTGCTTATACTTTTTCTTTGATACATTTTTAATATATCTGAAATAATTCAGAATACATTTTTAAAAGCCATCTGGTGCATTCATCATTTGAAAATTCAGTATCCAGGACAACTCCCTGCTACATAGTCAATACCTAATAAATATTTCTTGAATGAATGAATGAATGAATGAATGAACAAACGAACGAAGATCTTAACTGTTGTGTTGCCTCTGCCTTTTAGTTTCCCCTCATCTGGAATTTAGGGCTGGCAATGTCTACTCTCACGATTATGATGGGAGGTAGGTGTACCTGGCATCCCACCCGGGCTCAGCACTTTGATAAATATTCAACCAGGATTTTCATTTTTCCAATGCATAGATTTTTTTTTTAAAGCATTAAAAAAAATAGGATCACGCAACACCTGCTATTTTGTAACTGGATATAATCACATCTTCACTTGTCCTTTCAACTCATTTTTTTAAATTATTTTAGTGGCTGGATATTATTATTATTCCATCTGGGCCTTCTAAGAGTCAACATCTTTAGTTGTTGAGGACTGTCTGATGGTACCATTGGCAGAATTACTCTGGCAGACTCCAGGAGTTGGAAGGCACTGTGCTTGGCAGATAGGGGTATTAATTCTATTCCTCCAAGGTGACCCCAAGAGAATGTGTTAGGGAACATTCTGAGACGTTTGCAGCCCTACCCTTTTTGAACTTTGTAGGCAAGCAGTTTCAGACATCCCCTCTCGTGGCTTCTGCTTCTCTGCAGAACAAAATCCTAATTTATGAATAACCCTCTGGTCTGGCTGCCAGCCTTTTCTCCTGGGCTCACCACCATCCAGCCAGGTGGGCCTGTCCAACTTCAGACCTCGCCAAGCTCCCTCCTGGACTAGGTTTATCACATCTACCAATCCCCCATGCCTGGAACGCTTCTTTCCCACTCCCCCTCATTCTTCAGGCTTGAGGTCTAAGCTACTAAACGTCGTTTCCTCAGAAAGGCTTTCCTGGCCCCTCCCTTGAAGAAGATTCCCTCTTATCTCTACCCAGTGCCCTGTTCTCTCCCTTCACAGCTTTTGCTCTACTCCAAGAATTGAATATTTATCTGCAGAGTTGTGTGTTGAATGCTTGTCCCTACTGGGAACTCCAAGCTGCAGGAGGGCAGGAAAGGACTGAATCTGTTCTACTCATTTGGAAAATACAGACTCTAACAAAACCCCTACTGCACACAGATGCCTGATAAACCTTGAATGAGTGCATGAGTGAACGAACGAATGAACGAATGCTTTAATGGAGAAAAGCATCACTTACCTGTGTTAACTTGTCTCTGGGCTTCAGTTTCAGCCTTGTCTACAAAATAGGGCTGGCAATATCAAACTCCAAAATTATTGTGAGAGTAATTGCACTCGTTTCTGTAAAATGTCTCACTGGGCGTAGTTGACAGGTGAGAAATGGTTCTCACTGGCATGGCTATTTTGCTCCTCAAACAGTCCTGGCCTGAGTGTATAAAAAGAGCAGTACCCACCGCTCTATTTTACTTAAAAGCTTTTTCTTTGCCTCTTTCGAAGACAAGTACAAATGAGAATACTGGGATATTCATTTTAGTATTATCCCTTTGAACCTCAAAATGCATATGATAGAAAACAGGATGACACATGCAATTTTACCTTTTCTTCTAGCTAACTACTGTTTACAAACAGCGGTTGCTCTGGTGTAGCTTGGCAAACCTTTTCAAAGCTCAGGCAGTTAATTACAGCTGCCTCTCGGCCACAATCAGAGATCAAAGGCTTGAAACAGACTGGGAGGGAGTAGGTGTCACTCAGGCATGATGGGCTGAATGCTGGTAACCTCAGGAACCAATGTTTCTAGAATTCCGGTCCCACCCTCACATCCCTTTGCAGTGGTTTACAAACATAACCAATGCAAAAACATCCTTTACTTCCCAAAGAAAATCCAGCCTCTGATCTAGACTGGAGGGGATATGATAACAATTCATCAATTCAGTCCACAAATACTTACTAACCACAGACTAACGCAAAGCTATATACTAGGTGCAAAGCAAGAATATGGCAGTGAGCAAGGGAGTAAGACCTCTGCTCTCCAGGAGCTTGCATATTAGATGAGGGGAGGGACAGAAGACAAACAAACAGAAGAAGAACAAAGGAAAGAGATCATACAGACACAAACGCTTTTAAAAAATAAATGTACATGCACTGATATAACAGAGAATCAGAGAGTGGCTCTGATACTGCATGAGGAAATGAAGCTTAATCTGGGATCTGAATGACAGGAATACACCAGCTACACAAGAGTCTTCCAGGAAGGAAAACCAGGGGGTGCAAAGGCCCTGGGGTGGGAACTTCAGATTTTGGAAACTTAGTTAAGTGGATGGAAGAAGAAACAGAAATGATCATGGGTCGACACTGACCTTGTAAGTCACGGTGAACAGCTGCCACTTTATGCTGAGGGGCACAGGAAGCCACTGGATGGTTCTAAGCAAGGGAGTAACATAAAGTGATTTATGCTTTTTAAAAAAATCACTCTGGCCGCCATGTGAAAAATATATGATAGGGGCAGGTGTAGAAATACTGAAACCACTCAAGGGGCTGTCGCAATAATCTAATTGGGAAGAAATGGTGGCTTGGACAAAGACATACAGACAATGTCGTCTACACTGGGTTTATAGTCAGTTAAGGTAAACTTTTACACCTGCAGAGGGGACATTGGTCTTATAAGAGGGCTACCAATCAAATGAAATTGTCAGTTAATTTGGACAGAAAAGTTCCAACCTCCCACCCCCTTTCCCATTGTCAGTGATGGTGTACGCATAATCTTCTTTTCCTTCCTTCCCTAGGTCATCATGTTCAGATTCACCTGTATAATAAACCCCCTGCAGATCATGGATAATGTCGTTTGCCTTTAAAGAACAAGGTGGAAAAGATGAGGGACACGTGTTTCCCCTGTTGTGTATATAAAAGCAAGAGGTTTGGGATCAGGAAGTCAACACCAGAGTTTGAGTGAATAGAAGCAGCAAACAAGTCCGAATTAGAAACCTCTCTTTCTGCCCCGGATGATGATGGGTGGGAACCTCTTGGGTCAAGGAGTCAAGGCTGCAAAGGAATTTATCCTGGGGTCTCCTGATGATTTTCACTTGGGAGGCTAAAGAAATGTGTTCTGGAAGAGAACGGGTAGCAGGAGAAATTATTTGTCAAAACGACTTACAATTACATCTAGTCCAACCATAGCTCCTAAGATTTTGCCAGCCAGTTGGTCTCTTTTTAAACCTGTATTATTCCAGGGCCCTGGGGCCATAGCAACAGAGGGGGATGAGGGCAGGAAAGGATATGGCCACCTTCGTCCAGTTTCCAATATGGCGGGTGAAGAGTCTAAAACACACTAAAGATCAGTAATCAACATGTGGATGACAGGAGCTAAGAAACACGTATAAGGAGAAAGAATATGTGAAGACGTGCTCCAAGTCAAGTGCTCTCTCTCTCTCTCTGATGCCTGTGTTTGGAAGAGCCCTCTTGCATCATTTTTAGATGCTGAATTGAGACGCTGTTCCGTTTGCCACTAAGTAGGACAAAACAAGTTCTAAAATATCAGAATCAGAGTTTAAGAGACAGAGAGAGAAAATGAGAGACAGAGACAAACAGAGGGGCTTAAACAGATGTCGCCCCTCTTGTCTCTAAATATATAAGGCTGATAGAGTATTTCACAATACCAGGGGCTTCATGTCCCAGTTCATAGAAAGCAGCAGCATGTGAATTTGGCCCACAGGAAATTCATTATCAATCAATATTAAGCGATGACTTGGAATCAATTAGACATAAGCCCTTCAAACAGTCTCAGTTCTTTCCAACCTTAAAGCAAGGTTACTTTGCGGGAGCTAGCCTAAAATTTACACACACACACACACACACACACACACACACACACTTTCATCTCAAGATATGTACTCTCAGATAAGGTCCTCCAATTTTAATATAAGTTTTCAAATTTGAAGCACCTTTAATTAAAAAAAATTTTTTTCATATTTGTTTCTTTTTGAGAGAGAGAGACAGAGCATAAGCAGGGGAGGGGCAGAGAGAGGGGGAAACACTGAACCTGAAGCAGGCTCCAGGCTCTGAGTTGTCAGCACAGAGCCGGACGTGGGGCTTGAACCCACGAACTGTGGGATCATGACCTGAGCCAAAGTTGGACCCTTAACCAAGTGAGTCAACCAGGTGCCCCCTGAAGTGAAAATTAAATTCCATTTAATTTTAAATGAAACATGCTGACAAGAAAAGAAAACTACGAAGTCTGGATGCCAGTGAACTGTGATTTCTCGCTGTGGGAGCAGCTCCTTTACAAGAGAATATCTAACATCCCTGCCTCACCTCTCCACTGCTACTATCACCCTTTCTCTCCACATGGCAGCCCCTCATCCCCACTCAAGGACAAATCAAAGGGACATTCGGGTTCCCAGCATTTTGGGCATCTCCTTCTTGTTTGTAGGATTCCCTTCTGGATTCCCCCCAGAAGGATGTTTATGTTGAAAGCCTGATTCTGAGTCTCAGAGGCTTTGGGGAGCAATAGAACCATCCATCTTGGCATGGTGAACACCTTCAATGCCATCTATCCGGTGGTAGCACATTCTGGGGATGGGGGGCGTGGGTGGAAGAGAGAGGTGGCTCAGAGAGAGACGCCAACTGAGACACCAAACTCCATATCAATGCATTTGAGCACGGGCTGTTAATAAAGGGTACATGACTTGAAGTTAATTTTGCAGATCACAAAAATTGATAGAAAATATGCATTGAGAAGCATACATGGGCTCTTTATTGATTGGGACTTTCGTATTCAGTTGTTCATCTATTTTTTCTCCCCTTCCATCTATTTAACATGTCAGCTCCAAGAGGATGGTGCCTTGTGTGTTTCCTTTGCTGTGATGGTCACAGTGCCTGGCACACAGCAGGTGCCTAGTAAATTCTCGTTGAATAAACAGATGCAGAGAAAAGACTGGAAGGAATTAATGGAATTAATAGCGATTACTTGGGGAAAAGGGACTATGGGATGGTTACAATTTATTCTTTATATTTCCTATCTTCCCCAAGTTCTCTAAAAAATATTTTTCTAATTAGAATAAAATGGAATGGATACAGCTCAGGGACACCCCAAGTTATCACCAACATTGCCATTAACTAAGAAGCAAGGGGAAAATTCAAGCCTATTAATAATGCACATGCTGGAACTAATGTTATATTAATAGCAACAAGGATATACATTTCGGTTCTTCATATATCCATTCATTCAACAAGCATGGATTGTGGCAGCCACCCATCAGTCCTTGGCCCAGGCCGTGGAGACACTGATGAAGGACCACGTTCAAATTCAAAAAAGGTAAAATCATGACTCTCATTCAAAGTAGGAGATGTAAGGTGAAAACGTGTTAGAGAACCTACTTAAGTCATTAATGAGTGACCTGGTGATATGTTTCTATCGGTTCAAAAGAAAATGCAGAGACTGGAGAGGAATACTGAAATCAAAATGTAAATGGAAGCCAAAGTGGCCTCTTCCACAGTTTGGGAGCCTCCGTCATACAGAATTAGTGCGTGTCTACAGGCACGAATTAGTTTGCATTGCTATCAATTATCGACACTTTACAGAGTAGACAATGCAAAGCTAGCATTTGATAACCCGGAGGAACATGCTCTAGACAATGAGTAATTTTCCACGGAAGCACCATTTTTCCTTACGCTACAAAGATGATTAAGATACAGTCACTGACTTCTCATGTAGTATCTGGGGAGACTGACATAAACAAAGGACTTGGTTTGCTCTGGACAAGAGGAAAATAAATCTTTGTTTCTCCTCTTCTGTTTACAGGGGCCCTGTGAAAGAAACTCCTGTACAAGAATTGAGTATTGTCCCAAGAACTAAAAAAAGCGATACTTTGGTTTCAAAGCACATTTTAAACGTTTCTGCCTTAACAATTGTATTACAAATACACCAGTAAACCTATACATGTTCATTGTAAAACTAAAATGCAAACCATAAAAAAAAAAAATGAGAAAAAAGAAATCAGAGTCCTTGACTGCTTTCCTTTGTATCAATTCCACTTTCTCTGGGGCACCTGAGTGGCTCAGTTGGTTAAACATTCGACTTCGGCTCAGGTCATGATCTTTAAGTTTGGGAGTTCGAGCCCCACATCAGGCTGACAGCTCAGATTCTGGAGCCTGCTTCTGATTCTGTGTCTCCCTCTCTTTCTGCCCCTCTCCCGCTTGTGCTCTGTCTCTCTCTGTCTAAAATAAACAAACATTAGAAAACTTTTTTTAATTCCATGTTCTCACCCAGTGGAGACATAACTAACAAGATAACAATGTCCACAAATCCATACATGTGTTGTAGTGCTGAAGGGACAGATGAGGCCAACAGCGTCCTTCATTCAATGGGGCCATCGTCAAGAAATTCTTGGATTTGTAAAGTGGAATTAGTTTGGGGAAAAGGGGAGAGAGAGGAGAGTTAGAATTCTCTGCACTGGAAAAACAACACAAGAATGTTAAGGATTCGAGGCTGGCAAAAGGAAGCGGGAGGGGATTTCTGGGGAGGCTGGGGAATGAAGGGGTAGGGAGTGAAATCCTCAGCTAAGACATAGCCAGTGAGAAAAGCCCAGCACCAGGAAGGCTTTGATGAATTCTTGGCATCATGACATCTAATATTTCATCTCAAGTTATTGTGCGTTCTGGTCCATGATGTAATCTACTGCGATGAGCAAAACCTCTTCCGTTAAATAAACATCTGCTGGACAAGACAACCTACGTCAGGGGTACACTGAAGACTATGTCACTATGGGTCACACTCAGGGGCAATGGAGAGAAGAGGGCATTTGCAGGAGGTGAGAAATTCAATGGTCAGAGACTCCGACCAAGAGATGAGGAGGAGAGAGTAAGCCCCCAACTCTAGTGTTCTGCTAAGAACACCTGGAGATACAGGCAACCATACTTGACTTCCTGCCTTCTAGTGGATTAAAACTCTAGATATTTGCATAAATACTAAAGGAAAGTGTCATCTCAAGAAGCTGGAGCCACCAATGACAGCATGGAGGGCTTCCCAGAGGAAATGACATGTGAACAGAGTCTCATCACACAAAAGGGGCTAAGCAAGCAGGGAAGAGCAACTACATGCACAGAGGCAAAGAGCCATAAAAGGCCGAGGGGTGTTTGGGGGGAACCAAGAGCCACCTGGTTTTATAGGGCTCAGCCTGTGGAGGAGTGAAATGTGATTTTGAATTATCTGCCGACCTCTGGGGCTGGTGCTGGCATTTTAAAAACATAGACCTGGGGAGCGCCTGGGTGGCTCAGTCCGTTAAGCATCTGATTCTTGGTTTGGCTCAGGTCATGATTTCATGGTTTGCAGGTTCGAG
Organism: Lynx canadensis; assembly: GCF_007474595.2. Classification (NCBI taxonomy): domain Eukaryota; kingdom Metazoa; phylum Chordata; class Mammalia; order Carnivora; family Felidae; genus Lynx; species Lynx canadensis. The sequence continues at coordinate 11,546,197 of NC_044318.1, forward strand.
CCCCACCCTGGATTCTGCGCTGGCAGTGTGGAGCCTGCTTGAGACTCTTTCTCTCTCCCTCTCCCCCTCCCCTACTTGTGCTGTCTCTGTCTCTCCCAAAATAAATAAATAAACTTAAAAATAATAAAACCATAGACCTGGCACAAAGAAGGAAAGCACTGTGGTGCAGCCCTGGTGACCGGACAAGGATTTGGAGACCCCTAATCTAACATTCAGTCTGTCACTACCCTGAGTAGTCAGCTTTCCTTCATTTGTGAGACAGAGACCATGACTTGTCCTTCCCAGGCTGTGCTTACCCCCACAGAGCACGGGGAGAATACGAAGGGCTGGGAGGTGAGAAAACGGTCTCCTTTTCTGAGCAAAGATGGAGGACAGGTCTGCCAAAGGAAGGACATTTCGGAGCACCTGGGTGGCTCAGTGGGTTAAACTTCGGACTTTGGCTCAGGTTGTGATCTCACAGCTTGTGAGTTCGAGCCCCACATCAGGCTCTGTGCTGACAGCTCGGAGCCTGGAGTCTGCTTCAGATTCTGTGTCTCCATCTCTCTCTGCCCCTCCCCTGCTCACGCTCTGTCTCTCTCTCTCTCAAAAATACACATTAAAAAAATTTCTTGAAGGATATTTCACTAAAAATGCTCAGAATAAGTAAATGGACTGAGTTTAATGCCTAGTGTTGGAAGTGAATCAATAAGCAAATGATACCTTCCAGAAAGCATTATCTGGCATGTAAACAAGACACAATTTTAGCAAAGTTGTTCCAGTGTCTTTTTTTTCCTTGCCTTTTGCTGGCATTAGTGGTGTGGAACGTACAAGCCTGCAACTCTAGTTCCATCCTTTCCCCCTTTTTTTAGCTTGTGGTTTTTGTTGTTGTTGTTTCTACCTGCTGGAGGCATGGGTTCAACAGTCTTACAGAAGGCAAAGTAGACAGACACACGGCCATGCTGATGAACAGGAACTTTTAGAACCTTTCTCTGCCTTAGCGTAAGATGCTCAGGGTCTAAGAGCCATGATGGGTTGTCTAAGCCCCCATCTTCCTGAAGCCACATCAGGGCAGCCCCCAGGATTCTCTCATCTGCCTTGAAAGGACCCGCAGATAGAAGGTCCAAAACACATCCACAAAAAGATACATAGGAGCATGCAACAAGTCCCTCTGAGTGGCGTGGGCAGCACTGCCTATGAAGTTGTGTTTATCTGCCTGACAAGTTCAGGTCATAGACGGCACCATTTTGTTCATGAATACATCCCCGGAATCTGGCATAGAACACGCACATAGTCAGGAGCTCAAAAACGTTTGGTGAACAGGAGAATAAATGGGAGAGGTCTGGAGAGGTGACCAAGGAGTGCTTGAAGGAGGCAGGGGCATACAATATGTAACAGAGAAAATGTACAGATGAGTGATTAAGAGCATAGATTCTGGGGCCGGGCTGCCTGGATTTGAATCTCAGCCACACCACTTACAAGCCAGGTAAGTTTGGGCAAATTACTGAATCGTGCTAGGTCTTAGTTTCTTGATCTGTAAAATGGGTATAATTATGAACCCACATCACAGAGCAGTGGGAAACATTAGAAACATGTAAAGCATTAGCCAACGTTCAGAATATAATCAGCGTTATTTATAGGTAAGCGATGGTCACATCGTAACTAGGATAAAGAGATGGAGTTTCATTCTGAGTGATGGCAATGATCCGAATGAGCCAAAGCACAAGGAGTGTGTAAGGGACGGGAACGCCAGCTTGGTCGTGGGCATGTGGTAGGGGCACGGTGAGAAGTACCCGAGTAAAGGAGGATGGGGAGCACATTCCCCAAAGGCCATTCGGACTTGAAGATGTAGGCACCTGAAAGTTTTATTTTCTTTCTTTTGTTAATATATCTTTTTATTTTTAAAGTTTATTTGAGAGAGAGAGAGAAAGGAGGAGTGGAGGGGGAGGGGCAAGAAGAGAGGGGGAGAGAGAGAATCCCAAACAGGCTCTGCACTGTCAGCAGAGAGCCTGCTGAGGGCCTTGAACTCAAGAACCACGAGATCATGATCTGAAGTTGGACACTCAACTGACTGAGCCACCCAGGTGCCCAGGTACCTGAAAGTTTCATAGCCAGTGCTCATCAAAGGATGTTTTAGAAAATGCAGAAATAAATTGTATTGATTTTCATAACAAGAAATACGCAAATTATCAACAGGAAAATGGCCTAATAAGCTTTGCTATATTTAGACTAGGGAGGATTACACAACAATTAAAGAGAATGAAGTCAACCTGTATGTAGGACTTTGGGAAAGGGACGCCTGGGTGACTCATTCAGTTAAGCGTCCGACTTCAGCTCAGGTCATGATCTCGTGGTCCGTGAGTTCGAGTCCCATGTCAGGCTCTGTGTCTCTCTGTCCCTCCCCTGCTCACACTCTGTCTCTCTCTCTCAAAAATAAATAAACATTAAAAAAAATTTTTTTAATTGAAAAAAAGACTTCGGGAAAATCTCTAAGTTGTATCATTGAGTGAAAAAAGGCATGTTGCCCAACAATAATGAATTATGATACTACCAACACACACAGGTTTCTACACATTTTCTATTGGCCCATGTATTCGCAAATACAAATAACGATGTCTAGAAGCTCACATATCAAATTGATACATAGGAACATTCCAGAAAGAGGAACACAGTTTGGGGAATAAGGACGTTGTCAAAGAGATTTCACCTGCATGGTCACACTTTTTTTTTATGTAAATAAAAAGTGATAGTTTTTTGTTGTTGTTGTTTGTTTTTTTAAGAAATGTGCTTGCGCGGAGGCTAGAACAGAAGCCATGACCTTGGTGGGAAGGCACCGCAGCTCTCTGGGTGTGAGGTGATAGGTAGCAAAGTCAGGGATGGGGAGGACAAGAAAAAGTACACAAGAGGAGTCTACAGAACAGAGAGCTGGAAAAACGGTGAAGTAGCTGAGAGAGAAGCATTACAGACTTGGAGCCTAGAGAGAGAGAGAGAGACAGACAGACAGAAGGCAGACAGACAGAGGGAGAGCAGAAGTTCCATTCTTGGCTCACACGCAGTGTCACCAAAGCTCTGAGAAAAGCTACCATCCAAAACTCTACAGCTTGCATGTGGACTGCTTTCTCTAGCCTAATCACGACCAAATTAGGTCAACTGGGTTCATCAATTCATTAATTACTTGGCCCACAGCTGTTTTAACAGCTTTTATAGAACCACAAAGACACCCCCAAGCAGTTGATTTAATACTGACTAGATATGGTGTCACTCTTGTTTAATAAAAAATAGCCAGATGGCGACCGGAGGGTCTTATCTGGGTCTTATTATTTTATCAGTGTATTGAAACTGATGCAGGAAATGGTTTTCTGCTGATCTGGGGGAGTTATTTTTATGCCATAAAAAGGGGATGGTTCGAGCCCTAAGTGACTTGGATTTAAGCCTTTTGGATCAATAAAGAGCCGAAATGTGTATTTCACTCACAACTGAGCAGAATGGCATTTATAATGTCCTGACCTCTTCAAGACCCACACAGAAGCCTTTCTCCCTTTGAAGTAAACCCATAAAAATTACATTTGTTGAATCAAGTTTAATATTAATCTTGTTAGAAGTTGTCTATTGACAATGTCAAATAGAGTTCCCTTCTGCTTCAGCTCATATAAGATACAGGAGAATTAATCTATCAAAACACAAGCTCTTGGGAGGCCTGGGTGGCTCAGTTGGTTAAGTGTCCAACTCTTGATTTCGGTTCAGTTCATGACCTCATGGTTCGTGAGATTGAGCCCCACGGCAGGCTCTATGCTGACAGGGCAGAGTCTGTTTGGGATTATCTCTCTTTCTCTCTCTGCCCCTCCCGTGCTCACGTGCGCGCATGCCCTCCCTCTCTCTCTCAAAATAAATTAAAAAACCATTAAAGAAAAACAACAACACAAGATCTTGTTCTTGAGCTAATGAGGTTGGTAGTTCATGGATGGGCTTCAAGGATTCGAGAACATTCTGGAATATTAGGCAAAATTCTCTGGATTGTGTCTTGTTAACCTGTGGGAGACCAAGAGCCTCTGGTTTTAATAAGTTCTAAAAAGCACACTAAATAATGCTTAGAAATTGCTACAATTTTTTGGGTTTTGTTTTTTTTTATAAAATACATCATCCTAGCTAATTAAATAATTCTATGTGGATAGGAGGTTTGATGATCTGGACAATATAAAATTAAAGTTATTCATATTAAGTCAGTCTTTTAAGGGAATCATGGCATGTAAAGCAGTAACTTAAAAAATTTTTTTTTAATATTTATTTTTATTTTTGAGAGAGACAGAGTGAGTGGGGGAGGGGCAGAGAAAGAGAGAGAGAGAGAGAGAGAGGGAGACACAGAATCTGAAGCAGGCTTCAGGCTCTGGATTGTCAGCACAGAGCCCGATGCAGGGCTCAAACTCACGCACCGCGAGATCATGACCTGAGCTGAAGTCTGACTCTGACGCTTAACCGACTGAGGCACCCAGGTACCCCTAAACCAGTAACTTAAAAAAAAAAAAAAATTATAGTTGATGATGAGCTGAACATTTCTCAGAAATAGTATCTAAGAAAAAAACTTTACAGAAATACTATCTCAGGAGAAAACCTTCAAGGAGAAAAAGGCTTCGTCTGGTTGAGAAAATCCCAGGACAGAGAGCACTTGAACTGTCCACTGCAGAAGAGACAGAAATTTGTAGGCAATGATGAAAGAGCAAGTTCTAACTTAAAATGAGTGTTGAGGATCACCTGGGTGGCTCAGTTAAGCATCGGACTTCAGCTCAGGGCATGATCTCGCAGTCCGTGAGTTTGAGCCCCACATGGGGCTCTGTGCTGACAGCTCAGAGCCTGGAGCCTGCTTCAGATTCTGTGTCTCCTGCTATCTCTGCTCCTCCCCTGTTCACGCTCGGTCACTCAAAAATGAATAAACGTTAAAAAAAAATTTTTTTTAATTAAAAAAATGAGTGTTGACAAAGACGTGGAGATAGAAAAAGACAAGGCATCATTGATAGTCAGAACTTTCTGGGCAACAGTAGGAGATAAGACAAGGATATAACCTTGGATCTGACCCAGTAGGCTGTGCCCTATTCAATAGGAAGGCTATGAAATGGAAGCTATTTAATGTTTCTGATCAAAGGGATAACATGAAAAAGTAGATCCATTCAGAATGGAGGCAGAAGGGGAATGGAGGAGGGAGGTATATTATTTGTAAAATAGCCAGGGTGGAGACGATGAGCCACAAAGAATGGCAAACAAGCGAAGGACCATGCAGGGTTACAAAGGAGCTGGCCGTTGCCAATGACAACTATTCTGAGGTCAAAACTTCTGTCCAAAATCATTGCCTTTTTCAAATGTTTAATTGGCATGTACAAAGGCACAGACCTTTAGCACCTGCTCTACTAAGTCCAAGGATGAAGCATCCACCATAATCCTTCCTCTGGTAAACTGGCCTTAGTAGGAGACAGACAGACTCGGCCCATAAAGATGCTGTCTCAGCAAATACTTCTCAAGAAAAGGAATGAGTTCCTCCTGAACTCTCTAGCCCTTGGTTATAATCTTAACTCCCGCCTCCCTCACCAACTTGGGACACAATGAAAGTTACCCCGGGAGGGGTTAACTCTACATTTCCTGGCTTGGAGAAGTGTAGACCAGTCTGTCTTTACCATACACTCCTTTCTGGCTATTAGCTGAAGGATTAATTACATCGCAGGCTCAGGCTGATCAATGAATATGTGGCCAGAGAGTCAGAGGCCATTTTAAGCAGAAAACTTATACCTTCTCTAGAAACCATGACCCTGAAGCACTGGAAAAAACTCTCCAGTCTCTCCATCACACAGCCAAAGGAAAACAGGCTTCTGAGGTCAGACCTTGTATATAATCATTAGGACAACTTCAGCAGGAAGAAAAGGAAACACAACATGGGAATCTGACGATGTGCAGACATTTACACAAACTATTGCAGACATGCGTGGTCCTCTGTTATTACCAGCGTTCTTTAGTAGGAAATAGTAAATCACCTCTTGTTTAAGTCACTGGTGGTTGGGACTATTACTTGGTGCTTCTGGGGAACCCAAAGGAAAAATGGAAAATGTCTACCCACAAGGTAGACATTTTTTTCCAAAAAAAGGAAAATGTCTACCCACAAGGACTGGAAGAGAAGAAATGGGCCAAACATGAAGATCTCAACATAATCATATCCATTAACAGCTGAGCAGGAGTTTGGTATCTTTGATCAGGAACTTCATTTTGGACCCAGTTTGATGAGCAGTGATTTAGTGAGGTCCTGAGATAAGCTGAGACTTCCACTTAATAATATTTGCTCCTGAAAAGAACATTACTTTTGAACAAGGTGCTGCTTCAGAGTCCACGTGTCATTTCTAAAATTATCTTGTTCCTTTGTAGAGATTTCATTGTTTGAAGGTTCTTTGTTCCAAGTTTCATTTTGTTTGAGATTTATGCCAGGTATAAAAGTCTCTCATTACTTAAGAATCATGGTGAGTAAAATAGGTAAGTATATAGGCTAAGTAGACAGATATATGATAGATGATATGGATGGATGGAGCAATAGATAGATGGATAGGATCTTTTTACCAAATAAGATGAAAAAAAAAGTAAGATAAGCAGAATAATGTCCCATTCAAATATTTCCATGCCCTAATCCCCAGAACCTATGAATATGATAAAGGTAACATGCGGTGAAAGGGAATTTGTAGATGTGATTAAATTACGGGTATAATGATGGGGAGGTTTTCCTGAATGACCTGGCTAAGCTCAGGGTGACTACAGTAATCCTTTTGGGTTTTTTTTAAGTTTAGTTACTTATATTTGAGAGATGGAAAGAGTGAGAACAGCGGAGGGGCAGAGACAGAGAGGGAGAGCAGGCTCCATGTTGTCAGCACAGAATCTGAAGCAGGGCTCAATCTCATGAGCCATGAGATCATGATCTGAGTCAAGTCAAGAGTCAGAGGCTTAACCAAATGAGCCACCCAAGCACCCTGCCACAGGAATCCTTTTAACACAAAGGCAGGAGGTCAGAGATGGGATGATGGACTTGGGGGTAAAAATGGTACCCTCTCAGATGGAGAAAGGGGCCACAAGCTTAGCACTGCCAGTGGCCCCCAGAAGCTGCAAAACACAAGGAGAGAGATATGCCTCTAAAACTTCCAAATGGAATGTAGCCCCTGCCAACACCTTCATTTTAGGATTTCTGGCCACCAGAACGGTAAGATAATAGATGTATACTGTTTTGACCCATTCGTTTGTGGTCATTTGTTGCTGTTGCCATAGGAAACCAAACAACACTGTGCTTGGAGCCCCTAAAGGCTCTGTTCCTGCCTGAAAGAAGCAACAGAGAGCTAGAAATGGCCCTTCACCTTCCGGCCACAGGCCCCCAGAGACACCTGAGGGGTCTGAGCTGCAGACAACGAGGATCTCACTCTGCTGTCCAGAGCAACCCACAGCAGGTAAGAACACACATCTGGGAGAACCCTCCAACCAACTCCACTTCCCTAATAATTCACATTTGCATCCCATTAGGATCAAAATGGCGCAGAAGGTAAATGGTCCCAAAGCAAAGAGGGGAATGACTCAAGCCTGGGGTTGGGTGGAAGGAAGATCTGACAGAGGAAGGTGCTGTGGAGTGAGGGGAACACCGTCTCAGCCTAGGTCTCCTGAGAGTGAGACCAGTGACAAGGGTCAGTGTGCCAGTGGCTTACTTGGTCAGGGATTGTAGGGAGTTGGAGTGAGGGTCCAGGGAAGAGGAACAGAGAAAAGGAAAACAATGCCAAGATACCCTGTATGCATCATTCAGGAGTGGCCCCATGGGCATGAACCAGACACACGCATGTGTGCATGTGCACATACACACTCCTGGGTCCCCTATGAATGCCAGTAAGCTCCTACAAGCCACCTGAGTTACCAATGGGGTATTAGCAAAGCCCTGAGACAAGAAGCTAGAGGTACATCCTGAGAGTCTTGGGTGAAGGCTGAGCTGCTGAAGTCTGTTGACATCTGCTCTCACCTGGTTACCACAGCGGCACATGGAGTAAAAGGTGGGGCTGACAGGGTTTTTAGTGGTCAACAAGAGGGATCCAATCCAATGACAAAAGCCAAACACTGTAATGGAAAGAAGGATCCATTTGGAAGACCAAAAAAGGAAGACAAATCAGCCCAAACGATGTGGCCCCTACCATGTGTTATCGATGGTGACTGTTAACAGCCCCTTCCAAATCCCCCACACCTGCCACAAGGCTGGAAGCCACCGCACAGACCCTCAGCAAAAGTTCGTCAAATCAAATCGGATTATTTTCTGCTACCTTCTCCCAATGTATTTGTTTCCAAGGGCTGCTATAATAAATTATCTCAAATTTAGTGGCCACAAAGCCCAGAAACTTACTCTCTCAAAATTCTGGAGGACAGAGGTCTGAAAGCAAGGTGTCTGTGGGGTCAGGCTCTCTTGGAGGGTCTGGGAGAGAATCCTCCCTGCCTTCTCCCTAGCTTCTCATGTTTGCTGGCAATCTTTGGTTCATAGATGCATCACTCTGACTCTCTGCCTCTGTCTGCACACAGCATTCTCCCTGTTTCCAGATTTCTTCTCCGAGGGCACCAGGCATCGGATTTAGGGACCATCCTCATCCAGCATGACTTCATCTCAATTTGGTTACACCTGCAAAGATCCTACCCCCGAATAAGATCATATTCACAGATTCTGGGTACATGTGAATTTGGAGGGGGGACACTACTCAACCCAGTGAACACACACACATTTATTTTGCATGGCTAAGGGGGGTTATGATTTTACCTTTTCTGGAAAATGATCCTGTAACAGTGCCGTTAACAGCTCAGCAGGAAGCAATGAATTGGAAAGGGGGAGGTAAAAGAGAAGGACTTTGGAGTTGAATATGTTAAAATGGCCTAAACGTGGGGCTGGAGGTCAGAGGGCGAGAAAGGCCTGATGGAGAGGAGGAGTGGGAACTTCAATGGCAAAAGCTCTGTTTATCTAACGTGCTCATTTTACAGAGGGGAAAATTGAGGCCCAGAGTGGGGTTACTCTCTCAAGGACACAGAGCAGATAATTGGCAAAAAGCAGAGTGCAGCCCTGACTTGTTGGCTTCTAGCCCAGGCTCCACATGCTGATTGGAAAGGTCATGGATAGTGTCAGCATTTGTATGGAGACCTTCAGACTATTCACGTTCCCTGGATGGCCTTCCACACATCACATCTTTAATGTTACCATGTACACACACACGTACATAGACATAAGGAAAAGGTGCCACCCATAGAGTGGCACAGAACCTAATTATAAAATCTCCTATTAGAAAAGCTGAACCTGAACCAAAATTTCAACTACAGATAATTAGCTTACATGATTACACCATGGTGCAATCTTTAGGCCACAGGGAAATGTCTAAACGGTAGACAACTCGATAGCTATGAGTTCAATGAAATAGATTTGGAGACAATGATTTCAATACTTGACAATGGCACAGGTACAGAGGGTCTCTGAATTCTTAGGATTCACAAAAGCAAGAGGCATTGTGAAAATGAAAAGAATTAGGGTCTCAAACTAGATTTTTTTTTTTAATTATGGTACTAACACTATGGTCCTGGACATATTATAATCAAGCATCATTTTCTTGTCTAACCCTCCAGTGATATTCCAGCTCCTGGGAGTTTATAATCACCAAGTCATAAAACGTGGCATACGTTCAATGTTATTTTACTCCATCCTCCTGTATGTCTCAGCTACACAGTGATACTTCTTTACCAGCCCCAAAGAGAATTACGAAAATGCATGGTTTCATAAACTTTCTCAAAACTTGCGGGCTTTAGAGGGGTATCTCTCCTATTCTGCTGGAAATCCAGTGTGTACCAGGAGGGTGTTTTGGCTCAATGTTGCTGTACCCTTTGGAGATGCATATACAAATAACCTCCAGGCCATCTTTTCTAAGCTCCTTGTTTCCATGATGTCATCTCCTATGAGTGTCACAACAACTCAGTAAGGTAGTCATTATTGTTCCCAGGGCAGAGACAAAAAAACTGAAGGTCAGAGAAATTTCATTGACGTGTCCAATCTGGCTAAACTGAGATCTCAACACCAGCCGTCTCCTTCCCCAAGCCTCAGGTTACCATCTGCCACCCTAAGTGAGGCCAAAACATGCCTTGCCAAAGAATTATTTTTTTAATGTTTCTTCATTTTTGAGAGATAGAGACAGAGCACAAGTGGGGGAGGGGCAGAGAGAAAAGGGAGACACAGAAGCCGAAGCAGGAGCCGGTCTCTGAGCTGTCGGCACAGAGCCCGACATGGGGCTCAAACTCACTAACCACGAGACCATGACCTGAGCCGAAGTTGGCTGCTTAACCGACTGAGCCACCCAGGTGCCCCTAAAAGAGTTATTTTTAAAGCATATTGATGAAATGATCCATTTGGAGTTGAATAGCTAAAAAGATCTATCCAGAAAATGATGTCACAGAGGCACACAGTGGTTTCTCCCTCGATACTCATGAATAAATTCTATAAAAATGGTAGCCAAAATCTATTGGCCACTTTCATTGAAAGGACTGTAAGAAGCCATAAATGTCTAGAATGTCAGATCTGGAAAGAACATAATATCGAACATGATAATAATAATGAACATAATAAGAACATGATCTAGAGATCATGGATGTGCTGGTTGACTGAAGGTACTCGTTGACAATTGGGGTGGGGGTTGCCACTGGGGTGTAGTGGGTGGATGTCAAGGATGCTGCTCAACACCCTACAACACATAGATCAAAATCCTCCAAAAATAAGGATCTGACTCATGGGAGCCTGGGTGGCTCAGTTGAGCGTCTGACCTCGGCTCAGGTCATGATCCCACCATTCGTGGGCTCGAGTCCCATGATGGCCTTTGCTCTGACAGTGCAGAGCTTGCTTTGAATTCTGTCTCCCTTTCTCTCTGTCCTTCCCCCCCAGTGAGTACTCTCTCTCTCAAAAAAAAAAAAAAAAAACAAAACACTAAAAAAATTTAAATAATGATCTGACCCCAAACGTCAAGTGACAAGGTTAAGACACCCTGATCTAGATCAGAAGTCCACAAATGTTTTCTGGAAAGGAGCAGATGGTACATTTTTTAACTCTGCCATTTACAACAAAAGCAAATGTAGACGATATGTCCAGTGCATGGGTATGTCTGTGTTCCCGTATAACTTTATTTCTAAAAATGGGCAACTTCCCAGAGTTGGTCCACAGGCCATAGATTTTCCACTCTCATCTAGATGAAAGGATTTCTAATTTTCTTTTCTAAGGACAGTGAAATGTTCTACTCAAATGAAATATTACATGGAATCCAAGACCTAACATAAAATAGATCAAAGAAATGTTTCTTTGGTTGAAGCATGCAAGGTCATTCTCAAATAAACTCCAGGGGTAGGCTGGACAAGCCTACCAAGGGCATTCTGGAACACTCTGATATTACCCAAATGCCCTTTTCAAAATGAGCAAGCCATCCTGTGCTCCACACCCCTCAGGGGCAACCTCCTATTCCTCTGATAAAACCCCTCTCCCCACCGATATGAACTCACAACATGGCAGTGTAGCTTAGTAGCTCGAGACCCTGCTTGAGAGGCACCCAGCTCTGACTATAGCACTTACCGGCTGTGTGACTATGGGCAAGTTACTTCACTTCTCTGAGCCTCAGTGTGCTCGTCTACACACAAATAAATGTAATCAAAATCTACCTCACATTCGTTGAAATGGGATTTAAAATGAGATTAAATGAGGTAATGGGTTCAGAGCCTCTCTGCACAATACGTGGTATAGAATAACCCTCAATACATTAATATCATTATTATAAGAATTTATTATTTTTGTGGGACACTCAACATCTCCAGAAACAACTTGTAGGCCAAAAGCCTAGGCTGGTTGGGATGCGAGGCCTCCGCTGACGGGAGGTGGTCAGTGATAGAAAGAGGTCTTTAGGGAAGAACTCTCTCAGGTTTCTACACTGGTATTTTTTTTTGTTCTTATTTTGCACAAATGCTGATCATAGGGAAAGGTCAGGCCAAGCGGCTTTTTTCCAAAGCCTTTTGGATCAAAACATCGACAGTGTCGCGGTCTGGAATGAAAATTGCACGGTCCTTCAGGCGGTAGGAAGCATGGCCAGATCCAGAGAGCAGAGGTAAAATGCCCCTTTGGGGTGCTACACTGCTCCCAGCAAGGAGAAAGAAAGTGATAAAAAAACAATTTGTTGTAGACACTGTCAGCTGCATCCCGACAGTTATGATTGCCCCTCCTTCTTCGTTCCTAAGAGAAGTCTCAAGAATCACAGGCCCAACGTTCCAGGGGAGGCTCTTCACCGTCCTGGGGGCTAAATCTTTTTCAGTCCAAGCCACCCAAGGCAGTTCCACTTGCCTGTGATTGACAGAGAAACAAGCATAGGACACAGCTCTGGTCAATAGGACCTATGGAGAAGGACACCGTCTCTAAGACTTTCCTCCCGTCCGACACCAACTACAAGTTTGGGGGTCTCCAAGACCACCCTCAGTTTTGATAATTTACTTCAACTATACCAATCATATGGTTTATTACAGTAAAAGAGCACAGACTGAAATCAGCCAAGGGAAGAGGTCCAAGAGATACCAAGCATGGAGACTCGAGTTGACCTTCACCAATGGAATCATGCAGATCGTACTGACTTCTCTCAATAGCCATGTGTGATGATATGCATGGAGTATTGCCACTCCGGGATGCTCACCTGAATCTTGGTACCCAGAGTTTTGCTGGGGCTCAGTCATGTAGACAGGACTGACCAGCCCCATGGCTAAAGTTAGTCTGCAGCCCCTCCAGAGGGTGAGCCACAAAGCAAGGCCCAAGGCCTTGTTAACATAGACTATGGGCCATAGCCCAAGACCATCAGGTAAACAAAGACATTCTTATCAGGCAGGACACTCCAAGGGCTTAGAGGTTACCTCCCAGTATCTGGGGCCAACGGTCAAATGTTTGGGCAACTTTAATCCCTTACTGCCCAGACCCACAGAGGAGGACTTGGTGGAGTTTTTGTCTCCTATCTTCTATTTGTTTTATTTTGAGAGAGAGAGAGAGAGGGTGCAAGTGAGGGAGGGGCAGAGAGAGAGGGAAAATCCCATGAGGGCAGAAACACAGAGGGGTTTGGGGAGAAGTGAGGCTCACCTGGGCCTTGAGCTCACCGGATGTGGGGCTCCAACTCACCCGATGTGGGACACGAACTCACCAACTGTGAGATCACGTCGTGAGCCCAAGTCAGATGCTTAATGGCTGAGCCACCCCGGTGCCGTCTCCTCTTTTAAAAGTATACAGGTCAGGCTCCTTGCTCTCCCCATATTTGACTGTTTTTGTGTGCAGACCAAGAGGCCCAGAACTGCAGCAAATCCCCTGTAACCAGGAGGGGAGCCACCAGAGGATAAAAGTCACAAGCGGAGGGTGGCAGAGAAGAAAGATGGGGAGCCTTCAGTTATAGCTCATGTCTTAAGGCAAACTTTTCTTTGCATGAAAGAATATGCCTCCGTAATTTGTTTAAGCTCCTTTAAGTTAGATTTGCCTGTTACTTGCAGGGGGAAGCTTCCTAACTCATCCACCTGGTCATTAGGGTATTATGGTCTGGCTAAGGGCTAGTCAACAGAATGAATCAGAGGGAGTCTGTGATGTGACACAAACTACAAACCACACCTGAATAACAGTAACAGAGTCACCAATGCTTTCCACTGGGGTGTGTACGTTTCTGCAATTCACAGTATAGGTGAAGCAGAAACGTCCCAAGGTAGGAGTCTGCAGACAGGGCCTTAATATTTGATTCTATCAGCATTTCACCATGGGTCCTTGAATGGGTCACGCCACTGCTCTGACCTCCATTTCCTCATCTGAAACAGAAGCCAAATACAAATTCACCTGGGGCGCCTGGGTGGCTCAGTTGGTCAAGCATCTGACTTCAGCTCAGGTCATGATCTCACGGTTCAGGAGTTCAAGCCCCATATCAGGCTCTGTGCTGTGGCTGTGGAGTGTGCTTGGGTTTCTCTCCCTCTCTCTCTGCCCCTACCCCACTTGCTTTCTCTCTTTCTCTCTCAAAATAAGCATTTAAAAATTAAAAAGAAAAAAGAAATGTGAGGAGTGCTCTGGGCTTAAAGAACAACAAAGAAGTGAGAAACCACAGAAAGCACACGCATGAGTGTTTGTGCACGTGTGTGTGCATGTGTGCACGTGTGTGTTTATGATAGCATGTGGGCTGCCAGGCAAGCAACTCAATGGTACTCACGCCTAAAGATTGGGGGGGGGGGGAGATGATGCTGCACAGGTGAGCAGGGACTGCCTTATGCAAGGAAGTTTCCATGCCAAGCTAAGACAGATGCCCTGACTTGCTGGCTTCCCTCTCTACCATACAAGAAGGGAGACATACTCCCCCTCAAGCAAAATCTGAAGCCAGCCCAGCACACACATCAACAAAAGTGGCTGTCATTCTCCTTTCCTGCTCATGGCTTCCACAATTATCCTTCTCTTTCACTCCACGTTTCTTTTCCCGTATCCCCTATTCAGCAGCTAAGTGCCATTTTTATATATTTTCGTGCATTTTCCTTTCAAGCTACAAAATGCATGCTGGTGGTAACAAGTCAAAATTGGGTTTACAAAGAAAAGGGCAACTGTTGCTCCCTCTTTGCTCAATCCCAGACACCCTTCCAGCAAGGAAACACAGCTAAGTTTGGTGGGTGCGTTTCCACACTTTTCTTTATGTTCCTACAACCATACATCACAGAAAAAGTTTTCCTGCTTTTTTAAAAAAACTGGATCATACTATTCACATTATAGCATGTAACTGGCTCAGAGAGATGTTGATACATAGAGATGTAATCAATTTCTATAAAAGCTGTATCATATTCCATAGAAGGAGTAACCCTCCCTGTTAATTCAACCATCTTCATCAGTGGACAACATTGGATTTGCTTCTGCCTTTTTGAGCAGTTTTCAATAATATTGCAATAGACATGCTAGTACATTTATCTTTATGCACTGGTACATTCAGCTGTGTAGGACAGATCCCTCAAAATTGGATTCCTGGGTGAAGGGGTATTTATATACCTGATTTCGACAGATAACGCCATTTCTTAAAAGACTGTAGCATTATATTTGAACTGAAGCATTGTACCTATTTCCTAAACGAGGCGTCAGCCAGAAAATACCATTTTTCATCCACCAGATTGGCAAGGGCCAGCCAAGGGGAAGGGAAAAGGGGGAATGCATTGAGGGCCTTGGGAGAGATGGTGAACTACCTTGCTGGGTTGCCCTTCCTTGGGTCTTGGATGCTTAAGAACTGAACAAGAGAATCTAGCTTGAAGCAAGTTACCCGGCTATTCAGAAAGACCACTTCCTATGCTTGAGGAGTGACAGAGAAAGTGGTCGTGAGACTATTTTAGTTCAAGGTCATTCCCTGCTCCCAGTCCTTCTCTCAAGCCCTGAAGAGGCCATCAACTCTTTGCCTCCGCAGATCTTTGCAGACGCTTCTCCTCTTTCTAGGCTGCCCTTTTCTTCCAACCCATATGCTCGTGTCAGACCCTTACTCGTAGTTCAGATGAACCTCAACTTGCACCTTTCCCATGAAGCCTCCAAATGTTTCCACTGTGATGAAACTCCTCTTCTACTGCCTTCTTGAACAATAGCAACTACATTGCTTATGATGTGCCAGACATGGTGCAAGGCCCTTTAATGCATTATCTCATCGACTCCTTCATAATCTTATGAGGTAGGTCATATTATTAGCTACACTTTGAAGGTGAGAAAACTAAGGAACAGAAAGCTTAAGTCCCTAGCCCAAAGACACAAAGCCAGTAGGGTCCACCCAGGTGGAGCTGGGCTTTATACTCAACTCTGTCTAATGTCAGAGTTCAGACTCCAGTCATCATCCAGTGTCACATAACAAGAGAGGAAATTCCCTGAGCAAGCCCTCACTGTCATGGCAAACTGGCCGGATCATCGCTTTGTAAACACTGCCTGCTACAGCTAAAAGTGTTTTCTACGTCTCCCAAACCGTCTTACCCCCCAATGAATATTATGAATGGAACAAAGTTGTCAAGCCCTACAGTAAATGGCACGCAGTGTGATGTTACCAGAATTCAAGCTTTCTGCTGCTAATTTTTCACTGGGTTGCAAGCTTTAATTTAACTGTCAGACCCTGGGTCTTCTAGCAGCGCTAATGGAGGACCATGGCAGCGATGGCAATTATTTCTAGACATCGGTACCTCCTTCGTTTACCTTCTGCTCGCAAATACTCAGCAGCTTCAAGCTAATTTCCTTTCTTATTTTCTTCATTAGTTTGCAAACTCCCACTGTCAACATAAACAACCTGCCTGATAAAAAACGTCCACACGCAGTGTTCAAAATATTAAAACTGTCAAATATAAATTGTGTTTTTCCGAGGCAGGCTAAACATGTCACACGTGTGGAAACCACTTTCTGAAGACAGATTTCGTAGGTCAAAAAGCTGTTGGGATATTTTCTTAGCCCACGAAAGCAAACCCCCGACAGGACAGGTTCTTCTAGATCTCGTTCTGATGTTATGAAAATCAGCTTCCAATCTATGCTGGACAAATGTGATAAAAATGCTGGCTTCAAATGTCTTTGCTTCACATGAAGACCACAGGTTTTCTGATTAGGGAGCAATCAATAGGAGAATTACCCAAAAGAAGTAGTTGGATTTGGCTTGTTGTTGCTCCTTCATTATTCCTCCCATTAAACGACACAGACAGAGGATGGGGCCTGTGAACCGCTTAATATCAGGGGCGTGTTTCTCTCAAAAATCAGAGGCTGAACACCCTGACTCAAATTGCTAGGTAGCAGCTTAAGTTGCTGATGGGAATAAAAGCACCAGAGATA
This sequence comes from Lynx canadensis, assembly GCF_007474595.2. NCBI lineage: Eukaryota > Metazoa > Chordata > Mammalia > Carnivora > Felidae > Lynx > Lynx canadensis. The sequence continues at coordinate 11,563,049 of NC_044318.1, forward strand.
ACTGAAAAACAGAGAAGAAAGGTGTCTGACCTCAGGTGGGGTTGAGGCAAAAAGAGGACAAAGGCTGAAAGAAAATGGGGTGATTTTTAGCAGGACTGCAAGGGAAATCCTCCCAAACGGACCGTGTGGCCAAATAAACACTGGCATGTTCAAAATGTGGAGTCAGAGAAAAGGAGCCATTTGAAGCAGCCCTTATCTTCCACTTTGCTCAGCTGGAAGTCAGGGGGATGGTGGGCGGGCGGGTCTTCTGGAGTCTGACCCCCTTGTGACAAAGGGAGAGAGGGCTGCTAGAAGCTGCGAGACCAAGAAGCAGAGTCACGTCTGGAGAAAGGGTTATGCGTGCACACGCACATGCAGACACACGTACGGACACACACAAATACACGTGCAAACACAAAGACATGCACAGACACACACACAAAAAGACACGTACACACATGCAAACACAGATACATATGCAAAACACAGAGACACACAGATACACATGCAAACACACAGACACACACAGACACGCACACACACACAAACACACAGACATGCACAGATACACATGCAAAACAGAGACACACCGATACACATGCAAACACACATGCAGACACACAAAGACACACATGCAAACAGACACGCACACACATGTAAACACACACAGAGACATGCACACACGTGCAAACACACAGAGACACACAGATACACGTGAAAACACACATGCAGACACGCAAAGACACACATGCAAACAGACATGCACAGATACACATGCAAAACACAGACACACACATGCAAACACACAGGCAGACATATACAGACACATGCAAACACACACACATGCAGACACACATGTACACATGCAGACACAAAAGACACACATGCAAACACACACAGACATGCACAGATACACAAGCACACACAAAGACACGCAGATACACATGCAAATACACACAAACACACATGCAGACGCGCACACACATGTAGACACACACAAAACACCCATGAACACTCACAAACAGAAACATACAGAAACACACATGCAGACACACAGAAACACACACAGACACAGATACACACACAAAGATACACACATGCACAAACACACACAGAGACACATATGTAGACACAGAGACACACACAGGCAGACACACACATACACAGGCATATGCATACACTCATATACATATGTATACACACACAGGGAGACCATATATACAAACAAAACGTGTATTGTTTGATATGTGTATGAGAGAGACACAGAAAAAGAGAGATAGAAAGAAAACCAGAGGAAGACAGACAGCAAAGACAGAAGCAGAGAAAGAGGGAATGATACACTTGTGAAAGACAATTGCATTTCTGGAGAGCCAGGACGTGGATATTTCATGTTCTCTTAAGTTTGAGTGTGGCTCACTAGCAAGCAAGGAAGGAACCAAGAGGTCATGTGGGATCATTACACAGCAATCTGTCACATTTCTATACACTAATAATGAAATAGCAGAAAGAGAAATTAAGAAAACAATCCCATTTACAATTGCACCAAAAACAATAAAATACCTAAGAATAAACTTAGCCAAGGAGGTAAAAGACCTGTACTCTCAACACTATAAAATACTGATGAAAGAAATGGAAGGTGACACAAAGAAATGGAAAGATATTCCATGTTCATGGATTAGAAAGACAAGCATTGTTAAAATCTCCGGGCTACCCAAAGCAATCCACAAATTTAATTGCAATCCCTATCAAAATACCAACAGCACCTTTCACAGAACTAGGACAAAAATCTTAAAACTTTGTATAGAACCACAAAAGACCCAGAATAGCTGAAGCAACCTTGAAAAAGAAAAATACAGCAGGAGGGATAACAATTCCAGATTTCAAGACATGCTACAAGGCTGTAGTGATCAAAACAGTATGGAACTGGCACAAGAAATGGATACATTGATCAACAGAACAGAACAGAGAGCCCAAAAATAAACCCACAATCATATGGCCAATTAATCTTTGACAAAGGAGGCAAGAACACGCAGTGGGAAAAAGTCTCTTCAACAAATGGTTCTGGGAAAACTGGACAGCAACATGCAGAAGAATGAAACTAGACCACTTTCTTACACCATTCACAAAAACAAACTCATAATGTATTAAGAATCTAAATGTGAGACCTGAAACCATAAAAATCCTAAAAGAGGGCACAAGTAGTAACTTCTTTAACATCCGCCATAGCAACATTTTTTTAGATATGTCTCCTGAGTCAAGAGAAACAAAGGGAAAAATAAACTATTGGGAATACATCAAAATAAAAAGCTTCTGCATAGCAAAGCCAACCATCAACAAAAGCAACCTACTGAATGGGAGAAGATATTGGCAAATGATATATCTGATAAAGGGATAGTACCCAAAATATATAAAGAATTTATACAACTCAATGTCAAACAACCAAACCAAAAACCAAATGAATCCAATTAAAAATGGGCAGAAGACATGACTAGATATTTCTCCAAAGAAGACATCCAGATGGCCAACAACCATATAAAAAGATGTACAACATCACTCTCATCACTAGGGAAATGCAAATCAAACCCAAAATAAGGTATCACCTCACACCTGTCAGAGTGGCTAAAATAAAAAACTCAAGAGATAACAAGTCTTGGTGAAGATGTGGAGAAAAAGGAACACTCGTGCACTGTTGGTGGGAATGCAAACTTGTGTAGCTACCGTGGAAACCAGTATGGAGATTCCTTAAAAATTAAAAAGAGAACTACCATAGTATCTAGTAATTCCCCTACTAGTTTTTACCCAATGAGTAGGAAAACACTAATGCAAAAAGATATATACACCCCTATGTTTACTGCAGCATTATTTACAAGAGCCAAGATATGGAAGCAGCCCAAGTGTCCATCGGGTGATGAATGGATAAGGAAGATGCAGTGTATATATGTAAATATACACACTGGAATATTCCTCAGCCATAAAAAAGCACAAAATCTTGCCATTTGCAACAACATAGGTGGACCTAGAGGGCGTAATGCTAAGTGAAATAAGTCACTCAGAGAAAGACAAATACCGTATGATTTCACTCATATATGGAATCCAAAAAACACAACAAATGAACAACAAAAAAAAAAGGAAAAAAGAAAAGAAAAACAGACTCTTACCTACAGGGAACAAATTGATGGTTACCAGAGGGGAGGTGGGTTGGTAGATCGGTGAAAGAGGTGATGGGGATTAAGAGTACACTTAGCATGAGGAGCACTGAATAATGTATAGAATTATCAAATCACTCTATTCTACACCTAAAATTACTATAACACCATTTGGTAACTATATTGGAATTCAAATTTTAATTTTTTTAATAAATAAGGGAGCAAGTATTATTATAGTTGTACATTATTATACATATGGGATCTGTAGAAAGAGTCGACATAGAAAGATCGAGATCAAAGAGGAAGGTAAGAAAAGAGAAAACAAAAGGATGGGAAATATAAAATATTAAATGACATATAAATGACAACTTGACCAGAGTTGTAAAATAATACAAACTAGAGATACAATAAAATGAAATAAAAATTTTAGCCAAAAAAAAAAAAAAAGAGGTTACGTGGGCTCATTAAGCACTCAGCAAAATGGGCCAGACAGGTTTTCAAATTGCCCAAGAATAACTCCCAGAAAAGGAGTCATAATTCCTTGTCACTACCACCGGGCTGAAGCCCCCTTTGTGTTTGAAAATAGCAAGGGTCTAGGGGTGCCTAGGTAGCTCAAGTTGGTTAAGCCTCCAACTTTGGCTCGGGTCATGATCTCTCAGTTTGTGGGTTCGAGCTCCAAGTTGGGCTCTGTGCTGACAGCTCAGAGACTACAGCCTGCTAAGGATTCTGTGTGTTCCTCTCTGTCTCAAAAATAAAGAAAACATTAAAAAAAAATTTTTTAAACATTTAAAAAATTTTTAAAAACAAGAAAATTGCAAGGGTCTAAAGAGTTTGAAACCAACACTGTGTTGTTACTTATTTTTATTGAAAAACACATGGCTTGTAAAACCGTTGCAAGCTAGTGGTTGCTTGCTATATGGGTCAGGCATTTCTTCAAGAATTTACATGGGTTAACCCTTTTAATCCTCATTACAACTAGATGAGGTAGGTCCTACTATTATTATCTTCATTTCACACATGAGGAAACTGAGTCACAGGATTGAGTAACTTGCCCAAAGCTATACAGCTGAAAGCCACAGAGCCAGGACCTAATCAAGGCAGACCTGGCCTGAGCGTCTATACTCTTGATTACTGCACCCCACTGACCCTCCCGGCCATGCTGTATTGCATGCACATTGATGCATTTCTATGCATGCCACACAAATACAGTGCCACGAAAACTTCCAAAGGAATAAAATGTTTATGACCAGAAAATTTCTTGCAGGCAAAATGCCCAGTGTGGGTTAATTCAAGTTAGGCTAGTTTGTTGGTGGTAGAACTTCTCACTGACCCTATGGTAACACGTGTTGCAATTCTCCAAGGGTTTAACTTGCACATGCACAGGGGGTAACTCTACATGCTTAATTCTGCTTTTTTTTTCCCCCACAGATTCACCTAATCAACATAGAATTGGTGGAGAATTCTGATCTAGATGCTTTCTAGGTCTTCCCTCAACCACCAACTCCAAGACTCCCAGATTGCCTTTACTTAATAACTATGAATAAAGGTCATTATTTAAAGTTTATTGATTTGCTTTGAGAGAGAGAAAGCGCGCGCACGAGAGCGCCAAGGCAGAGGGGAGAAGAGGTGCACAAGTCCTGAGGAGATATAGGAGTTTGTTCAAGGATCTGCAAGGAAGCCAAAATGGCTGGAGGGTCGTAATGGGGGGAAAGTGGTGAGAGGGAGTTAGAGAGGAGCCAGGAGCCAGCTGGTCATATTGAGCCCTGTAAACAATGTGTCTCAGAAGGACAGTAGCAAAGGAATCTGATCACTAAGGCATCTGAAAAGGAAAAATTGCACATGGCTTACTTTGGGCAGAGCAGTGGCTGGTGCCACAAAAGAGTGGGGGAGGGCAGGGTGGAACAGCATGGAGATCCTATGGAGCTGGGTTCACATGCTATGTCATCCATTAAATGAAATGTGAGGGGTATGTGTGTGTGCGCATGTCCAGTTTTTCATATTAGTCTTAGAAATGCTTTTAATTATGAAAATTTTCAAGCACAAATAAAAACATGGGTTTCCCCCACATCCTCATGCCCCATTTGCTTCTCCTCCTTAGTTCCCTCCCCTCCTCTCTAACCCCACTCCATAGAAACTTCTTTTGCCAATATTACCAATGATATCCACCATGTTATCAAACCCAATGCCCATGTTTTGGTCTTTATTTTACTCAGTCTCTCAAGGTCACTCAGCAAGACCCCATCGAAGTGCTGGGCTCTGTTGACTTCTAGAACATTCGGTTATCCTCTTCTGTCCCTGGTCATGCCTTCATAGCTATCTGTTGCTCTTCCTCCTCTCCTTGACTCCAAAGGTCAGCATTGTTCAGGATTCAATGCGGGGCTCCCTTCCTGTCCTTTCCCTTCCCTTCCTGATCTATGTTGGTTTCCCAGTTAATCCAAAAGATCTCAGAGTCTGACTCAACCAGACCATTTGACCATGAGGTCTGCCTGTTTGGTAGCTGGATAGGAGAGGAAAGTGGGTCTTTGTGTTGCCAGAGGGAGGACACAATATGTGGTCTTAAGTTGGTCCCCATGTAGAGTGGGATGAACAGGATAACTAAGGATATTTAACCACTGTGTTTCTTATCACAGTGTAAGCATAAAGTTGGCACACTTACTGACAGACGACTCACAAGGATGATTCTATTTGAGCATCTGCACTGAAAAATAAGGGAAGTATTCCTGGCTTCAGGCTTCAAAGCACCCAGAATTATTAACGATTCCTCAGCTGGCCTCAGTGCCACTAGCAAGAAAGCACCAACAATTTTTTAATTCAACAAATTATCAATTAGGAGTAACCTTTAAGAAGAGGCAGCCTCCCTGGCCTTGGCTTTATTTTGTACTCTAAATTCAAGGCCCTGAAAATGTAATAAACCCACAGTTTCAATATTATTCAAAACCAATAGTTTTTTCTTTAATTATTGCAGGTTAAAGCTTCCTTCATTTATATGCATTATTTGAGAATTTTATCTGGAACACATGAATATCAAAGAAGGCCTTTGAGCCTTTTCAAAACTCATTCGTTTCCACTGTTAAAAAAAAAAGTACAAATTCCTGTATGGGAAATTTCCTAGCTCTGTTTTGTTAGCCACATTTAGGGGAATCTGGAGTCTGTTCATGTAAACTTTACAGAAAGACAGGTGCACCTGGGTGGCTCAGTGGGTTAAGCATCCGACTTCAGCTCAGGTCATGATTTCACCGCTCCTGAGTTTGAGCCCCGCGTCAGGCTCTGTGCTGACAGCTCAGAGCCTGGAGGCTTCTTTGGATTCCGTGACTCCCTCTCTCTCTCTCTACCCCTCCCCTGCTCATGCTCTGTCTCTTCCAGTCTCTCAAGAAATAAATAAACGTTAAAAAAATTTTAAAGAAAGACAGATGGATAGATGTAAAGGAAGGTGGATGTATGGATGGATAGATAGATACACAGACAGGATGGATGGATAGATGACAGATCGATAGACCGATAGATAGTTGTGAAGACAGATGGATGCATGGATGGATGGACAGATACAGACAGAGCTGTGCTAAAGCACAAGACAAAACACAATAAAAGCATTAACTTCATTTACTCTTCATAGAAACTTGATATGGAATATGTGGTTTTTATCACCATTTTATGCAAGCAAACTGATGCTGAAGGGTGCTGGGTAATCTGCTCCACGTTACTCAGCTTGAAAATAAAGGAACCATTGACGATGGTCCATGATGACGACAGCAACGTAGTAATCATCTTTTCTTTTTTTTTCTTTTTTGAAATCTCCTATGTGCTAGGCACCATACTTGGTGTTGTATGTGCATTATGTCACTTAGCCACCACTATCAAGCTTTAATTATCTCTATTTAGGTAAGGACACTGGCACACAGAGCAATTAAGCAGCATGAACAAAGTCACAAAGTTATAGGTGCTGGCATCATAATCAGAACACAGTTCCCTCTGGGTAGCCAAAATCTTTCCACTGTACCACACTTTGTCTCTACTGGCTTAACCTTTTGAAATTTTATTAAATAGTGGTGTAAAAGGCCATCAATTTTCTCTATACAGACTTTACAAGTCTTTTGGGAAGTCTGTAAATATAGTTCTGTGTCATTCTTCTTGTATGGATTGCTTATGGAAGACAGATACAGAGCATCAAAAAGGCTCACCTCTGGGGCGCCCAGATGGCTCAGTTGGTTAAGCATCTGACTTCAGCTCAGGTCATGATCTCACCTTTCGTGAGTTCAAGCCCCACATTGGGCTCTTTCCTGGTAGCTCAGAGCCTGGAGCCTGTTTCAGATTCTGTGTCTCCCTCTCTGTCTCTACCCCTCCCCCCCCCAGCTCTCTCTCAAGAATAAACATTAAAAAAAAAAAAAGGTTCAGCTCAAAAATGTCTCCTGAGTATTATATTTTGAGATTTGAGTAAATCAGAGCCTCTTTTAAAATGTAAATACCACCTGAAAATATTAAGCTTATTAGAAAGTCACACCTTAGTGTTAACAGTTAGATAATCCAATTTATACCTGAGCAGCATACTGAATGGGTATTGTAATGGTGGTAGAATGGATCATTTTCTTCCTCTCCTTTAGTCTGGGGCATTGAAAGAAAGAAGAATAAAGAAAATAATTGGGTAGATTTTCTTGAATAAGCTTTTTATTTTAGCATAATTTTGGATTTGCCAAAAAAAAATGTGATTATGGTACAGAGTCCCTATATCCCCCACATCTGGGGCCTCCTTATTAACATCTTACATTAATAGGGTGACTTTGTCACTATTAGCAGAACAATACTGATGCCTTATTATTAACTAGAGCCCGTTGTTTCCTCATATTTCTTTGTTGTTTTTTTTTTTACCTAATGTCCTTTTTCTCTTCCAGGGTACCATATGACACTTAGCATGTTCTCCTTAAGATCCTCTGGGCTGTGACAGTTTCTCAGACATACCTTGGTGTTTTTTGTTGTTGTTATTTCTTTGTTTTTGACATGGGGGAGGGGTAGAGGAAGAGGGAGAGAACATCTCAAATGGGCTCCACGCTCGGTGCAAAGCCTGACATTGGGGCTTGATCTCATGACTTTGAGCTTATGACTTGAGCTGAAATCAAGAGTGGGATGCTCAAGTGACTGGGCCACTCAGGCACCCCAGACATACCTTGTTTCTAACGACGTTGACAGTGTGAATACTGGTGATGTATTTTTGTAGAATGTCCCTGTGTTGGGATTTATCTGATGGTTTTCTCAGTAGCCTGGGGATGAGGGTTTATGAAAGGAAGAACACAGGTGATGTGCCATGATACCAGGGGTACATGCTTTCAAGGATACTATTGATGTGAACCTTGACCACCTGGCTGAGGAGTGTTTTCTCAGGTTTCTTCACTGTAAAGTCACTCTATTCTCCCTGTCCTTACTATCTTCTTTGGAAGGAAGTCACTATGTGAAACCCACACTTAAAGAGTAGGGTCTGAGGATCCCCCTCCTTGAAAAGACAATATCTACATAATTATTTGGAATTCTTTGGCATAAGAGGTTTGTCTGTTCTCCCCATTTATTTCATTATTTATGTAGATCAGCATGGACAGTTGGATGTTTTTGTTTTTTGTTTTTACTTCGGGATAATAATCCAATACTACTGGACTATTTGGTTGCTCAAATTGTTCCAGCTCTCAGTCTTCAGGAACTCTTTCAATTGACTCCTTTGTGTCCTTGACATAGCTTTATCACTGTGAGATTTAAAAAAATTTTTTTTGACATTTATTTATTTTTGAAAGACAGATAGAGATAGAGCATGAGCAGGGGAGGGGCAGAGAGAGAGGGAGACACAGAATCCGAAGCAGACTCCAGGCTCTGAGCTGTCCGCACAGAGCCTGATGTGGGGCTTGAACTCCTAAATCCTGAGATCATGACTTGAGCCAAAGTTGGACACTCAACCTGACTGAGCCACACAGAAGCCCCTCATTGGGAGATTTTTTTTTTTTTGACACTTCCTTACTTTCTGGCACTCCAAGCTGCTCTGGGCTTATCTTGTGTATTTGCCTTCCCAGTCTTAGAAACAGCCATTTCTCCAAGGAGCACTGGTATGTTTTAGTGGATAACAGTATTTACTAGAGAAGGGAATGAGAAACTAAGATAAAAGCTTTAGAATTGCCTGATACTATGGAGCTCCCATGCCTCTAGGACCTGTCAAGACCTCCTTCTCTGGGAGGAGGAGGGAGGAGGGAGGGAGGAAGATGAAGGAGGGAGGAAGGTGAGGGAGGAGAGAGGGAGGAAGGTGAGGGAGGAGAGAGGGAGGAAGGTGAGGGAGGAGGGAGGGAGGAAGGTGAGGGAGGAGGGAGGGAGGAGGATGAGGAGGGAGGGAGGAGGAAAAGAAAGAAAGAAAGAAATTTTAGGACAATTGTAGAATTTTAAGTATAAACCAGGTAGTACATAGCACATAAATTATTGTTAAACTTGGGTATGATAACAATATTATAGTTGTGCTTTCAAAAGATTTTTCATCCATTACTGATGCATACTAAAGCATTTATTATCATATCTTGTTTGCTTTAAAATATTCCAGAAAAAAAAAAAAAAACTGGGAGCACAGCTGAACCAAGAGTGGTAAATGTGAATAATTGTTATAGCTGGGTGAGAAGTACCTGGAGGTTCATTATACAGTGGTTCTATTTGTGTGTACCTTTGAAATTTTTCACAAAAAGATTTTAAAAAGTAAAAAAATAAGTATTCATGTGCCCGCTTCGGCAGCACATACACTAACAAAAATAATTGTTCATAAACACATTTAACTACCCTCACTGGGTCCTGCCCCTCTGCGAGGTCCCGTGCTAGGATTAGAGATACAGAGGTGAGTAGCTCAGAGAGCCGGAATGGATCAGTCAAGCCTTCGACTTCGACTCAGGTCACGATCTCGCGCCTTGTGTGTTCGAGCCCCTCACTGGGCTCTGTGCTGATAGCTCGGATCCTGCTTCAGGTCCTGTCTCCCTCTCTCTCTGCCCCTCCCCCTCCCCTCAAAAATACATAAACATGAAAGAAAGGAAAGAAAAACCTTTTCAGAAAATTTCAAAGGTGAGTAACTCGGTGAAGGATTGAAGAGTCAATCACCACACAGACACATGCCAGGGATGGCTCCCACATAGAAGACTCTGGCAAACTGTGCATTCCTTCTGATGACCCCACTTATGGTTTTCCTTCCCACTCTCAGATTTCAGCCACAAGATGCCTACTATTCCTGGAAATACTGTCTGAAATCTGATAGTAGGCAAGCTTTGGAGACCAAGTATGGACCAAGGCAGCGAGTGGTAGGCAAGCCAACATTCCTCAAGGTAAGTCATTAAAGCTTCTGGGCTGTCACTCAAAGAAGAAGCAGTTTCTCCAAATGATGTTTGGGGAACATCAAGCCTTCATGGCAGCTGGTAGGTGGGTGAAAATCTCTGCACTGTCACATTCATTAGTGCACTTACTATGGTCATTAGAAGCTACCATTTCCTAAACACCTAGAATGTGTCCTGCTTTGTGCCATGTGCTCTGTATATGTGATCTCATTTAGTGCTCAAATGTGGGAGTATTTCACCATGTAATAAAACTGAAACTCAGAGAAGTAAATTGCCCAAGGTCAAACACCATTTGGGGCTTGCTTTGTGTTTAATCCATCAAGAAAAATTAAAGAACAGGGGTGCCTGGGTGGCTCAGTCAGTTAAGCATCCGACTTCAGCTCAGGTCATGATCTTGTGGTTCATGGGTTCGAGCTCCACATCAGGCTCTGTGCTGACAGCTCTGAGCCTGGAGCCTGCTTTGGATTCCCTGTCTCCCTCTGTCTCTGCCCCTCCCCTGCTCATGCTATCTCTCAGTCTCTCAGAAATAAATAAATGTTAAAAAAAAATTTTTTTTAATTAAAGAACAACACATAGGCCAAACAAAAGCACATATCTTTGAGGACTAGTTCAGCCCCTTAGTTCCCGATCTGAGACCTCTGCTCTACTCTATATTGCTAACAAAAGTACCTCTTACTAAAACTTTTTTCTGATCCCCCAACTAAAAAGTGAAGAGTTCTAGAACCCTTAGTTCTAGAGCATGGAACACAACCAGTTCAGTACAGTCTTTGTATGAGATGGCCAACTTATGCTTGGAAATACACATCTCCTGGGAAATATGTATTCTCTTCCTCTTCCTATAAAGAGACTAATCCTTATAAGGGGTCTGGGCTCCACCCTTACAACCTCATTTAATCTTAATTACTCGTTAGAGACCCTCTCTTCAAATACCCCATCATACCGGGGAATAAGACTTTAACATATGAATGGGGGGTGGAGTATAAACATTCAGTTTCCAGAAACGTGAGCTGTCACAAAGGAGCCCAGCAAGCATAATGGGATTGCCACCAGAGTGAGATAACAGGACCAGTAAAATGTTCATGAAATGTGCACATTCTGCATCTGGATATGAACCTGGATCATGGATACAGAGAAACCAGACCACCACCCCATTTTCAGGCCCCCAAAGCAAACCAAACATGTGCACCTGGGATGGAAAACTCGGCTTCTTGACATGTTTGTGGAAACTGCCTCTCATAAATAAGAGATCAAACTAGAAATGCATAGCAAACCTGATGCAGCCTGAGCTGGGCTGGTCAGGAGGGGAGTGTGGTGAATTATGAATCCTCCAAGAGAAGAGACAGTCTGCACAACTCTGATGAGGAAAACCATGGCAACAAAGGAAGAACCTTCACTATCCGAAAGCCTAAAGAATCCGCCATTCTCCCAACAGAAATGGGTTATCTCCCCCAGGTTCAACAACCCACTTTGACCAAAGAGAATCCTGAATTGACCCGTTGTCTGACTAAGCCAGTAGTGGCTCACCACTCAGCTACAGTAGGTGATCGACTGGTATAGTACCAAAGAAGAAATTTTGGGGTCCGCATAGACCTGGGTTCAAATCCACTTGTATCACTTACAAATTATCTATAAAATCCATTTTGGTGATGGATTTGATCCACATGAATTTACTTTCCAGATCTGTAAAATGGCCGTACCAATATATTTCTCATAGGGTCCACTGGAAAGAACATACGCTGAGCGCTTACGACGCACCACTCACTGTGCTAAACTCATAGAACCTTCACAACAACCAACACACTCTTCTAGCACAGGTGGGTACTATTTTTCCCCCACATTTTGGACAAGGAAACCGAGGCGTAGAGAAGTAACTTGTGTGACCAAGGTCACATAGCTAGTAAGAACATGAGACACTTAGCTGTTTCCAGGCACTAGGGAGCCTTTCAATAAATACTTCCCCTTCCCCTCTGTTATTCTCACTAACACTGATAAACTTTGGGTTTAGACGGTGGAGACCTCTTTTAAAATGTAAATATTTTAACTAGGACAAACAGCACATCAAACCCTACCAGCCATGACATCCAATTAGCCTGGCATCTTGCTTTCCCAACTTTCCAGCAAACAAAATTCGCTTGGGCCATTTGACGTCTCTCCCCACTTCCCAGGACCCTGCCCTGGAGATTCTCAAGCAGTGGATTGGGATAGGGGGTTGGGGATTTTTTATTTTTCACAAACACTTCAGGTGATTCTGGTGCTGAAGGAAGCTAGGGAAACCAGCATGTTCGCGGGAGCCACCAGGGAGAAGCGATCTATGAAGCATTACGTGGCCATCATCTCACAGCAAGAAAGGATGCCAGATTTCATTCAATCCCAGTCCTTCAGTTTCCTGATGGAGAAACTGAGTCCCAGTAAAGGGAAGTGATTTGCCCAAGGTCACCTAGCCTAGGTATGGCACATTGAGGTTTGAAGGTACATCTCCTGAGCCCCAAGGCACTTTCCTTTGTTCTAACAGGCTCAGGACCACGTAAGTATGGTTGGGGGAAAGGGTGCCCTGCAGAGGCAGCCAGGAACACTGAGAGGTGTCCACGTAGGGTAAGTTTGGCTGGAATGCTGTGTGAATGGTCCTGGGCAGCCCAGGGGGAAATCAAAGAATTGCTTCCGGTATGTTTTGTGAGAACTGGTTTTCTCATATTTGTTCATGTTTATATTTAAAGTCCCTCTCTTCCTTTCCCCCCTCCTCAACTTTCATCTTCCACCTTTCTCTCTCTTTTGTTCCCTCTGTACCTTTTCCAGATATATTCCCAGCAAACTACAAAGATCTCTCTCTCTCTCTTTTTTGTCCACAAAAAGCTCACATTTCTTATCCAACGTCTGAAAAGGGTCAGGTTTTTCTTTCTCTCAGTGACACCTCTGTTCAGAATAAAAGCCTCCCCTTCCCAGCAGAGCCCCCCCCCTCATTCTTCACGTGGTCCAGACCCATTTCTTTATCTTCCTCCAGAAAACATCCAAGTTTGCCTGATTTGGAGCAAATCTGAACCACATACATGGAGCCAGTGTGGGAGCTTTGTAAAAACCTATTCCTCGTCTGTCCAACAGACAGGTGGACCAGAGGCTTCCTTGACCTGGGGCTTGCCTGGCAACCAACGAAGGAAGTATGTTGGGGGAGTCTTGAGTTGAAGTGAAATGCCTTAGCTTTGTATTAACCTGTTCAGGGCATATAGGGAAAATCATTTCTGGATGTCAGAAAGAGGAACAGAAAAAAATCCAATGGATTCTACCAGCCTGGCTGAGGAGCAGTTAGCCAGGTTCCCACCCAGTGCAATATGGCAGCCAATGGCACAGGATGGGGCCAAGACCTCCTTCTCTGGGAACCGCAGCTCTGTTGACCCTGAAGGCTAACATCTAATCAACTGGTGCCCCACAGGAACTACTGTGGTCACCTGGACTGGGAGTTTCCCAAGTCCAACCAGATTATGATCTCAGTTCCCACTGGGAAGGTAAAGTGTGAAAGTGTGGCCAATAGGACCAGAGAGAAATTGACATTTTATGTATTTAGGATTAATTTATCGAGAGAGAGAGAGAAAGAGAGCGCTCAAGCAAGCAGGGGAGGTACAGGGAGAGAGGGAGAGAGAGAGAATCCCAAGCAGACTCTTCTGCTGTATTGACAGCTTATACTGTGTGGGGCTTGAACTCAGGAACTGTGAGATCATGACGTGAGCTGAAACCAAGAGTCGGACACTTAACCGACTGAGCCACCCATGATGATATTTTATTTTTTAAATCGACTTTCAGAATAGTATTCTGTAATTACTATACAGTTCCTGATCAGCATAATTAGATTAAAGGCAGAGGACTTTCCCTTTCCCTTGGGGAAAGGTGGATGAAAATACACTTAGTTCTGGTGTAAAGAAATTCTTAGGTTCAAATCCTGGCTCTGCTATTTGCCAGCTCTGTGGTCTGAAGGAAGTTACTTAACCTCACTGAGGCAGAATCTCTTCATCTGTAAGATGGGAATGAAGCTAGTAAGACATATTTCAGAGGGATGTTGAAAGCATTACATCAGGTGATAAATATAAAGCCCTTAGAAGAGTGGCTAGAACCTCATATGCTGGTATTATCTAATAGCATGGATATGTCTGATTTTATCAAATTATTAAAATCTGTTCCATTACTTTGCCAACGGGGAAAACAAATCCCAAGTTCCAAACCATGGACTGTGAGTTGTAAAAATTCTTTGTAGCCCTTTGCCAACTCCAAAGCCGTAGTCATAAAATGCATCCAATTAAATTACCCAATGCAAAGCATGACCCACACATTTCTAATGCCATTTCTATAGGGCTTTGATTTTTAACATTTTTTGATGTATCATGGCAGATTCACCGCCTTAATAATATTCACTGCAGTTAATAATGAAATGAGTTTTTATTCCACCAGGATACTTGTGTGGCATATATTTGTGCTGAGCTTAGAGGGAAGCCAGTCCAGACACACCCTTACAGATGATAAACCAAGAAACATTCATCCAAGCACCAATTACTGAAATAATGGAGTCAGTCTGACCCAGGTGAGAATTCTGTTTCTATTTCTTGCTACTCAGCAAACAATATGGGGCAATTATCTAAATTTTCTGAGCCCTGGTCTCCTCTACAATGGAGACACTGATAATAATAACATCTTTCATAGTTTTGGTGGGGATTAACAAAGAGGAGCAGAAGCACTCAATGCCCTCTTTCTCTGCTTTTCTCTGAAGCTTCCTGGACTCTCCGGACTGTTTCACGTTCTGCTTGTTTGTGAGATCCGTAAGGACAGGGACCATGTATCTGTCTTCATCATCGTTTTCCTTGTGTGTCACACACTGTGTGACACACAAGAGGTCCTCACAAACGAATGATCGAATAAGTGTTAGCTTCCAGAAGAACACGAGGAACCTGGTGTTGGTACCTGTTCTGTCTTGCTACCTTCCTCCTGACTCCATTGCCTTCCCTCACTGAGGTTAGAGACATCTGAATAACATCCTGACAGTAGGTATTTTTGGATGAAGATAGCTGGGTATTGAGTTCTTTCTCTCCATCTGCCTTTATTCCTGTGCTACTAATAGCTTTGTGGACTTTTTTCCGCCATAGGGTGAATGGCAGCTCTCAGCCGAGAACATCTTCTGAAGTGACCCTTAGTGGTACGAAGTTATTTTAAACCTGTGATATCTCATCTATTTAGCAATCAAAGATGAGCTCTATGGGCACTCCCAGAACCATATAATAGGCTGGTTGTTCCAGGATCCCTAGGTAATGAACCTTCTTTTCCTTCCCCAAATGTCTCAGACAAGCTCAAAGAGAAAAGGTAATGGTACCCAGGTGGAATGGAAAAGCTCAGTTCACACCTGGCATTAGAAGTCCATGTCAGCGGACCCAAAGACAAAGCAAAATTAGAAAGGAAGCAATTTGTCGTTATCAACTACCCTAGTTCACCTTGTCTCCCAGCGCCGGCCTTTATTGATCCCCTGAATGTCTAGGGCTCCCCAACACTGAAATCTCTTCACTGACCTACCTCTCACTCCCATAGTGGCTCAGCTTTCATTCTGCTTTTATGATTTTCTAAAGCCCACATTTATATATTAGTTACTAAGTAATGACTTAACTCCCTTGAATAACACATTCCTCTTTCTTTGATATTTCCTAACAGATTCCACTAAATTTGTGTTTGTGTGTGTGTTTTAAGTTTATTCATTTATTTTGAGAGATTGGGAGAGAGCATGAGCAGGGGAGGGGCAGAGAGAGAGAGAGAGGGAGGGAGGGGGAGAGGGAGACAGAGAATCCCAAGAAGGCTTCACACTCTCAGCACAGAACTTGATATGGGGTTCTAACCCATGAAGTGTAGGATCATGACCTGAGCCAAAATCAAGAGGTGGATTCTTAACCGACTGAGCCACCCAGGCACCCCTAAATATGTGTTTCATATTCCTCATCATTCCATCCCCAGAAACCAGCAGGACCAGACATCTGGTAGATTCTCAATATTTATTGAAAGAATAAAATAATAAAATATTCTTTGAATAAAAGGATTTAAATTACTTTTGACTTAAATTGGGTTTGGCTGTCAGTAATAGAAATTTGATGTTTTAGTGGTTTCAAATGAGTCCTATCTATCTCTCTCTCATAAAAAAGTCTAGAGGCTGACACTTCAAGGCTGATATGGTGGTTCTGCTTCATAAGAAAACAGCCAATAAAGAATGAAACTGTGCAGAGGTCAATACTTTTAGAAGTCTAAGTTCTATATAATTACAAATTACTGTAGTCCAAGTCCAGCCCCTTTCGTAAGACAGGATCAAATGCAGGCTCAAGAACTAACTACATGTATGAGCTTGAGTGAGTGAGTGAACTCTACTGAGTGTGTTTTTTCAGCTGTGTGAAGAAGACGGAGAAGGAAAGAAGAAAAGGAGGAAGGAGAAGAAGGGAAAGAAGAAGAGGAAGAGGAAGAAGGAGGAAGAGGAGGAGAAGTAGGAGAAGAAGGGGAGGGGAAGGGAGGTAAAGGGAACATGGCGAGAGGGAGAGGAGGAAGAAGAACAATTCATGGGTAAACATGGAAACATCATGGGTGAAGGAAAAGCCCACATTCCACAACTTCTCAGGGAAATCATCTCTCCAACTGGCCATCTCTCTGACTTGACCACACCCCTTCCCTCCCGCCACTGCCTCTTACCTACCATGACTTCAGAATCCCTAACAAAGACTCAATCAGTATCCTTCATGTTGGTAAAACAAACCAAGTAACACATGGATTTGGGGAGGCGTTCTCAATCTTTCCATAACTTCTACAAAAACATCTTCATAATGTTGCATAGAGTTTACGTGCCAAGCAAAGACTTGGCACATAGCAGGAGACGGACATACTTCAGCTTCTTTTTTTTCCTTCCAGTCCTCAATCTTAAGTGGTATTTACTAGATTTATTTTTTTAAAAGACTCTGTTAGGGGCACCTGGGTGGCTCAGTTAAGTGTCCGACTTGGGCTCAGGTCATCATCTCATGGTTTCTGAGTTCGAGCCCAGCATCAGGCCTTGTGCTGGCAGCTCAGAGCCTGGAGCCTACTTCAGATTCTATGTCTTCCTCTCTCTGCCCTCCCTTCCTTGTTCATGCTCTCTCTCCTCTTTCAAAAATAAATAAACATTTAAAAATAATAATAAAATAAAAGGACTGTCAGAGTTACTCCTTCAGATTTAAATCCAGGATAATCCAAAATCTACTCATTTCATTCTCAAGAGTATGACTTCTTGATCTTCCATAATACCTTTAAATGAATATGGAATGTTTCTAATTCCTATGCATTTAGCAGTGAAGAGTTATTTTAATATCATGTTTTAATTACAGATCTCAGGAGTGGGCAGTCGACCTGGAGTCCATGGATCCAGAAGCTTGAAATAATAACATTTTTGCTGGGTTTCCTAAACTATAATATAAGGGGAAATACGTGAGCCAGGTTCAGAATTCCAAAACCACACAAATTCAGCCATATGCGGGGGGTGGGGAGGGGACAGGCAAGAATGTCAATCAGAAATATTTAAACAGATATTTCCTTTTATCATTTTTATTGAAGACAATCCTCTAGGAGTCCTTCTTTCTCCAGTCACCATCTGGAGTTGTCCAGACCTGTTAGGTCTTGAGGATCCTGAAAATCCCTTCCACTAACCTAGAGATTCCCTTTGACTTTCTCCTAAATCAGAGTCCCAGTTTCCTGAATTCCATATACATTTTTTAAATTGAGGAATAATTGACACATTAAAAGCTGTACATATTTAATGTATACAACTTGATGCATTTGGGGATAGGTAGACACTCATGAAACCATCACTATCATAAAGGCCGTAAACATAGCCATCACTTCCTGAAGTTTTCTCTCACATCATATTATTATTATTATTATTATTATTATTATTATTAGTGATAAGTACACTTAACATAATAAGATCTACTCTCATAGCAATTTTTTTAAGTTTATTCATTTTGAGAGAGAGCGGGGGGGGGGGGGGAAGAGACGGAGGGAGAGAGAGAATCCCAAACAGGCTCCATGCTGACAGCATGGGCTCCATGCTGAGCCCCAACACAGGGCTCGATCCTACAAACCATGAGATGATGAAGTGACCTGAAATCAAGAGTCGGACGCTTAACCAACCTAGCTACCCAGCCACCCTCTCTTAGCAAACTTTAAATACAGTATTGTCAGCTATAGGCACTATGCTGTATAGTAGATCACCACAACTTATGTATCTTGCATAATTGAAAATTTGAGCCCTTAACCTCTTCATTTCCCCCTCTCCCCAGCCTCTGGAAACCACCTTTCCACTCTGTTTCTAAGAGTTTGCCTATATTAGATTCCACATATAAGTGAGATCATACAATATTCATCTTTCTGGGCTTGGCTTACTTCACTTAGCATAATATCTTCAAGTTCCATCCTACAGTGTCACAAATAGTAGGATTTCCGTATTTTTCTAAGGCTGAATAAGATTCCATTGCATGTATATACCACATTTATTCATCTATTCATTCATCAGTGGACATTGGGGTTGTTTCCATGTCTTGCGAATACTGTGCCCAGTGGACATGAGAGTACAGCGGTCTCTTCAAGACACAGATTTCACTTCCTTCAGAGAAATACCCCAAAGTGGAATTTCAAGTTTTTCTTTTCTTGACCTACTCCCTTGGTTTAGGGGAGAACCTGTCTGCCTGAAGATTGTTTTCTATCATCAAACTTGCTGAATCATGTGGCTGAGTGTAAAATTTTAGTTTTGAAACGATATTTTGCCTCAGAATTCTGAAGGCAGCCTGCCATTGTCTTTCAGATTCCCATGTTCAGATTGTATTGTTATTCCTGAAAATCCCAATGCCATTCCAATTCCACATTCTTAAGGACATCTTTTTTGAGTTTTGGAAAGCTTTCATAACTGATAAAGATGAGCACTGCTGGGGCACCTGGGTGGCTCAGTTGGTTAAGCCTCCAACTTTGGCTCAGGTCATGATCTCACAGTTCCTGAGTTTGAGCCACATGTGGGGCTCTGTGCTGACAGCTCAGAGCCTGAAGTTGGCTTCAGATTCTGTTTCTCCCTCTCTCCCTGGCCCTCCCCTGCTCATTCTCCCTCCCTCCCTCTCTCTCTCTGTCTCAAAAAATATATAAACATCTTTAAAAAAAATTTTTTTTAAAAGATGATCGTTGCTGGTCTGATATTTATAGTGAGGTGGCCTAGGGTGTGGAGTTTTTCGTCACTTATTGTGCACATACCCAAATGCCCTTTTGCGTTGAAATTTCACATTATGTAGGTCTGATTGCTCAGTAATTTCCTCCTCTCCATTTTTTCTGTTCTTTTTTCCTGGTCTCCCATATTCTTATCTTCTATCTTCTTATTTTTAAAATTTTGAGTCATTACCTCCAATTTATCTCCAAATCCTTATGTTACCATTTGGCGAACATGCTGACATATTTTAATTTCTGGAGTTTTTTCTTGTTCTTTTCTGTTCCTTTTCTAAACCATCCTGTTCTTGTTTGTTTCACAAATGCAATGGTTATAGTCCTTTCTCTCTCTGAGGATATTAATTGTCACCTTTGTGGTCCGTGCACCATCTGTTTCCTTTGCAATCCTTTTCTCTATTTATTTAGATCTCTTTCACATTAGAGTATTTTCTTATATCTCTGGCCAGCTGAAGATTCCACTGACTCAGTGTAAGTCCAATTTGGAATTGGGTTCCATTCAATAGTAAGACACTAAAATGCTGATTGATGTGGGTGGGTAGCTGTGTGCTTATAGACAGAATTTGTCAATTTGTAAACTTCATTCCAGGATTAAGGACCTAACTATGTCTTCTGGGTATCCCTAAACACCAGTATGTCTATAGCTGTTATCTCTTCAGGTCGTCAATTTTCCCATAGATGACTTCTCCATTCTCCTACCTGGGTGATCTAGGAGCACAATTAGTATGATGGCTGACAATGTTCTGGGAGCTAAGAGGGAAAAGAGAACTCTAACCTTCATTATTCAGGATACAGATATATTCTCAGTGTCTTATTTTTAGTAGAGCATTTTATGCCAAACTCATCTGAATCTGATCATCTCATCTAGGAAGTCTCGGACTGTATCTCCCTGGAGAATAAACTTGCAATCTTCTGCAGAGGGAAAGGTGTAGCAAAATAATGTCTAGATCTGTAGTGGGGGAGCAGATCTCATGGTTTAACTTCCTGTAATACAAAAACTTCTACCCCGTCTTCCTGTTTCCAGTCCTTTCTCCCATCTTTTTTTTTTTAACTTTACTGAGATTCTGTGCTAAAAATATGCTAGCTTCCTGTTAGCCTTCCCCACCCAACCCCCATCTTATGGGTAATTTTCTTTTTTTTTTTTTTTTTTAATTTTTTTTTCCACGTTTATTTATTTTTTTGGGACAGAGAGAGACAGAGCATGAACGGGGGAGGGGCAGAGAGAGAGGGAGACACAGAATCGGAAACAGGCTCCAGGCTCTGAGCCATCAGCCCAGAGCCCGACGCGGGGCTCGAACTCACGGACCGTGAGATCGTGACCTGGCTGAAGTCGGATGCTTAACCGACTGCGCCACCCAGGCGCCCCTTATGGGTAATTTTCAACTTCCTCAATAACTCCCTCAGTTATCCTGTATTCATCTTTTTTTTTCCAGCACCAAAACGATCCTGGCATTTGTTGTCCACCATTACATTTTCCCAGGTTCTCTGTCTCTGCAGTTTTCGTTTTTGTTTTTACATTTTTATTTTTTATCCTTCTACTGTTGCTAGACAGGGCTTCAGGAGGACAGACATAAAGGAATGTGCTCAGTCTACCCCAATGAACTCTTGGGGACCCAGGACCAAAAGCAGACAAAAAGACTCAAATACTAGGACCCAGTATGCCATGAGAAATCTCACATTGGGAAACATATCCATAATAATAAAGCCAAAGATAGCAATCTATTACTTAAAGCATATAGTAATTTATTACTTAAAATATACATTTCAAGCAAATTCTCTCGTTTAATATTCATGGATCCCCTGAAAGGCATATTTTAGTTTTATCACATTTTACACATGAGGAAATTGAGGTCCAGAAGTACTAAATGACTGTTCAGAATATCATAGTAAAAGGTGAAGGTTGACTGCAGATTTCCTGACTCCCAGCACTGTGCTATTCCTACATCATAGCCCATTATGGAGTTTCCTAAAGCAAAAAACAGAAATCCTCTGCTTGTGAAAGGCATGATGTGACCTTTGAGGTTAAGTATTCTCGGTTCCCTTTACTGCAGCTAAAACTCCTCCCAAGGGCTCTCTTTGTTGTTCTTGGTGCTTCTGACCATCATTTGTAATCTGGTACTCTGGACGGTGAAATTCATCCCTGAACAGCTGCTCTTTTAAACTCTATGCTTCTTCAGCTAAGACTTTTTAAGTAAACCTGTGGTCCTGCTGCTTTCCATACTTATTTTTCATCCCCTCTACTTCACAGCTGTGCTCCTGGCAGCTGGAAGGTGTTACAGGAATGGACAAGGGACCCTATTCCTAACACAGCTGTCAAATGCCATCAGAGAGGTTTTCTTTCTCACTCTTCTCATTTTTGATGGGGAGAGAAACAGGAGGAAGGGTTAAATAATTAAGATTTCTTCCAGGCACAAGCATGTGGGTTTCTACCATTTAAATAATTGGGCTGCCATTACAACCGTGAATTAAGTATCAAATAAGTCATGCATAGTTTATTATATGCATCATGACTCTCTTTGAGGCCATCCAAAGGGTTTCTTCTCCAAGTACGTGAAAAAACCCAAGGAATATTAGAAGTCAGACCCACAAGTGATGTCTGGGTGGCTCAGTTGGTTAAGTGTCTGACTTCAGCTTAGGTCTGATCTCACCATTGGTGAGTTTGAGCCCCTCATCAGGCTCTGTGCTGACAGCTCAGAGCCTGAAGCCCACTTCAGATTCTGTGTCTCCCCCTCCCTCTGACTCTCCCCTACTCACACTCTGTGTCTCTCTCAAAAATAGATAAACATTAAAAAAAAAAAAAAAGTCAGACCCACCAAACAAGTCATCATAGTTCAAAAGTGCCCAAGGATGGGGGGAAAGATATAAACTCCTTTCTCTCTGTTCCCATAACACCCCGTCAGCTATGTCATAAGCTTTACAGAGTTTTGTCTTATATTCTGCTATCTATCAGAGTTCTTGGTATATAGTCAGTGCTCAACTAATTAATAATTCTTTGATGAACTCTATTCATAGTCATCTAACAGTGTTGTAACTGTTTTCCATGCCTGCCTCTTATGTAAGCTGTAACTTCCTCAAGAAGAGTTTGTACTGATTGTTTGTAAGTGCTTAACTTAGTAGCTGCCGCACTGCAGGTGCTTAATAAATGCTTGCTGAAATTATATATGGATTGCCATACTTGTTGTCTTAGAGGTAATCTCCTTCAACATTGACTATGTTAAAATTTTGCATGGAAAGTGTGAATCACAAAATGCCTTGGATCTGGCCCCCTTTATTTAGCTTGTGACTTTTTCTGGCTGGTTATGACAGTGTCATTAATGCCCACTGCCATAAATGATTGCTTTAGACATTATTCGGCATCTGTCTTGAACAATTTGGAATCCATCACTTCCCTAAGAATGTGTGACACATGGAGACTTGAAGTTCAACAAGGATACAGAGGCTGCAATCATCTCATCTTCCCCCTGTCAGGTCCCTATAGGGAACAGGAGACTGGCTTTTTGGCCACTTGTCCTGGAATCCATAATCTCACCAGAGATCGGAGCAGACTATGAAGAATGTGTTTTGGTTTTTGGCAGACACTGGTACCGATGCCAAACGTTTCTTTTTAACTTTACCAAAATGCATTTTCTCCCTCTCACTTCTAAAAATGAGATGCAGAAACACCATCCAAAAAGGAAAAATAAAAATTACATAAAAAGACAGACTTGGTTTTCCATTAAAAAATTGATTCCATGAAAAAATACATTCTTTTTATAAAAAGAAAATCAGCCATTATAAGTGCCATGAATGTCTTTATTTCACCTGCTTTTTTGAAAGATATTTTCACTAGGTATAGATTTCAAGATTGACAACTTTTTTCTTTTGATACTTTGAAGTTCTCCATGGTCTTCTTGGGCTGTGATTAGGAAACTGGCTGTCATGCTTAACATTGCTTCTTTGTACACGATGTCTGTTTTTCCTCTGGCTGCCTTAACATTTTCTTGGATCACTTGGTTTTAAGCAATTTGACATGATAGGCCTTACAATAAACCACCTTCATATTTATTGTCTTTACTGAGCTGCTTAGATTTGGGTTTATACTTTTCATCAAATTTAAATTTTTTCAGCCATTATTTCCTCAATTGCTTTTTCTGCCTATCTCTTCTTCTATCCTGCAACTGCATATATATATTGAACCCCTTAAAGTTTCCCACAACTCACTCATGCTGCTTATTTTTTTTCTGAGTGTTTTCCTACATACGTTTCATTTTAGGTAGTTTCCATTACTACACCTTCAAGTTCACTCATCTTTTCTTCTGCAACATCTCATGTGCTGTTAATACCATCCAGTGTGTTTTTCATCTCAGACATTAAAGTATTCATTCCCAGAAGCTCAATTTGTTTTTTTTTTCTTTAAATATACCTTCCATATCTCTAATAGACAAGAGGAAGAGAGGAGAGGAGATGCTGTGTTGTCTATAAGAGGAGTAAACCAATGTAGTCACTTTAGAAAGCCCACGAGGGGTCCAAAGGGGAAGAAGGATTCACAGCATCTCTAAGAAGGAACTTTCTTGAGGATCTTTCAGATTTCTGTTGGGATCTTTCTCCTGTTCAAGTCAACCCACTTTGGGCAAAGAGTGCTGTTTCCTCTCACATCACTGTATTAATTAAAATTCCTCAATGATACAAACGGTTTCGAATGTTTGTCAAAAGCACAGATTCTTATGCTCCCGTTCAGGTCTACTGAATGAGAATTTCTAAGGGCAAAAATGGGGAAATCTCTGTTCTTAACAAGTACCCCATCATCATGGAAGTTAGGGAAAAAGTATGCATGGACTTCCAAGGCCAGACACCTCTGAACTGCTTATTTCATAGAACTTGTTCTGCAACTAAGGCTTCCCGACAAGCTGGAGCGGGATGGAGATGGGGTTATGGCTACATATTCTAGAAAAAAGAGGCTTCCCATGCCCCTAAGTACTTCAGCTAAAAGGAACGTTTCTCTTTTCAACAGTGGTCTTAATCTTACAACGTGTGTAAAACTAAAGCAGAAATATCAGTTAATTTTGCTAAAACAGTGAACTGTTGGTATTTATCTTTCTTGACTCTTACCATTTATGACTGGTCCTATCATTTGAAATTACCCATTTATGATTTGAAGGAGCAACTGTTAGATCGTTATGTCTCTGTGAGTTGTAATTAGTGAATGGGCCCAGTTGACCACCAAATACTGCTGTCCACTAGTCATCTAAGATGCAGTAATTCCTGTGAGTCATGAAAAAAAAATGTAACTTTGAAGAAAAAGAAAAGCTTTCTCCCACGGAATTCACCTGGTAAGGCTGATCTGGAGCAAACAAAGCTTAGAACACTACGGGAATGATAATGCTTAGCAAGAACTTAGTTTTATGGGAGAAAAACTGACATGCTGGAATTCGCAAAACTGGATTACTTATGAATTAACTTCTTGGTAGATATTTCCTAGGGAAAGAAACCAGACCCTATTGTAATTGTATTTTAAAATGTTCTCAGAGCACCTAAGTGGCTCAGTCACCTAAGGGTCCAACTCTTGCTTTCAGCTTGGGTCATGATCACAGGGTTATGGGATGGAGCCCGCATCAGGCTCTATGCTGAGCACAGAGCCTCCTTGGAATTCTCTCTCTCCCTCTCTTTCTGCCCCCTCCAATGCTCACACATTCTGTGTGTGTGTGTGTGTGTGTGTGTGTGTGTGTGTGTGTGTGTGAGAGAGAGAGAGAGAGAGAGAGAGAGAAAGAAAGAAAGAAAGAAAGAAAGAAAGAAAGAAAGAAAGAAAGAAAGAAAGAAAGAAGGAAAGTTATAGAATGAGGAAACATCTACATGTAACCAGGCAACAACAACAAAACATTTCCTCTTGATTTTAAATCACTTGTTTTTTCTCAGATTTCAACAGGATATTTTCTTCCACTGAACCAGAATTTCTGCAGGTCAAGACTAAAGTCACAACAAACATAGCTACAGTCCTTCCATAGCTTTTTCTTTTTCAGGTGTCCAAAAATCCTTCATTCTTTAATTTTGCCACGGATAACATTTAGAGAATGCCAGTGATGTTCAGAACTTCTCCTAACCAATCGAATCTCCACCAGACTTCCAGCTCATTAAACATTTACACAAGTAAGTGACCTCTGGCAAGTCATTCCACTTCTGTAAGATACAATGTCTTCCCCCATAAAATGGTGGGGAGAAGAGACAGAAAAGGGACTGAATTAACATACAGTTCCAGCATGTAAAGCACTCATTTAATTTTTTTATATTATATTTAAAAGCAGTAAACCCAGTGGCGCCTGGGTGGCTCACTCAGCAAGAGTACAGCTATTGATTTCTGCTCAGGTCATGATCTCAGAGTTTCAGAGATCGAGTCCCGCCATCCAGCTTTGTGCCGACAGCGCTGAGCCTACTGGCAACTCTCTCTTTCCCTCTCTCTCTGCTCCTCCCCTGCTTGTGCCTACGTGGATGTGTGTGCACGTGCACACACACTCGAGCTCTCTAAATAAACAAATACACATTAAAAAATAAAAAGCACTGAAACCAGAGTGAAATACTTTTGGACTCTAATACTAGCTCTGTTGTTTGCTATGAGTCATCAGAAGAGTTTCTCAATCTCTCTAAGCCTCCGTTCCCTTTAGAGGAGATAATACGGGTCGCCTGGGTGGCGCAGTCGGTTAAGCATCCGACTTCAGCCAGGTCACGATCTCGCGGTCTGTGGGTTCGAGCCCCGCGTCAGGCTCTGGGCTGATGGCTCGGAGCCTGGAGCGTGTTTCCGATTCTGTGTCTCCCTCTCTCTCTGCCCCTCCCCCGTTCATGCTCTGTCTCTCTCTGTCCCAAAAATAAATAAACGTTGAAAAAAAAATAAAAAAAAAATAAAGGAGATAATACTATTATCTGCAAGACAAGATTATTGGAAGAATCAAAGGGGATAATTCATGTAAAACAATTAACAATGCCTAGACCATGATTAGACTTCCACAACTGTTAGCGCTCGTATATTATATAATTGTTATGAATTGTATCAGTAATAGAAGTGGTAATAAGCTGTTGAGAGTCTAGCTAAGCTGATCCATGGTGGAGCTGCCTTGACATCCATTGTGTTTGGCCAAGCGATCCTCAGGGACCTTAAATTGACAATAGCCCCTCTTGCAAGCACGAGTCCCAGAAAACAACCTGCAGAGTCACAAGCAAATGTGAGTTCCTGTTATGACTTTCCCAGCCATCCTTGTGATCAACAGTCTCTCCTTGTGTGCCCCTTAGACAAGACCTCCATGAAGCTTACCCAAAACCCTCCTCTTCTGGTTTGAATGAACTAATCCAGCCTTTGCCTGGGAACCCCAAAGTACTTCACCCACAGACGCTAATAAAAGCATGTGTTCCAAGTTCTATCTTTCTCTGTCTGTACTCTGCCTTGACCTCCCCATATGGTCCCTTGAGGTGTGCCAAGTACTTCCCCCAGGACCTGTAAGTAATCAACTTCTCTCTTTCAGTCTCTCTTGTGGTGTGTTTCTGAACCTGGGCTCACCATCTGGCACCCTGTGCTCCATGTAACAAGTGTTAATTTGACAGATTCATAACATAATCTCTAAAACACTGGTGCTATTGTTGACTTCCCTACCCCTGGCTGTTTCTTGGCCCCTCTAAGCTTGGAGAACTTTGCAATCTGTTCTCAGGGACACATACTACATGACATCTGCCCAGCTGTTGCTCAGGATAGGGCGGTACCTCCCCCTGTGTATCTCATCCTTACAGATCTATCTCATTGTTTGCCATTAGAAAACAAGAGCCTTTAGGACCTCAGCAGATAAAAAGCTGTGGCACTTGTCTAAGTTAGCTGACTTAGCATGTAAGAGCCTTCTTCATTTCTCACTGGCCCTGTCTGTGTTAGTACAATTTATGGCCATTTTAAAAACAAAACTATTATCTTTAGTATGTAGATTAATAGACACCAAATCATTCAGTCTGGAGCTTATGCAAATGCTTTTGTCTTCCTCTGGACCTCTGGACTCCGCGGTCAGGAGGACAGGCAGTGAGAGAGAGCTCCTTTCTACGATCATTTGAGTGACTCTGTAGGTCATCTCAGCCTTCAAACCTGACTCACAAATAAAAAGCCAAAAGCATAAACCACCGCAAATCTAGTATAATCGCTCCCTCTTTACCTTCTCCCCTGGCTCATTGGACAAAAGTGTTTTCACAACACAATGGTAACCAACCGGTGTCCCAAACCCCACAATGGGTTCCTTTGGAGAGATTCCAGGGAGCAGGTCTTCCACTCTGGCAGATCTAGGCTGCCAACATCATCCCACTCTGGTCTGTAGTCAAGCTGAGGATGTGCTGTGTTTGTTGAACAACCCCCCACTGTTTCCACCCACGATTTTTTCAAGGGGGAAAAAATGTCGATCTGCAGCCATGTTTTCAGCAATCTCAAATAACCATACTTACTGCCTGGTTTGCATTGTGCTTCCACTAAGGAATTAGAAGCATGGAGACAGGACCGTGGATTTGGAGCTAGATGACCCACATCCACAATCTGCTGCAGGTGGTTATTAACTGTGTGACCTCAAGCAAAGTGATTAACCTTTTTAAAATGGAAATGACCCTGCTGGGTGCCATATCCCATCCATCAGCAACTCCTGCCCTTCTGAAAGTCTCCAAAATATGACTCCATTTCTTCCTTCGGTCTCCATGGCCAGCCCTCCACGCCAGTCCTCGGTCAGAGGGTCCTACCATTCGACTCAATTCTGACACTATCTACCTGGACATAACGTCAGATTCCACAGATGGCCCTTCAAACACACACACACACACACACACACACACACACACACACACACCCAGAAGCCAACTGAAAGTCCAGGTTGTCACCTGGGCTTCTAAAAAACTGGCTACAGATTGGAGGTTCCCAGGACCCCCTCCCTGGGTTTGCCCATTTTGCTAGAGCAGCTCACAGAACTCAGAAAAACATTTTACATACTAGACCATAGGTTTATTATAATGTTGGCTTCATTACCTAGGCATGACTGGTCAAATCACTGGCTATTGGTGATTGAACTCAATCTCCAGCCTTTTCTCCCCAAAGGCTGGAAACCAGATCTCATCCTTAGGTAAGGTCAAAAGTCACCTTATTAACATAACAATGCACAGCTTTATCTTTCTCATTACTTAGCAAATTCCAAGGGTTTTAGGAAATCTGTGCCAAAAAAAAGGGGGGGGGGAGATGAAAACCAAATATACATTTATTCCAAATCACAATATCCCAGATCTTCAATCAGATCATATATCTCCCCTGGTTAAAATTACTTTTAGCTTCCCATCTCCAAAACATCTTATCGTGATTTCTGAGTCCCTACTTAACCTAGCCCATGCCCAACTATCAGATCTCATTTCCTTCTTCACTCTGCTCCCACCACACCAGCCTCCTTTCTGTTCAAAAGCAGAAGAACAGGTATTCCTAACCTCTGTGCTTTCGGACTTGTTGGTCAGTCCACACGGAACGCTCTTTCTCCAGATCTCTATGCAACTGTTGCTTCTCATTCTTTATGTTGCTCTGTATAAATGTCATCCCACCTAAATGCCACCTGTGCATAGTATTTTTCATGTCAATCTGTACTTAGAGTAGTACTCATTAAAAATACCTATTCCTTGTTTTCTGACTCTCTCACTAATGGTACGTGTAACCAAGGCCTGTTTTACTTTCACTCACAGTTCTATTTTCCCCGCAGAATTCTGAGATGACCTCCAAGATTTCTGCCCCCTGGATACATATTCTGGATAATCCCCTCCCTTCCCCCAACCCCAAGGGTAGGCAGGACTTCCAAGTACGATAGGACATCACTCCCATGACAAGGTTACGTTATACAGGAAAGATGAAGATATTCTACAGAGGCAGTTAAGGTTCCTAATCAATAGGCTTTGAGTTAATCAAAAGGGAGATTCTCTTGGGTGAGCTGATATAATCAGGTGAGTCTTTAAAAGAAGTCAGATAAGCAGCAGCAGCCAGGGCTTGCCTGGTGTCTTGGAGAAGTTAGCTCCCATGTTAGGAAGAGAGGTCACATGGCAGGGAGTTGAGGGTAGCATCTGAGAGCCGTGAGGGGTCCCCAGCTAATGGCTAACAAACAAAGGGAACCTCCATCATCCAACCACCAAAAAATGCTTTCTACCACCAACCAGGGAGCTTGGAATTAATTGCACACCAAGCATCAGCTGAAGACTGCAGCCTCAGCTGACGCCCCTATCTCAGCCCTGATCTAAGGCTAAGCTGGGCTTGGGTTCCTGACCCCCTAGAAAGTTCAAGCTAGCAAATGTGTTTGTTTAAGCCACTAAGTTTGTGGCAATTTGTTTTGTAGCAATGGAAAGCCGATGCAGATCACAAGTGCCTGGCGCAGAGTAGACCTGCAGTCAATACCGTTGAATGAATGACTATCAGTTGTTTTAAAATGTTTTCTTGGAGTTACAGGATATATTTGTATATGGTAAAAAAAAAAAAAAAGGCAGGGGAGGGGGGAACAGGAGGGTTTAAGAGGAGGATGAAAAAGGAAAGGAAGAAACCAAATACATACAAATGTTTCTTGATTATCCCAAGGGTGAGCCCTGCCTTTACACCTCAGCAGATATATTCCATGACTTATTGGCCCAAATGTCTTGGACCACTTGGAGAAGAAAATGTTGGGGAAATAGACGTGGAAGGAAGGGTTTTACTCACTGTAAATGAAAGAGGGTTGTATTCAAAAGAACTCAACAGAAGAAATCTGACAAGAATTCCAATGGCGGGGTGGAGGGGGGAGAATAAAGCAAATTTCATTCCCTTATGACCAGGAACACAAACAAAGCACATGCCTTAATTCACGTAAGCTTCACTACCCTTCGAAACCTTCAAGTCAATGCACAAAGCAGAAAAAAGCCCTCAAAGGTAGGTTGTTTTGTTTTTTTGTGTGTGTGTGGCTTTGTTTTGTTCCTCTTTCCCAGAGGAGTAGAAATCTATTATCCACACCTTAATTACAGCAGCAGGCAGTTCCTCCTTAGACTTACCAAGCAGCTCACGGAGGCCTCACAGGGTCCCAGCCTCTGTGAGTAGAAAGGGCTGAAGCAAGGTGGGGAGACATTGATTTTCTCTCTGGCTCTGCGGTCCTGAGCTGTGAGACCGGTGACAAGTCCTTCCACTTCAGGATCCCAGCCGTTGTGAAAGGGGAATACTAATTTGAACTATCCATTATCACTCAGGAATAAGGGTGAGGGTCACACAGAAACAGTTAAGTGCCTGGAGCTATGTAAATGCACAACTTATGAAAAGCCGGTCACACAGAAGAATCAGTCAACTGTTTACTGGCAGAGATCTTGTCTTCTGCTCAGCAACCTAACCCTTACGGGGCTCTGGACCCAAGAAATAATCAATGTTCCAAGGCTGTTGTTGAAGGACTTATTCCATTGGCACTCCCAGGAAGCCAGCACATTAGGAAAATGTCGAACACCTATCGCTTTACCAACACGGCCCTGAGATTCATAGACTGTTTCCCATATTAGATCAATTTCTACTGCTGGTGCTTTCACTCGTTACTTACACAACAAATCCTGAACACCTTTTCTATGGCTGTCTGTAGACACTGGGTATAGAAGGGCAAATGAAACAAATCTCATCTTCAGAGAGGTTGCAATGTCCTCTAAAGACAACCTTTGCCTACCTTAGTACTCCCCGACTTCAACCCACCTGCATATACCTCCAAATCTTTTCATCATACCACCTTGTACAGACACCTCCTTCAGGAAGACTTCACCTAGTCTCCCAGATGGAAGTTGTCCTCAGAATATCTAGGCACTCAAAATAAGGCAGGAGCTTATTACAAGCTATCTTACGATATAGACTTCCCTTCTCTAGTTGAAGCAGCTTTTTTAAAATATGAAATCTATTGTCAAATTGGTTTCCATACAACATGCAGTGCTCGTCCCAGCAGGTGCCCTCCTTAATGCCCATTAGCCACTTTCCCTCCCACCCCCCCATCAACCCTCAGTTTATTATCAGTTTTTAGGAGTCTCTTATGGTTTGGTTCCCTCCCGCTCTTTTTTTTTTTTTTCCTTCCCCTCCCCCAAGGTCTTCTGTGAAGTTTCTCAGGATCCGCATAAGAGTCAAAACATATGGTATCTGTCTTTCTCTGTATGACTTATTTCACTTAGCACAACACTTTCCAGTTCCATCCACATTGTTACAAAAAGTAGTATTCCACTGTGTATATAAACCACAATTTCTTTATCCATTCATCAGTTGATGGACATTTAGGCTCTTTCTACAATTTGGCTATTGTTGAAAGTGCTGCTATAAACATTGGGGTACAAGTGCCCCTATGCATCAGCACTCCTGTATCCCTTGGGTAAATTCCTAGCAGTGCTATTGCTGGGTCATAGGGTAGATCTATTTTTAATTTTTGGAAGAACCTCCACATTGTTTTCCAGAGTGGCGGCACCAGTTTGCACACCCACCAACAGTGCAAGAGGGTTCCCGTTTCTCCACATTCTCTCCAGCATCTATAGTCTCCTGATTTGTTCATTTTGGCCACTCTGACTGGCATGAGGTGATATCTCAGTGTGATTTTGATTTGTATTTCCCTGATGAGGAGCGACGTTGAGAATCTTTTCATGAGCCTGTTGGCCATCTGGATGTGTTCTTTAGAGAAGTGTCTATTCATGTTTTCTGCCCATTTATTTACTGGATTATTTGTTTTTCAGGTGTGGAGTTTGGTGAGTTCTTTATAGATTTTGGATACCAGCAGCTTTAAGGTTAAAGATGGTGCTTTGATTTCCTTGATATCACAGCCCTTGGCATATCTCACCCAAATGCAATGACTGCCCATCTATATTGGTTTTTCTTTTTTTTTTTTTTTAATTGTTAAAGTGTATTTACTTATTTGTGGCTGAGAGAGAGGACACACAAGAGAGGCAGAGAGAGAGAGGGAGAGAGAGAATCCCAAGAAGGCTCTACGCTATCAGCAGAGAGCCTGACTCAGGGCTCAAACTACCAAACCATGAGATCATGACCTGAGCCAAAACCAAAAGTCAGACATTTAACTGAGCCATCCAGATGCCCTTGTATTAGTGGTTCTTAAACATATTGCTTCAACACATTGTTTCTCATGTGATTTGTTTTTAAGTTTATTTATTTTTGAGAGAAAGAGATTGAGAGAGAAAGTGAGCAGGGGAGGGACAGGGGGAGAGGGAGAGAGAAAGGGGAAGAGAGGGAGAGAGAGAGAGAGACAGAGAGAGAGAGAGGGAGGGGGGGAGAGAGAGAGAGAGAGAGAGAGAGAGAGAGAGAGAGAGAGAATGAATCCCAAGTAGGCTCCATGCTGTCAGCACAGAACCTGACATGGGGCTCAAACTCATGAACCATGAGATCATGACCTGAGCCAAAATCAAGAGCCAGACCCTCAACTGATTGAGCAACCTGGTGCCCCTCATGTAACTTGTTTTTGCAATATACACCAAGTTTATGGATACCTTTACTCGTATTTTTTTAGTGTTTATTTTTGAGGGGCTCCTGGGTGGTTCAGTCGATTAAGCATCCCACTTTGGCTTAGGTCATGATCTCATGTTTATTTTTTGAGAGAGAGAGAGAGAGAGAGAGAGAGCGCGAGCACACACGATCAAGCGGTAGGAGCAGAGAGAAGGGGACAGAGGATCCTAAGGGGGCTCTGCACTGACAGCAGACAGCCCGTTGTAGGGCTCAAATTCACAAACCGTGGGATCGTGACCTGAGCCAAAGTCAGACGTTTAATCGACTGAGCCACTCAGGTGCCCTAACACCTTGACTTTTAAAAGGAAATTGAAGCATGTATAAGTTTACCCCCACAATTATATTATGAACCATGATTCAAGTCATTTTGGGTGCTCTCTTGAATGGGGGGTGAGGTTGGCACACTTGAGAGCTAGTAACTTTGCATGAGCTGAGGGCATCCATTGGACTGAGTTATAGACATGATCCTTACCCATGATTTGGATTGTAAAATCAAGCAAACTAATAAATATGGGGAGTTGACTTTTCATGACATTTTAAAAATACTTTATTATATAAGCAATACAAGCTTTTATGTAACATATAGAGAGCAAAACTCTTCTCCCTCTAAACTGACTGTAGCTGTGTCCAGATTTTATCTACGCCCATATGTGCACCGTTACATTCCAGCGTGGAGTTGCCTTTTAAAGCTCTACTCTACTCTACAAGGCAGACATAGTATTCCACTGTGTGGACAAATGTCATTTTTTCAGCCAAGCCTCTTACATCGGACACTGAAGTCGTTTCCATTTTGCATTACTACAAACAAGGCGGCAATGCCTATTTTTATACACAGCTTTGCAATTCATGTGACTGCTTTTTGGAGAACGGATTCCTTAAAATGTCGTTTGGCAAGATCAGAATTTGAAACGCACCTTCCTTTTGACCCCGCTGTGCCACTTTTTGTGTAGCCAATGCTTTAGCAGATTGCCACCTCCTCGGCATTGTCTAGCATTCCCTTCCTGCAACCTCTTTCCTTTTAAAATAGCTTTGGGTACAGAGTGTGGGAAAGGAAGAAGAAAACTGTTGACGTGATGCTAGCAAGAAGCATGGTGATTTCTACCATGTTGAATGCCTATGGGGTGTGGGCCGCCATTGTATCTACCAAAGTTCAGGGATCCTATTTTCAGCCCCTTATATGCAGCTTCTCTGGGATTCTGGCCTAGGAAAGCATCAATAATTTGAAAGACTTGGAACCTGCTGGCCTGAGAAGTTGTAGACTGGCCAGGACGTAGTACAAACCTGGACAATCTCCCACTGCCACTCCCCGCTATCCATCATCTCTCTCTCAGCCCTGGCCAGTGATAGCTTTGAATCTGTTCCATAGTTTTCTCCCAGAGTTTTGGTAAAAATGGGGGAAAGCTGTGGGGGCAAGCAAACCTTGTGTTTCCTTTTATATATGGGCCCTCAATGGGCAAAGTGTTCAAAGAACTATCCTGGGTTCTCCATCCTGCTGTGGATGCCTTAAACTTAGCACTTCGGAACAGATCTGTGTTCATTTCATTACTCTCGAAAAGTGAGTCTCTAAAGTACACTGGAGGTCTTCTGTGAAGCTGGGATGTTCTTGGGACCCTACTTGGTCAAGCCTATGGAAAGGAATGATTGACCACAAAAATGCTGTCAGTGCTCAGCATGAAACAGCAGATAAAGGAGGCTCCTTGAACGACAGCAGAGGCTGCTAACCTACTGAGGGAATCAAGACAAGGAATCGCACAATTAAAATTCGGCTGCTATGTAAAGTCACCAGTTGAGTCCAGCTCATTGGTTATAGGCTGAGTGCTTTCAAATCTACCCTAGTGACAATGAAGTTTCTTTAGTTCCCAAGCACGGCTGGTCCAAATCCAGACAGAGAAGTAGACAAGCCCCATCCTTAACTCCTAACTGCTTGCTGGAGTGCCAGAGTGGCAGCTCATATGGAAAAATAGTATGACTCATCAAACTACTGGGAAAAAGAAAAACAGACCTGAGAGTTTATAACATAAAATTGACCAATAATGTAAAATTGGCCGATGACCACTTTTCCCACAACTGCTACCAAGATGGTAGTCTCTTCTACTGTGATTATGAAATGGATAAAAATAAATAACCTTCATCCACTGCAACTAAGGGGGATGTTTAATAGTGTTACACAGGAAATGACACAGTTGGGCATCCCCTTCAGCTTGGACACATAGAAAATTATCTTGACTGTCTGTAAGGAATAGAAATGAAAAGCCCTCCTCCTTCCGTCAAAGCTCAAACAGAATACAGAGGCAGCAGTAGGTGAGACACAGAAAATTCCATAGACATAGGGAAGTTATTTCTGGATAATTGGCAGCAGACATGTTTCAGAGCACATGGGAGGAAGGATCTCCATAGCAACACAGTTGCTGATGGCTCCATATTTAAACTAAATGTGGAGCCTTTACACTTTCAGAGACTGAAGATTTTCTGTACTTTTTGGTAATCAGTTCTCTAACTCAGGGAAGCAAGCATTCCAGCAGAGGTCCACATAAGGCAAGAAGAGTATGATATATACAGAAAGTAATTCATAGATCTTAGAGGCTTTTGTAGAAGAAAGAAAAACCTGGATCAAATGAAAACAAAAATCACTGGCTAGATCTTTCAGCAATTCCTAGTGAGGGTCAACTGGACGTTAATTACAAGCCTATTGGACAGCATTTTTAGTGTGTTATCTATAATTATGCTTGCATCACATGTACAAGGACATTGTCTATTAGATTCCACAAAAGCTTTTATTTATTTTCAACGACTACTTCTTTGCCTTACAGAGTTTTATGTTGTAGAAAGACAAAACCCCATCTTGTTCAAGATCCTGGTGTTCTATGGTAGACTCAAGTTACTAACTCCCCATACAGAATCCTTCATTGGACAAAGCTTAGTCGATCCATGAGAGTGGATGCCACAAAAGCATCATTAGGGAGATCTTTATTCTTGGTGTTTATTTAGTGATCTGCTATCCTCTGAAAATACTAAAATGGAAATGGAACACAATAGTGATCTTAAAGCACCATTAGTATACTGTTCTCTTAATTTCCCTTTAAAGACTGGCAGATTAAAATTTGGTTTTTGGTACCTCTAGGAACCCACTCCAACACCACCTGTGACACTGAGTGACATTGCCTACCTCCTTGTCCCATCAGCCATGCTACCTCTACTGTTTGATTCTTGGTTAAGGATCCAGTAAAATCAAGTCTTTCTTTTAGTGCAAAGCTTTAAACTTTTACTATTACCAAGGGTGCTAATGGTTTAATGAGAGAACAAAAGCCTTCAGCCAAAGAAATGCAGTGGGTTCTACAGGTTTTTCTAGTTAATACAATGGATATTACAGGTATCCAGACAGTTAAAAGGCATTATTTAAAAAAAAAAAAAAACTCTGTTTCTATGCTTAATTTTCTACCAGTCTTATAAAGCAATGCAATCTATTCCTAAGACAAGAAAGGACATTCTTAAAGCATTTATTATATTTTGGTATTATTTGACCCAGGATCTCCATTTCTGGTAATTCATCCTAAGTCATCCAAAATATGAAAGGGTTTTTACCAATGTTAATCACAGTGTCGTTTTAATAGCTAAAAATTGGAAATAATCTAAATGTCCAGCAATAGGAGAGTGACTAAGCAAATTATGATACATTCATTTATGATGAGCTAATATCTTGCAATATTAATCTTTGTGCTTTTCTGTTCTGCACTCCATTATACATGGCCCTTCTAGCTAATCAGAGGCATTTGAAGGAAATGGGGATTATTAGGGTAAGAATGGAAGGAAAGAAACATATCCAGTCTTGTAATTTCCAAAATAAGCCTTGAAAGTCACAAGGAATCACTTTTGGGGAAAGCTGGCTGATGGAGTTCATGCAACAATCAGTGACTGGAAAGAAAAATGTAGGCAATCATGCCCCCTATCTCTCTTCCTGGTTGGGAGGAGAGATAGGGCATGATCTTGGGGCACAGGGGCCACCTAAGACTAAGGAAATAGGGAATGGACCTATGGAGACCACATGAAGAAAAGGTAGCATCAAGAGACAAGTCAAACATCTCCAATGGAGGAAGCCCATCTCGGGGCAGGTGCTGTGAACCCCAGGGAACAGTTCTCACTGATGCCAACTGGGGCCTTCTGGCAATGG